>NW_024412463.1:0-32705 GCF_014898765.1 Herpailurus yagouaroundi | reverse complement strand
TGAGTCTCGCTGTGCCACGGCCAGTTTTAACGGACGCTCAGGGCAGGGGTGGGACACAGAGGTGAGCTGTGACGGGAAGGTGCTTTCCCAGCAGGACGTGTTTTCCCCACTGATCCTTAAAAGACCACACTGTTTATTTTCTTCATCACGCTAATGTTCTTATAACATTATTTTATCGGTTATTTGTATACTTGGGTTTGTCCATGTCTTCCATTGGACTGTAATTTCACGAAGGCAGCAACCTGGACTTCGGTGTTGACTTGCTGATTCACCAAGTGTGGAGCACAGTCCCAGGCATAGTAGGTGCTCAATAAATAGTAGCTGAATAAATAATAGTAAATACACATGTGTACATGAGCATACTCACTCAAGCTTATATCTCTATCTGCTCACATACATATGCACATCTCTGTAGACATACATGGCTGTACTCACTGACTCATCATTCATTCATTCAACAGTATTTATGGCATGGGCGCTTCTTAACTGATGATGAGCACTGGTGCAAACCCAGGGAAGGCCATATTCACACACATCCACACCATACACCCTGGGGCCTCCTCACCTGCAAACACTCACGCACAGTATGGAAGAGATTGTTGAACTGTTCCTTCGGTATTGCTTTCTCCTTCCTTCTTAAGGAAGAGAGAAGTTAGCCGTCACATAGCTGCCCCAAACAATGACTACAGTTCTCAGCATCCCTTACATTTAGATTTGGCCCTGTAATGAAGTCATTGTCAATGGAATGAGTGTGATTTCTAGAAAGTGTCTTAAAGGAAGAGGAAAACATGTTTCTGTACCTCCCTCCTCACTACTGACAGAAATGTGGGTGTGATGGCTGGAGCTCAAGCAGCCATCTTGGATCCCGAGTTGAAAGCCTCATGAAATGTGTTGTGATTGACAAAATGATTTAAGTGAGAATGAGTCTGAATCCTTCATCAGAGTGAAGCGTTCCCATCAGCCCTGGCTGCTTCCTGCTGGGCTTTCTTTACCAGAGAGAGAAATAATCTTGTGTTTTGCCTAAGGCACTTTTAAAATGGATTTACTGTCACTTGTAGCTGAAGTGATTGCTAATTCACACACACACACACACACACACACGCTCTAGTTCCTCACTGGAAACCGTTAAGAGGATCCATTCTGTCTGACGACATCACAGAGGAGCCACATACTGATTTCTGTCTGTAGTCAGGGCCCGCCTGCAGACCCCACTGATGATCACCGAACCAGAAGAAATTTATTTAGACTCTCCCTCCTCTGGGCAGAGGACCATCAACCCTCTGTGGATTTATCAGTGTCTGGGGAAGACTTCTGGAAGAAATGACAGGACAAAATCTGACTTTCTGAGAGCTTGGGGACACCAACCACAGCATTTTTGGTGGGAAGGGGGATTTCCACAATGGCAGTTGTCACACGGATAACGTCCCCTGCCAGTCCGGCCTCCTCCCCGCTGCTCCTCTGCGGCGCCTGGTTCACGGGACAGGTCTTCTCTGAGCCCCGATCAGCGCCCACCGCCTGCTCCCTGGGGGTTTACTTCCACTTGTTGTCCTGTCTCCTCCCACGTGGTCAGAACACTGCTCACAGCCCCCCCAAAAAGGCCCAAGGTTCTTGGGGGTGTTCCTCACCCAGGGCTTTGCTTAACAAGTCACAGACAGGACCGTGTTATGTCAAAATACTCCGTAAAAGCAAAGCTACAACTTTGAACCTCTGTAAATATTTAAAAGTAATGAAATTATACTCCAAGTCTTATAAAGGTGGCCATAAATCCACAGTCCATGTTGATTATGTGTGGGTCCTCCGATGTAATAAAAACATACACATCATACGTTATAAATGTACCTCTTCAGGACCATAAATTGGACGTAAAACTAACATATGAGCTATAACAAGCATTAAACATTTCATTAACACTAGCTTTGCTTGTCTTCTTAGAATTTAGGGTGTCTATTCTGGAATAACTTGGGTGGCTCAAAACAGTGATAAAAAGCTGACATAGAAAGGTGTGAGTTTAGCAAGCCGGGGGATGTAAAACTCCTTGGGATGTTGATTTGAAAAAATTGCCCGTGGGTTCTCCTTTGCTTCTTCTTTCTGGCGAGCTCTTGTGTGAGTGCACCTGGGCGATCGGAGGTGAGTAACACAGATGAAGGACCTACTGTGTGCTGTGTCCTCACATTTGGCTACAGTATTGGTCTGTGACTCCTTTTGTCCATGAAGGAAAATGGAGATTGGCATTCACTGTAGTGTTGTAGTCTTTGTACCAAATAGGAGCTTTTTGATTACAAAGGATGTAATCCCGATTCAAAGTGACTTAAGCCCAAATGGGAAGTTATTGGCACAGCAAAGGGTAAGCCCAGGGGTTTCAGGAGGGGCTGGATCCAGGACATATCTGTAAAGCATTTGTCTCCATCTGTCATCCCTGATTCTTTGATGTTGGCTTCATTCCCTGGAGGGCTCTTCCCTCACTAGATGGAACTCTAGCCTACTATCCCTCTAGCTCGGCAAACCCAGTGGAAACATACTTTTTCCTTTGTGAGCGTTCCAGCAGTACCCCGGACTGACTCTCATTGGATTAAAGTGCGACCACTTGTGCTGACTGAAGGACCGGCTTAGGTCACAAGCCCACTGTGGAGCAGGGCGTGGGAGTCGTCCTCATTCAAACACATGGACCAAGTGTGTGAGCTATCCGTGTGGTTTCCAGCAGGAGAGACTGCATCTGGCTAACTGAGACAATTGGGAATTTATTGGGTGCAGAAAAAGGATGCCCAGATGATCAGAGAAGTGAGAAATAGACTCAGAACAGGTGGGAGCCAGCAGTGTTCCAGAATGATTCTGCAGCAGAAACTGCCTGCGTGACCTTGAGATCAACACACAGCCAATGAGCCCAGGGAATTGGTTGAATGAATGAATAATTAACCTAAAGGACAAAACCACAGATATCCATTACATCCTTTTTTCCAAAACACTCTCCCTACCACTTATTCTGGATTGTTTTTGCAGGATCCAACCCTGGTCATGACCTCTAATTTTCTGGTGCCCGTTACTCCCTTGGCTTCCGAGGCCCCAGCGTCAGGACTTTCCTCCTTCTTCTGTCACCACCTCTGCTGACCGTTCCCTTCTCCTGGCCCCTAATGCCAGCACGTCCCAGGGTGATGTCTCCTGGTCTTCTCTTCTGGGGCAGCCCCTCTTGGCTCTCAGCTTCAAGTGTCATCTCAGTTCTGGTCCCAACGTGTCTCTCAAATTCTATTCTGAGGTTTCCCCCAAACTAAGACTTTGATCCCATTTATCCGGCACCTACTGTATGCTGACTCCTTTGCGAAGCACCTACTATGTCTCATTTAATCCCCATGAGAACTCACAGAAGATGGCAATTCTTGTGCCCATTTTATGGATGGGGAACATGAGGCTTGGAGGAGTAAAGAGCCTTGCCCAAGGTTGATCCAGGACTCAGCCCCAGAACCGGTAACCTTACCCTTGTATAGACCTCAATCTTCCTCACTTCACTTCCTTAATATGACCAAAATCATTCCTTTAGATGCCAGGATCCAAATTCGGGAACGTTCCCAATTGTCCACCTTTGTCTACCTTGTCCAAGCAAGCACCTAGTCGTACTGTGCCAATCTTCCTGGGCCCCTTCTTTATAAACAAAGATTGTGTTTATGACTGTGTTGGTACAAAGATGATTATCCCAGGATGGATTATATTTGTTTTTTACTTCATGATTTTCAAAAGAATTAAAAATTTTTTTTTAGCTCCTAGAAGCATCATGAGCCCTAGGCACTGCTCCCGCTGTACCTAATTGAGAAGTTGGCCCTGATTTGTTCATCTCTCCACTCACCTGGGACGACTGCTGACCTCCCACCTGCAGCCCACCCCGAACTCCGGGCAGAGCAGTCCCCTGCAGGGGTCACCTGGTGTAGGTGCCCGTCACGAATCCAACCCTCCTCTGTCTTCTGGTGATAGTGACCCAGGTTTCCTTCGGAGGCTCTCTCCTCCCCACTCTCAGGCTGACCCTACTCTGGCTCGAGGGGAGGCCAGTGAGAGCAGCGCATTCCCCCAGCCTCAGTGACTGGTTAAGGAGCTCCTGGAACCTGCTGGAAAGAAGCACTTCCCTTCCTTGAGATTGTTGGACTGGTATGAGGGAGGCCGGGAGCTTCCTGTGGTGCTACTCAAAGCGGGCCTGCGGGGAACAGTCAATAGGAAAACAGAGCCAGGGGTGGGGGGGAGGAGGGCAAGGAGGAGGAAGAGGAGGGGAGAAAGGGAGAGGAGGAAGAATAAGGAGCAGGAGGAAGAAGTGAGGAGGAGAGGAGAAGAGATCTGATGGTGTCATCAGGGTCCCCCTGGATCCAGCCTGGCCTGAAGCAGTGCTATCCTTGGACTCTTCGTTTCCATGAGTCAAAACTTTACCCCTCTTGCTTTGGGCTTCTGTGATTTATAACTGAATATGCTTTCTAACACACAGCTCCCCGTGCTCCAACCTCCCCTTCATACAGACCCTGATCTCCTGGCACGGTGTGGGCACGATCGAGTCCTGATTTCCCATCTTGGCACTTGGCGCCCTCTCAGTCGGCTTAAAGAAATTCTCCGTTACCCCCGCTGGAGCGTAGAAATTCAAGGAAAAAGAACCCGGATGCCCTTCACGAGTGAATAGTTAGACTCAAGCACATCCACACCATGGATCACGACTCAGCAATAAAATGGAGTGAATTATCGATATGTGCGAGCAACCCCAGTGGGCATTATGCTGAACGAAAAGGAATCCGTGTGATTCTCTTATATCCCCTTCTTGAAACGACAAAACTATAAAGATGAAGAATAGATCAGTGGTTGCCAGGCGGTGGGGACGGGTGTGGGTCTGGGAACGGAGTGGGTGTAAGTATCCAGGGGCAGCACAAGGCGGTTCCTTTGTGGTGCTGGGACAGTCCTCTGTCTTGAAGCCTGGGGGCGGGGGGGGGGCCGCTACACGAACCTACACATAGGATAAAATTACATAGGACTAGATGCACGTACATGCATGTGACACACACACTCCTCACACTCACGCACACACACACGTGAGTGCGTGTAAATAATGCTGAATCTGAATAAGGTCTGGGGTCTAGTTAACAGTATTGTCTCAAGGTCAATTTCCTGGCCCTGATACGGAATGACGGCCGTATGAAATGTCACCATGGGGAAGGATGGGTGAAGGGCACATAGGGCTCTAATATTATTTGCAGCTTCCTATGAGTCTATAGTTATTTTAGAATTTAAAAATTCTAAATTTTAATGAAATATGGCTAGTTCCCCCTCCTCCAGCGTTTTGCCTTCTCTTTCTGAGATTCTTGAGTAGACACCTCCAGGAATCTTGAGTAGATTCTTGAGTAGACCCCTCCAGGAAAACCCTCACCTCTATGCTTTCCTAACAGAGGCCATATAACTGTGGCGGGCCAAAACACGGGCTCTGGATAGGATGACCAACAGCCCTGGTTTATCGGAGCCTCCAGGGGTTTCCAGAACGGGACCTGCAGATTTCAAACTGGGGCAGTCCTGGGCAAACCGGGACGAGGTGATTGCCCTAGCTTTGGATAAGTCGGGGTGGGACCTGGGTTTAAGCCCCAATTCCGCCGGTTAAGAGCTGGATGACCTCGGGGAAAATGCTGGACTCCTCTGCCCTTCATCATCTGTAAAGTGGAAATAATAATACGATTCCCCTGAAACAGGCTTCTGATGAGTCAATGAAATCACAGACGTGATGGTCTGACACGGGGCCTCGTGCGTCGTATGCGCTCATCCAGCCAGAAGCCTTCATTGTTATTTGGCTACACGAGGGAGCACCCCCATCACCCCAGGCTCTGCTGAATCCCCAGGCAGGGACCCCCTGCTCCACCCACCAACAGGTAAACAATGAACCTATGCACTGGGACTTAATAAAACATCTCTCTCTCTCTCTTTTTAAATGTTTATTTATTTTTGAGAGACAGACAGAGAGAGAGAGAGAGAAAATGAATGAGTGGGGGAGGGGCAGAGAGAGAGGGAGACACAGAATCTGAAACAGGCTCTGAGCTGTCAGCACAGATCCCGACACGGGGCTCGAACTCACAGATTATGAATTCATGACCTGAGCCGAAGCTGGATGCTTAACGGACCGGGCCACCCAGCGCCCCCATAAAACATATGGATGACACAACAGACCTCAATGTACTAACACATGTATATATAGCACTTTAAAATACAAGGTTCTCTGGGCCATGGACGACATACAACTTGCACAGGACCTAGAACAGACATCAAACATTTATCTAAGGTCATTTGTTTGCCCTCTTAGAATTTAGAACAAGGTCGGGTGACACCTGTCACCTTCTGCTGGGTGACCCAGTTCCCCATAGACCCACCTGCTGCCCCATCTTGGATCTGCGTTTCTGGAATGTGGCATTTACCCCAGTCTCCTCTTCAGTCAGCTCTGACCCTGACAAGGTGTTTCCGTCTGCTCAGGACTCGGGAGATTCACCCTTTTGATAACTATTTACGGATCAGTCACTCTGTGCTAAGCAAAGTCCTGGGCCCTGGGGATAGGACGGTGAACATAACAGACAAACGTCACGGGCTTCAGAGAGCTTCCGGTCTAATGAGAAGAAAGGAGAGAAGGAAGGAAGGGAGGTGGAGAGGAGGCTCGGACTTGCGGAGGGCTTGCTCTGTGCGGGGCCCCGCGTCCAGCAGCCCACGTGTCCTGGCTGTTTCGTACTGTTGGACCCCACTGTGGAGGTGAGAAAACCGAGGCCCAGAGAGGTTCAGGTCCTTGCCTCTCCCAGCAAGGAAATGGTGGAGCCAGAGATGGAACCTTCTGGATTCAGAACCTCCTCTGGGTCTGGAATGAATGAATGGATGAAACCCAGAGTGAATGAATGAGTGAATACCAACCCTCCTCGGTGACCCCACTCCGTGGACAGTCGTGGTTCCTGATCCAGCGCTCGCCTGGGCCATGTTGGTAGATTCGTAACCGCTCTCACCGAGGGATGTCATTTAAATCTGCCTCTGCTCCCACCTCACTCAGAGCCAAAGCCGGAGTCCTGGCCACAGCCTCTGTGGTTCTATGTGATCTACCCCCTCCCCCCCTCATTTCCCCTACTGTTCCCTTATTCACTCTGCCCCAGGCACACTGGCCTCCTCGCTGCTCCTCAAAAGTGCTCCTCAAATGCGCCACCCACATTCCTGCCCCAGGGCCTTTGCACTCGCTGTTCCCTCTGTCTGGAAGACTTTCTTCCAGACACTCACGTGGCTTCCTCCCTCACCTCCCTTAGGTCTTTGCTCAAATGTGGCTTTCTCCATGAAGCCCCCTCCGACCACCAGTTTCCAGTTAGAGCCTCACTCCCTTTCCGTCCCCGTTTTTCTCATAGCACTTATCATCCCTTGAGATCTTTTCTCTGTCTTTACCTTGTTGGCTGTTTTTCTACCCACCCCCTCCACTGTCCCTAACTAGAATATAGCTGCCATTAGGCAGGAGACTTATCTGTCTTGTTTATTGCTGTATCCCCAGGGCCTGTGTTTAGCAGAGGTTTGTAGAATGAATGGACATGAAGAGGGTAAACAGCAGTGACAGCCTGGCTGGGGTGGGGGGAGAATCACCTTGGAGCTGAGACATGGAAGTTAAAAGAGAACCAACAGGAAAAGGCGTGGAAGACGGCAAGTGCAAAGGGCCTGGGGCAGGAATGATTTTGGCAAGCTGGAAGAGCAGGGAGGAGGTCTGTGTGGCTGTAGCGGAGTGAGCTAGGGGGAGAGTGAGGGGGAGACGGGTCTCAGAGGTAACCAGACCACGCGGGACTCAGAGCCCATGACAGGGAGTTCAGATTTCATGCTAAGAGCAATGGGGAGCCATCGAAGCTTCTGGAGCAGGGTCGGACACGATCTGATTTACCTTTCTAAAGCTCACTTTGACTGCGGTGTGTGTTGAGTGAATGTGGGTCTGGATCGCAGGGGGCCACGTGGAAACTGGGAGTCCAGCGGGGAGGCTGTCGCAAGGATCTAGGGGAACCATGGTGTGTGATGGGGCCCGAGGAGGCAGTGGTGGTAGAGAAGAGTGAGTGGAAGGAGGACACAGGAGGTAGACTTGGTCTTCCAGGTTGGCTGAGCTAAAATGTGGGAACAGTGAGGCTTTGCCCGGCTTTGCCCAAGGTTCCCTTGGGACCTCGTGGGAAAGAGAAGGTCTGAGATGCAATTGTAGCGGTGCTCACGCATCCCTACTTCCTCCAAGAGGTTCCGGGGGCGGGGGGTGGTGGTCTTAATCCCCGGGCCGCCCTGCTGGGCTTCGTGCCTCTAATGAGGGTGCACTCCATTGGGAGCTTGCGCAAAGCTCGTGTTTATTTTTGCCAATTGATATAAACGCCTCGCCGTTGCTGCCACTCACCAGCACTGCGTGCTTTCACATCAATTGGGTTGAGGAGGAAGATCAAGTGCCTCCATTTGCTGTCTTTCCAGATGACAGAATGGGAAAGAAGAAGAGGCGGTGAGGAGCTGCCACCTCGTGGGCAGAGGGGGCAGAGGCTTCCCTGGGGAGGACTCCTGGGGGGAGTGAGGGAGAGGAAGGATGGTGAGGGGCCCGCCAGACCTCCTCCAGCCCTTTGTTGCCATACCGTGTTTACGAACGACAGAGTGCTTTTCGGGGACAGGGTCTCATCTAGCTGTATACAGCTGCCTTGCAGGGGGTTACTACGCGACCTCCCAGGTCCGTTGGGGGTCCCGCAGCTGTCGGTGACAGAAAACCCAACTCCAACAGACTTCAGCGGAGGGCGGCTGTACGGATGGGCTCCTAGAACTGCAAAGTCCCAAGGGCGAGGAAGGCCTCAGGTAGGGCGGGATCCAGGGGCTTCAGCCAGTTTTTTTCCCCTCAGTATTTCATCACTGCTCTGTTCCTCTACCCTCTTGGGTTGGGGGGACGGGGGGCTAGATGTCACCTGCCTGCACAGCAACCCTGGAGGGATGGTGGTACCTGTGCATGTTTCAGGACCACTTGGCTCACCGGCCCAAGCTGTTCATGTGGCCATCTCTGACCCACACGCTGGGACCGAGGTGACGGGGTTTGCTCACGGCCAGGGCTGCTCCCTGGGGTGCCCTGATGTTGGTTACAACAGGTGCCCGTCGCTCTTGGAGAGGCAGCCCCATGCCAGGACGAGGGCTCGGTGGGCACAATTTCAGCCCCCTGTGCAGGTACGGCCTGCCCAAGACCTCCTCAGTGGTCCTGCATACATACCCATCCCGGTCTGGATCATGTGCCACATGGAGTTGGGTGTGGGGTTCACTCCCCTCAGCAAATGAACAGAGGTTCACGTGGAGGACAGAGGTTTCCCAAAGGACAATCGGGGCCCTGTGCCCAGAAGGGAGGATTCAGCCACTCCTTTAACATATTTTTATGAAGTGCCCACTCTGCCGCGTGCTGTGCGGTGGAGACGGCGGACTGAGATCCCTTCCATCGTGGAACTTACGGCCTTGTCTGGGGGAAGGGACAAAACAAACACCAACGCCGTGGTGAGGCGCCAATCAAGACAATGGGGCTGTGGAGGAAACAAAGCAGGAAGGGAGGACGAGGTGCGTCATGTCAGATCGGGTGGCCGGGACGGCCTCACTGCCAAGACGATGTTGGAATAAAAATTGAAAGAGGGGGATCGGGTGGCGGCCTTCGAAAAGAGCATTTCCAGGGGAAGGAAAAGGAGGTGCAAAGGCCCTGAGGTAAGAGGTCGCCTGGGGCAGTTGGGTGGGACCAGGGCCTTGAGGGCCATCTCTGAGTTAGGTGGGGCCTCTGTAACCTTTGAGCAGAGGAGGGGCCTAATCTGACTTAGATCCTGAGAGACAATGCCCCCTGCTGGTGGCGAAGTGGCCATACACGCCCCTCCCTCAGGGAGCTCGTGATCCAGGCCAGGGTGGTGTGGGGACTGACACTGGATAAATGCACATACTCGATTTTTCAAGGGTGGTACATGTCCTGTGTATCTCTCTTCTCTCATCCTGCTCAGATTCTATGCCCTTCAGGAAGCTGCTCACTCTCCTTGTCCAGGGCCACCTGCCCGGGCCTGGCTGAGCCAAGTGGGCAGGACCCGTGCGAGCCACGGAAAGAGGAACCGTGAGTGGGGTGCCAAGCCCCGAGGCCATCCTGGGGGTGGAAGAGGGGACGCAGGGCCGCCCTGCCCCACCTGGAAAACCCCCTCAGCATGCCTGGTCCCCGGATAGCGAGGACACAGCCTTCCTGGAGCAGCCCCCCTTCCGCGGTCTGCCTGGTTCCACCACTCGGAGGTCCCGGGGGCAAACCGTGGGCTCCATGAATTGGGATTCTTCCGGTTGCAAGCGACAGAAACTCAATTCGAACAGACTTAAGTGAAAACAGAAATGTAGTAGCTCATGTAACTGAAAGTCAGGGGCGTTGGGCGGCCGACCCAGCTGGATCCAGAGACTCCAACAACTTAGTCATGACGCAGAGCCTCTCCCTCCCCGGGCTCTGCTTTCCCGTGGGTTCGGTTCACTCTCTAGCAGGTTGTCTCCATGGGGGTGACCGAGATGATGGCCAGCAGCTCCAGGCTTCCCCCCCACCAGCCCAGCAGCCACGTCCCTCGACCCCCACCCCCCACCCCTGCACAGAATCTTTCCCCACCAGATCCACCCAAAGTCCCAGGACAGGCTCTCATTGGCCCATTTGGGGTCACATGTCCATCCCATAGCCAACCAGAGCAACCAGGAGGATGGAAGGTGGGCTTGGCCACACCTGGGTCTCAAGGTCCCCGCTGATGTTGGGGGTTGGGGTCAGTGCTGCTCAATCCCCACCATGGCTCAGGGTGAAGGAGGCTGTGTCCACGGTGGGAGATCTAAGGTGGACAGGGGTGGACGCGCAGAGACCGAACTCACGGATGCTCCTGTGGTTCCTCGTCCCAGAGCAGGACAGCGAGTCTGGGAGGTGGGACCTGCCTCGGCCAGGGCCACGGAGCTGAAATGGCCAGAGAAGGGTTTTGAGCACGGGCTTCACCCGCAGCTCCCGAGGGAGTGGTGTCTCCAGTGTTTTCCATCCACGGCAGCGGTGAAGTCTGCAGGAGGCCCTGGCTCCCGGGTGGAGGCCTCTCTCCAGAACGGCAGCCCTTGTCCCGACAGGGCAGCCTCATATGTGCACCCCGGAAAGCAACCTGTGAAGTAGGAGCCACCCCAGGAAGCTCTTCTGTCCACCCTCGCATGTCCCCCGGGGCTGCTGACACCCCCCCACCCCCCCCAGCGCCGCGTCCCCCAGCTTGGAAACCACGAGTGAGCAGCACTGAATGCACACCCATCCGTCAGGCTGCTTCCTCCCCCACACTGAGGACCTGCGTCCACACAGCAGGGGGAGCGGAGCCGAGGGGTGGGAGGGGTGAGGGAGGAGGGGGGAGTGTTCGAGGAAGAGGAGGGAGGCTGTGCCGGGAGGATGTCCGCTTCCCTTAGAGCTCTACAGGGGACGCTGCAACCCCCTCCATCACGGTCCCAGTGCAGGGTCATACGTCGTCCCCAAAGGATCACAGCCCTCCTCTCCCCCAGCAGAGCCCCCTCCTTCAGGGACTCAACACGGTGCCCTGTAGGTTGCGTTTCCCCAAGAGCCTGGGCAGAGAGGGCTTGTCATCTCTGAAGCTGTCGGGTGTGTGTGTCTCATGATCCAGTTACAGTTTGTCCCCATGCGGGCAAGGAGATGTCTGAGAATGCTCCTTGAGGCAGTGCTCCTAATAGTAAAACACTGGAATTGACCTGAATGTCCTTCAGCAGAAGACGGCAGAATCTATATCATCTCTTTCTACCTCTACCGGTATCTATACCTGTATCTATCTATCTACCTATCCATCTACCATATTTTCTCCTAACTAGAAAACACTGTCCAGTGATTTAACAAAATATGTGGGTCTTTATTACTGTCTTAGAAAAATCTTCAAGAGATGGTGTTGGGTGAAAGTAAGTTGAAGAATGAAAGCAAGTTGCATAATGACAACCCGATTTGATAACATTTTCATGAAATAGGATCCAATATTATGCCTTTTTAATGGGCTCGTATGCACGTGGGGAGAATATATAAAAAAGGGATCTAGAAAGATGCAATTGGGCGGCTCAGTCGCTCAAGCGTCTGACTTCGGCTCAGGTCACGATCTCGCGGTCCGGGAGTTCGAGCCCCGCGTCAGGCTCTGGGCTGATGGCTCGGAGCCTGGAGACTGTTTCCGATTCTGTGTCTCCCTCTCTCTCTGCCCCTCCCTTGCTCATGCTCTGTCTCTCTCTGTCTCAAAAATAAATTAAGAAAAAAACATGAAAAAATTTTTAAAAAACAATGGTTACTTCTGGGGAGGGGACCACGATTGGATAAAAGAGACATTTGTCCTAGAGAATCAACAAAATAACTGACAGAAAGTAATAAGAGAGTTAGAAAAATTGCAGGCTCGAAATCAATAGAAAACATCAATTTAAATTCTGTATACTAGCACTGAACAATTGGGAAATGAAATTTTAAAATGCCATTTACAATAGCATAAAAAAACTTCAAAATACTTAGGGATTTATTTAACAAAACATTCTCAGGATTTGTATTCTAAAAGCTACAAAACATTGCTGATAGACATGAAACTCTGAAATAAATGGAAAGATACACCAGGTTCCTAGAAAAAAAGACTCAATCTTTGGGGCACCTGGTTGGCTCAGTTGGGACAGCACACGACCCTTGATCTTGGTCTTGGGGTCGTGAATTTGAGCCCCACATTGGGTGTAGAGATTACCTACATGAATAGAAAAACACCTTAAAAAGCCCCCTCACTATTATCATCAAGACGGGAGTTCTCTCTATACTGATCTAGAGATTGAATGCAATCCCAACCAGAATTCCAGCAGGCATTTTTAGAAATTGATGAGCTGATCGTAAGATTTACATGAGGGGCATCTGAGCGGCTCAGTTGGTTAAGCGTCTGACTCTTGATTTGGGCTCAGGTCATGATCTCACAGTTGTGAAATAGGGCTCCGTGTTGGACTTTGTGTTGGGCATGGAGCCTGTTTAAAATTTTCTCTCTCTCCTTCTGTCCCTTCTCCACTCATGCGCTCTCTGTCTCTCTCAAAATAAATAAAGGAACACTAAAAAAAAAAAAAAAATTACATGAAAATACAAAGCATCTGGAATAGTCAACAAAATTTTAAACAACATAGTTGGAGGACTCATGCTAACTGATGTCAAGACTTACTACAAGCTATAGAAGTCCAGCTGGGGTGGTAGGGCCTCAAGGAAAAATACCTAATTCAGTGGAACAGAAGACAGACTCCAAAAACACATCACTCATCTATATTCAACCGATGTTCAACAGAGGTGCCCAAGTAATTCAGTGAAGAAAAGAAAGCCTTTTTGACAAATGGCTTAGGAGTCAATGAATATTTATATGGGGGAAAATGAACTTCAACCCCTGACTGATGCTACATAAACATTAACTTCAAATGAATCATGCACTTGAACGTAAAGTCTAAAACTCTAAAACATCTAGAAGAAAACAGGGGTGAAAGATCTTGGGAAAAGCAAATATTCCTCAGGCCGACCCGACGCACTGCCGACAGTAAAGGAAAGATAAATCGGACTTCGTCAAAATTAAAAAATTCTGTCCCCCCAACCCCCATTTGGCAAAGCGCAGAGGTTGGCAACGGCCGAGTTTCTCTTCCGAAGCCATTGCTCTTGTCAGGTGACTCTCTAGCTGGCCGTGGGGCGGTACTTAAGTCTGCAGGCCTGGGGACAGCTTCCCTCTGATGTCAGTCTCGGGGCCCTTACCGTCCCTTAATCTGTGGGCTCCTTATTGACGGTCCCCCCTCCATCTCTCCTGAGAGCTGCCATTTGCTGGGAGGGACAGAGGCTGTGCCGTTGCTGGTATGAGGTCTGTCTGGAGACACAACCACAGGTCAGCCAGCAGAAGAAAGTTCAAATTCATACACGGTGGAGCACAGCCAGGATCAAAGGAAAGGGTTGCCCCTGGGAGCACTGGCCATCCAGCCTGGGGTTAGTCACTCTGGAAATGGTACAGAGAAACCTCAGAGAACTGGAAGGGACAGAAATGGGAAGTCACCATTAACGGGCTTCTTTAGGTCACCTCTTTGTGCTCTGCGTTATGCCGTCCGAACAGGAAATGTCTAAATTTATTTTCTGCCTTCTGTTTCAAGGGAAGTTCCTCTAGTCCTTGGATTATCGCAGGTGGACATCTCCCCGTCAAGAGCTGATTCCATGTCCAGGACTTGCCTTGTAGGACATTTCTTCTCTTTGTCTAACCTGCAGCTTTCATGCTGCAGCCTGGATGACTTCCCACTTATTCAGCCTTTGAGGGAATCCAAATGAGCTTTTTTCCAACGTTGAGTCAAATTTTCGGTCCTCGTGACAGTTGTTGACATGTCAAACCAGGATTTTACTCGTTGGGTGTCTTTTTCTTTCTCTCTTTCTTTCTGCTCATGTTTTAACACCTTTGATGCATTCGGAATCAAACTTATACACCTGGAAATGCTGGGTCGAACACACATATGTCTTGGCTGCTGGGATTTCCAAAACCTTTGCCATGCTAACGTTCCAAAGAAAAAGCTAGCCAGTGCAACTTTTCCGGAACCTATTGATTATGGAAACTTTCTGTAGCAGAGCTTTATTAATACCACAAGGAACATCCTTGGGATCCTTAGTCATTGCTTGGATGGGTACACGGAGGCTTGGAACAATGTGATTTGCAGTCTCACTGTGAGTAGTGGCACGTTAGGGCCTGCAACCCAGCTTAATCACCTTAAAAAAAAAAGCAACGGGACAGTTAACTGTAAGTGGTAAGTGATAACTATTAGATCCTTCCCTTTTCTTGTCTTTGGCCCGGAGCCTCAGTTTTATCATCTGTCGAATGGGAGCACTAACCCTTGCCCTACAGTGTCTGTCGTGACACTTTTGGTTACAAGTGATGGCGAAACCAACTTAAACTGGCTTCGGCCCAAAGGGACTGTCTTGGCTCACATTAAATTTAGGTTAATCCTGAATGCAGTCTCGACTCTTTTTACCTCGATAGTGGCTTTGCTCTAAGGCAGACCTTCCCCTGGGGACAGCAGGACCTCTAGCAGCTCCAGACTAATATCCTCCTAGCTCAGCCACTCGGCAGGTGGAGGACAACTCTTCCACCATCACTGGAAAGTCTCAGGTCCCACTGCCTCTGCAGCAACTTGGGTCACATCTTGAGCCAATCAGCGCAGTCAGGGGAATGGGGCGCTCTGATTGGTCGGGTCTCCATCACGTGATAACCAGGGCCTCCACTGAGCCGGCTCCGCTCAGGATTGACAACGCGCAGGTTGCTTAGCAACCAGCTCCGGTCTCCGTCTGTCATCCAGGACTGGCAAAGCCGGGCCAGGGTCCCGAGTATCGAATTTTAGGGCTCAGTATCTGGTTTTTAGCCACTGCAGCTCCTTGGAGGAGAGGCAAGATGGCAGAGTGATTAAAACAGAGGCTATGAAGTTCAACGGACTGTGGTTTAAATTTCAACTGTGCCATTTACTCACCAGATTAAATGAACTCAACCTCTATGTGACTGATTCCGTTTCCTTGCTTATAAAATGGGACTAGTAATGCTCTGCACCTCTTGAGTTGTGAGGGTTAAGGGGGTGGCTTAGAACCACGCCTCCCCCATGGGGCAGGGCTCAGTAAAAGTGACCTGAGTGGTACCTTCTCCTTGGAAGAGGCGTCACTCACAACCCCCAGCCCCACCTCGCCGTGTCCACTCTCCCCTCTCCCTTCCTGGGACCACCCTGCAGCCTGGGGGGTGTGGGTATTCGGTCCACGTTCTCTCACCGCTAAAAGCCCCTTAGTGACTCCATCAAGCCCAGTGTCCCACGCCCTAGGTAGGTGCTCAAGAACGGTTTGTTGATCCCCGGAATCCAGGCCACTCCGGGCAGGACCAAGCCTTCGCCCGCTCTTCACAAGCCATGGTGAGGCACTTGCAACGAGAAGGCGTCCTCTCCGGGTCTCCAGAGACCGCCTTCGAAGCAAAAAGGCGCAAAAGCTGGCTGCCCCCAGGCCTGCCAGACCCTTCTCTCTGAATGCAGGGGAAGCTTCCACCTGGTGAATAATTCACTTGCTGCAGTCAGCGGCTCCAAGTGCTGTGTTGGCAAAAAAGCAGGCAGCCTGCAGAACCGTTTCGTATTTTTGCTGGGGGAAAAGACCAGGGTCTTGAGTGCTTATGTTTCCAACCTGCTAAGTTCAGAGGCAATTAGCCGTTGGGTGCTTTTGCCCGTGAGCTCCTGTGCCCATTGCCTTGTTAGATGCACTCATCGCGGCCCAAACAAGGCAGCCAAAGATTTATGTCAACTCGCTATTAAAGTACAATTTTAACAATCCTTTAAAATGGCTGCGGCATCTACGCATAAACAGCACTCTATGTTAAGCCTCCCCTTGGGGACAGTAACCTGCTTCATTAAAACCACCATAATGAAGAGGCTCTATAAATCAGCGTCTTTTATACAAAAACATATGATCTAAACTCCTTCTGCAGCCCAGCCCTGATGCAGGCAGACAGCTCGGGTGGGAGGCAAGAGCCTGACAGACAAGCCACGAAGGGGCCAAAGAGGCCAGTTTTCAACAGGTTAGATGAAGCCGGGTCTGCCAACCAAAATTTGTTTTCTCCAACATTAGCCTGTAATGTAGGGGAAAAAAAACAGACCCAATTTCTTTCCGTGACCTAATGTTCCCTCCGTGCGGGGCCGGGGGTGAGGTCACCCCGACACCTTTCTCTGTGACTCCGATGGGCTGGGGAGGGTCCACCCCCTCCCCCACCCCCAGATAGGACTTGAACCCCCGGGCCCAAATCGCCCACCTGCCAGATTCTCAGCGTGTCCCAAGCGTCACCCATTCACACACCCCCTCACGACTGTCACTGGGGTCACCTCCGTGCTGCGCCTGCACTCCTAATCAACCGTCTTCTGTAAACAGACTCACTTTTTCAAATTAAGCTTCGTTCGTGCAGTTATGGCTGTGAAATCACGGAGCTCGTCTCCAGGCTTTCTAGGTTTTCCTAATATACATTATAATAAATACCTGCCTTAAAAATATGTCACGTTTACAGACGTGGCATGTGAAATTATCTAGTGTCACTACAAGTCACCTACTTCTTGAAATGCTGAACTCAGTATTCAAAAGGACTGGGTCCAAACAACTGCCTCCTAATGGGACTTGGCGTTTGCTAGATATTTTGATGGTTAAGGCTAAGTCCAGAGACTTGCTTCCCCTGGGTAGCAGATATGCACAGCGCCCCCTCCAGACCAGCTCCTGTGAACCCTGATTTAGGTGACACGGGAGCACGTGCCTGATAGAAAAGTCGTGTGGTGATGTCTTTCAAGTACACAAAGAAATAGATTATGGGATGGCAGGAACTTTCTGGAAAGGTAGAGTGGGGTACGTTGGGACAGTGAGAAGAATAAAGTTGGAGTCCGTAAACCCAGGCCCCTGACTTCCAGCTCTGTCTAAATGCTGCCATTTCTCGCCTGGACTGTCGTGTGAATCCCCTAACTCGTCTTCCTGTCCACCTCGGCCCCTACCCTGTGCTCTCCATTCAGCAGGAAGAGTGGTCTTTCCAACACATTAAATCAGATCGTCATATTTCATTATTCAAAACTCCCCCAGTAACTTCCACTGCTCGGAATTGAAGTCAAAGTGTTCACCATGGCCCACAAGGCCTTACGTGGTCTGACCCCCATCATCCCTTCAACCAGCCCCTACCATTCCCCTGCCTCACCCACTTTGCTCTAGCCACACGGCTCTCCGTGCTGTTCTGCAAACACAGTGAAAAAGCTCCTGCAGGGCACCTGGCTGGCTCAGTCGGTGGAGTGTGTGACTCTTGATCTTGTCATGAGTTCAAGCCCCATGTTGGGCATAGAGCTCACTAAAAAAAAAAAAAAAAAAAAAAAAAAAGACAAGAAAGGAAAAGAAAAGAAAAAGCTCCTGCCTCAGGGCCTTTGCACTTGCTGGGACTGCCCTTCCCTCAGGTGTTTATCTGGCTCATTTTCTTATTTCATTTCTGTAGTGGTTACCTCCTCCAAGAGGCCCTCCTGGTCATGCCATCTGAGAGCGGACCCTGTTGCTCTCTGCCTCCCTCTTCTTTATTTTTCTTCTCTCCTCCCCCCACCCCCACCCCGTGTGTGTGTGTGTGTGTGTGTGTGTGTGTGTGTGTTCTTAGAGCATTACACACATCACATTGAATATTATACTGGCCCATGGTGACACGTTTGAGAAGTGGGTGGGGAGTGAGGGCTACTCTTGCTTTGCCTTTGAATTTTTCAAATTACAATTATAGGGGCACCTGATGGCTTAGTTGGTTAAGCGCCCAACTCTTGACTTTGGCTCAGGTCATGATCTCACGGTTTGTGTGTTTGAGCTCCACATCAGGCTCCGCAATGTTAGAGTCCCTGCTTGGGATTCTCTCTCTCTCTCTCTCTCTCAAAATAAATAACAAAGGTTAAAAAAAACTAAAAAAAATACATATATTATTCACATAATTAAGATCACTAGGGGAGGGCAAGAAAGAAAAAATGCCTGAAAACAAGCAGGTCTGGATAATAACCAAGATGTCTGGGCCTTCTGAAAAGGACTCTATAGATGGCATAGTTTGGAATGTTTTGGTTGAGACACCTGGGAAAGGACTCACTCCTCCCTGTAGGTGAATACTGAACATGAGAGCTCGCAGGCCAGATTTCTGCTCTTACGTTCCTGATTCGCTTGAAGACAATGCCAGGCCCAGTGGGGGTTTTCCTGCCATAATGAGAATGTGTAACCATCATTCTTGTGGGATGGCGTGCTGTACAGGTGCCACCACACAGGCAGTTGGTGTGAGTGTGAAGCCATGGAGAGGAACACTGAGATCAGACAGACAGAGATTCAGGAGATGCAGCCTGAGCTCCTGGATCCAGCCACACCTGAAGCTAGCCACATCTGAACTTCCAATTTTAATGAGACAAACTTCCCTTTTTCTTTGCACAATCTTACTTGCTTTGGATTTCTGTTCCTTGTAACAGAAAATTCTAACTGATGGGGAGCCAAAGGGAGAAGGATTCAAGCGGTGATATGTCAGTTTCTCCAGAAGAGGCCATCAGAGCACAGCAAGCCAGGCCAGAAAGCCTCTTCCCTCCAAGCTGCGGAAGCTCCTCAAGTCTGAGTGAGGCATCCCCCCAAATGTCTCGTGACCTGCTCCAAGACACCCGAACCTTCGAGATGCTGGGTGTCGCGATCTCTTGAGAAAGTCCTGGGGCATGCACATGCTAGGAAGCTATGTTTTCTCTCTCTGTCCTTCCTCCTGCTCCCAGAGCAAACAGTGGCTCCCTGTCATTGTTCTCCTCGGCTGAGTGGAGGCAGTCCTGAGAAAAGCGGACCGCAATCCAGGAATGCCCCCGGATCCCTCTCTCTGGAAGTGACCTGACCGATGCAGGCAGGGCAGCCCTTTGGTCACTGTGGGCTCGGACTCTGCAGTGTGTTCTCGGAGACCAGGATTCACCTGCCTGCACAGGCGGACCTCCCTGTCTGTGCTAGGGAGACGGGTGCATTCTCGGGATACATCTGCACCGCCTTTCTGACCTGGACGGGCTTTCCATAATGTGACCGACTTCACAGGCTATTATCTCTCGGATGCTGGGCCCCCCGCTATGGTGGCGGGGCAGACTGGCCTTTGTGATTCCTTGGTCCACACTCCTGACTGCATGGATGCTGAAGCTGAGGCCCAAGATGGAGAATGTCTTGTCCCAGGTCATACAATTGCCCGAGGCAGAGTAAGATGTGACCCGAGCCAGGAGTCCCCGAGCAGTCTGTGTCCTGCTCTCCTGAGGGACTCTTGCTTCTCCTGGTCACAGACACACCCCTGCCTGTACAGACACCCCCTGGGCTCCAGGAGTGGGGGCGTAGTGTAGCACCATACATTGGCAATCACTCTTTGGCCTCAGATGTCGCAAAGTCCTGAGGCTATAGGTGGATAGCTGATGTTCGGGGACCCTGGGCTGGACAGTTCACTCCTAAAGGTGAAGGCCATACTCACCTGGGTGTCCCCAAGGCCTGGCAGAGTCCTGCACCCAAAAAGACTCACCAAAGGCTTGTCTGCATTGGATTAAGCCAGTAACACCCGGCCAGGGTCCGTGGCTGCGACGTCTCCCTGACCAAAGGACACCACGCGAACAAGGTCTCAGCTTCCACGTTTTCTCCTGCTTCTTAGTCTCCTGATGACAGAAGCCTAAAGGTCTCTGAGCATCACCCATACATAGGAATTTTCCTAATTTATTTGCCAATTTGCTGACAACTGAGGCTACTTATTGACCCATAAGTTCATACGACCGGTTCCTCTGGGCTTTTGATATTTCCAAGTGACAATTTAAGGAGGCACGCCCATTTCATGGAGGGAAAGGCAAAGACGTTCATGGTATAAAATCCCCAGACCTCAACCTTGCAAATAGGGAGCAGGATGAGACCCTCCTCCGGTCGTGTCTGGCACTGATCCTCATCAGGATGGACGGACACTCTCCACCCTGGACTGGAAGGAAGCCTGGGATTAGGCAAGAAATCTTCAGCCCAGAGACATGTCAGAAGCGCCACAGAGACGAGGCGGTACGCTTTTCAGCAGCCCCGTCCACCTGCCGGCCGCGGCGCCTATGGGATCATATGCTGGGTTCCGGGGATGAGCATCACTGACCTGGCTGGATTTAGAGGTTCCGAAGACTCGGCCTCCCCTCCCATCCTCCACTCCCGCAAGGTGCCCAGCCACCTCCCAATGCCAGTTCAGCCGCTGGGGAGGGTCGCCCGCTCCTTCACAGAAGGAAAGACTTTGAGGCACTGATCTACGAGTGCAGGGCTGTTGGGTGGGGCTGGCAGGTGTCACAGATCACGAGGGACCCCAAACCCGCTGCATCTACCCCCTGAATTCATCTTCAGAAGTGCTCCCTCGAGGGTGCAAAGACGGGTGTCTATAGCAGGGAAAAATAACATTTCAGGAACAACTCAGGATCCTCTGCCAGGACACCGGTTAAATAGTGCGGTGGCTAAGAGCACGGAGTCTGGGTTCAAATGCTGACTTTCCTACTTACTGGCTGTAGCACGGAGAGCAAGTTTCTTAACCTCTTTGTGCCTCAGTCTTTGCATCTTTATAATGGAGGGAAGCACGTACGTATATTTTAAGGCTTCCCTCTGTCCTCCCTGATGTTCCCACCCTGCTTTTTTTCTTTCTTTCTTTCTTTCTTTTTTTAAGGTTTATTCAGTTTTCAGAGACAGAGAGACAGAGCGTGAGTAGGGGAGGGGCAGAGAGAGAGGGAGACACAGAATCAGGCTCCAGGCTCCGAGCTGTCAGCACAGAGCCCGACACGGGGCTGGAACCCACGGACGGCGAGATCACGACCTGAGCCGAAGCCAGACGCTCAACGGACTGAGCCACCCAGGCGCCCCTCACCCCACTTTCTTATACCGGGATATTCTGTTGGTTTTCACCAGGAGTCAGTGAAGCAAAAATACAATCAGAGCCTCGTATTCAGCCTATTTGAGCCGTGGGTCCTACGCTGAATGCTCGTTGCTCCCAAGAGAGAGGAGCTGGTGCTCAGTCCACCAACCTGGTGGTTCAAGGTCAAAAGACAGGTGCATCCCCCGAATACAGAAGGCGGAGTCTGACTACGTGTTGCCACCTGCCCTGCACAGCCTGGCCCAGACTTCATCAGCTCCTGCCTGGAAATGACGCTGCTTCTTACGTGGGGTCTCTGCTTCTGCCCTCCCGCCTATGACGTGTTCCTCACAGGCAGCCGGAGGTCCTGCGGGAGCCTAGGTCGGGTCATGTCCCTCACGTTTTTAAGCCCCTAGACCATTTTTGTTCGTTTAGAATAAGGTCTGAACTCCTCACTGCGGCCTGGTTCCATCTCCCCAGATTCCCCCCCCTGCACCGCCCCTGTGTCTTCGAAATGATGGCACGCGTTCATTTTTCTACCACGACTCTCTGTCTCCTCCACCCTCGGAGAGGAGGGATCGTGTCTGCCGTATTCGCGGCTGCAGATCCAGGCCCTGGAATACCGCCTGGCAAAAGAAACCTTCAGAGGATATTCGTCGGGAAGAAAAGATTCGGTCTTAACGTCTCTTCGGAAGGCTTTGGGGGGGATCTGAGAACAATTTTACGTGAGAAAAAGGAGGGAGAGTCTCACCCTCGCGAATCCGACCGCAGCTCCCGCGTCTGGGCCTACATCTGTTTACCAGCCCACGCGGATGTGAATCCGAGCTTTCTTCTGGCGTGGGGAGCGCTGTACGTCGGGGTAGACGCAGCGCGGAAGTGCTCAGCTTCCCCGGGAGCCTTCTGCCTCTGTATCCTCACGTGCCAAAAAACAGATACAAAAATGGGCCTGGGACCTTCAAAGGCCCCTCCAGCTCCGGGGTCTCCGATGCCCAGGTTAGGGAGGGCTGGGGTCTGCAGCCCGCGTCTGGTGCCCCGGGCCAGGCTGGATGGAGCCAGGGAGACTGTGACCCCGTCCCTGGCGCCCTGGCCCCCGAGCTGGTCCTCTGAGAACGTTCGCGGACATTGCCAGCTGGGCTCCTCCGGGTTTCCTAGTGGGTGAGTGGTGGCTGGGGAGAAATAGGAGAGAAATGTTCTGTCGAACGGAGCCCTGAGCCCTCGAGGAGTCGGCTTCCGAGGGAATCTTCCAGCTCCGCCTTCTGGCCGAGGGCCAGTATTCTCTCCAGGTGCTGAGGGAATCGTGGCATGGCCGTGGGACATCTAGATAAAGTAGGAAGCAATTACAGCAAAGTGTTAGTGGTGGAATTTAGGTGGTGGGGTGTAGAGCGCTCCTTGTAAAATGCGTTTAAAAGTTTTTCAAAATAAAATGTGGGGGAAAGATGACAGGAGGTTTTCCGCTCCCTTTCACCTAGTTTCGGGTTTTTCTTTCTAGCAAAAGATTAAAAAAAAATTTTTTTTAATGTTTATTCATTTTTGAGAGAAAGAGAGACAGAGTGCAAGCTGGGGAGGGACAGAGAGAGAGAGGGAGACACAGAGTCCGAAGCAGGCTCTGGGCTCCGAGCTGTCCGCCCAGAGCCCGACGTGGGGCTCGAACTCATGAACCGTGAGATCATGACCTGAGCCGAAGTTGGACGCTTAGTCGACTGAGCCACCCAGATGCCCCTCTAGTAAAAGATTTAAAGTGGCCGAGCCAAGAACGTCTCCAGGATATAGGCAACCTGATATTCTGTTTACGATGCAGACACCCCCTCGGCCCCACCCCTCATCTCATGGGGTCTTCTCTTCCCCATGCTTCTTCTCGTGGGTCTTGGCAACAGCCTCCAGCCCAGGAAGCTGTCTCTGTAACTACCTAGTGAGTCTGGAGTGTTCAGACACATCACTCTTGCTTCTGGCTTCTTCTGTGGGTCTGCAGAGAGAAATGGCCTCTCGGTGACCAATGAGGCCGGGCCCTGCACACCACCCTGCGGAGGAACCCCCGAGACCTCATTCAGGCCCAGCTGGAAAAGCTCAGAGGGCCGTGAGGATTCCCAAACCTGACACGAGGAGCAAAGAGGGATTTGGCAGCGGGAAAAAGTGGTCAAAGACAGAGCAAGTGGGCTGGTCTGACATGGAAGCTTCTATGAAGGTGTAAGAAAGGAAATTGCTACAGTGGGAGGGGAGTGTGGAGATGCCCCACGTGCTGGGGCCAGAGACCCTGCAACAGAGGCAAGGACCCTTCCAGGGAGGTGAGCGAGCCCTGCCACCATGTCTCCCTTCATCTTACAAGTATTTGTTGGTGGCCAAATATGTACCGGGCAGGGAAGTAGGCACTGGCAATAGCAGGTTCCTGCCTGGACGACCACTGTCACCTTCCTCCCTTGAAGTTCTTTTCTTGACCCAGCAGCAGGAGGAGCCAGTTAGAATCCTGGCTGGCCACAGGGCCTTTGCACTTGCTGTTCCCTGGGTCTGCACTGCTCTTCCCCCAGTTTGTCTGCCTGGCTCCCTCCTTCATCGTCTTCAGTTCCCTCCTCAGCAAGGCCCTCTGTGGCCACTCGATTCAAAATTGTAGCCTTCCTCCCACCCCTGCCCACCCCCATCCTCCTTGTCAGCACTTACCGCTACCTGACACGACACATGTTTTATATGTTTATTTATCTTACCTCATTAGGATCTCTCGAAAGCATCATGTGGGCTTTGTGCATGGCTGAATGTGCAACCCTTAACATCGTGGCTTTGATAAATATATTTGAACTCCAGTACGTGTTCAACAATTTTTTTTAAATGAGAAAAAAAATTTTTTCCCTCTGTTTTCAAGGGTACTGTATGAAGAGATAATGTGAGGTATAGCAAGACCAATAGGACAGAAGCCACAGGGGGGCTGCACGTAGCTGTGGGAGTGGGAGAGGGGAGTGCTCGGAGGGACAGAGGCAGAGGCAGAGGGGGATCTGTGGCAAGAATCTTTATTGTGACCTCAAAAGGAGGGAAAAGAGTGGGGCAAGCAGGCTGGGGACTGGCTAGTTTGAGTGATCTCCCCGGGCTCTGGGGTGGAGAGGCTGTCCCTGGTTGTCTTGCTACACCTTGCCTCCGGGTGGCTAGGGCAGTTGGATGGGGGCCAGGAGGGTGAGAGCCTGAAAAAGGAGGTGGAGGGGCGTGCGCTCTGGATTGGCTGTATGTGTTTGAAACACATCTCTAGGAACTGGCTAGCCCGGGAGGGGCAGTCCCTCCAGCGTCAGCAAGGTCCCAGATAGCAGAGCATCAGAATAAAAAAAAAAAAAGCCATGGCTAGCACAACCTTCTTTGGGTGATGGCGCTTTGGGGGCACTGCTTCTCCCTTACTCTCCTTAGAAAAGTTGTCGGTAAAGTGGAACATGTGACCCAGGCTAAACCAATCAGCGCTTTCCGTTCCTCTAGCCCAGCATTTGGCTCAGAGACAGTCATGTGACCCAGACCTAACCAATTAGAGAGAGGGATTCAGGCTGAGAAAAGGATACAGGGATGGGTCAGTGTGGGGGCTGAAGGCTAAACTAGGTGTGAGAGCCCTGTTTCCCTTTGTCTGTGATTGGTTTGTGTGTGGGTGTATCAGTGGGGCCAGTTAAATTTGAATTTGAAATAAACAGCGAATAATTTTTTTAGCGTATGTCCTAGTTTTGAATTCCAGACAGCCTATATGTTTATTTGCTAAATCTGGCAACCCTATGTATAACCCACAATGGGCCGAAAAGACATAAGGCAACATCTAAAGGGGATGTGGATGGGGCTGGCAGCTAGGTTCTAAGAAGTACTCTGATACTTCCTTAAGACAGAGACAGTATAGAGTCCTGACATTTCTTTCTACCCCAGATGAGGATGTAATGGCTGGAACCATGCAGCTGCCTTGAGACCATTAGGCATTACGGTCTAATGGGGATGTTTGAGCAGAAGGATGGAAAAATTCTGGCTCCTTAATTACATCATTGTAATTCCAGTCCCAGGAATGTCCCTTGCTGTATTTATTACTATGTGAGGTAATGAACTGTCTCTCTTCTTAAGCCTGTGGTTCTCAGTCTTGGCTGAACATGAGAAGCACTTGGGGAGATTTAAAATATGCCAATGCCATACTCCATAGCAATTAAGTCAGAAATTGCTGAGGATAGTACTCAGGCACTGGTGGGTTTTTAAAGCGTCCCAAGTGATTGCTTGTTACTCAAAGTGTGGTCCCTGGACCCAAAGCATGGGCTTCACCTGGGAGGTTGTTAAAGCTATCGTCCTAGACCTAATGATTTCATAGCTGCTGTTTAACAAGGAACCCAGGGGATTTGTATGCACATTAAAGTTTGGGAGGCACTGGCTTTAGCCGTTATTAATTATTTACTCTTTGCAGCTGTATAAATCTCTACTCACATTCAAACAGTCAGGACTCCAAGGTACTGAGAATCCCAGTCCGTCAGAGCTCCCTGTTCTCTGAAATAGATACACTGCATTCAGAGGTTGGGTATCTTCTGTGCAGTGGCCACCTCTATCTGGAGCAGGCCACAAACAGCTTTGTGGGTGATCCAATTTTCACCAGAGTGGGAACCACTCCTGAACTCCTGTATACTAGTAGCTTTTGCAAACTTTTAGCCAAAAAAATCCCCTCCTGTGGACGCTAAGGTGGGTCAAGTGACCCTGCAGACCCTGACTGTGAGCCGCTGAGGAAGGCCGTTGACAACATTCCCCCCCTAACACATCTGGCTTCCAGGTGGCCACACACATCTTGGGTACTGCTCTTGGTCCCCAGGGGATGGCTCCACCCATCGACTCACACACAAGAGGCCTGCTTGTAAAATGCCTCTGGGGCTGGGACAGAGTTTAGCTGAATCTCCAGTAGGGTCGAGGTACACAAAGCCATGGGTCAAGTTTTTCAGAAGATCAAGGTATGAGTCAGAATCCAGGGCCATTGGGCAATATGGACTCCTGTTTCAAGGTCATGCTAAGTGAGCATGAAGTGCTTAGGGTGGGGTGGTCTCTGGGTGGACATAATGCCCTCCTTTTGAAGGACGATGTCTAAGAAGAGGTGATGTTTGTCCTTGGATCGGGTGGGTTAGGGAGATTGCCCGTCTGGCTGGAATCAACATGATGGGGGAGCATGAGGCAAGCTGCAGCCCCCCCCCCCCCCCGTGGGATCTGTGTGATATTCCTCGAACACTCCCGGCTACCTAAGCACAAAGGAAAGAAAGGGGTTTAAGTGCTTGCCATGGTGATGTGGGAAACTAAGGCAAATGAAAAATTAAATTCCCTTACTGTCTACAGCCCATTGACAAGTCCCTGAGACGGGCAGAGTGACTTCCCTCTAGGAGCTCAGCTGCCTCGAGGATGACACTTGGCTGGGGGCGAAAGAGAACCTTAGCTTAACATTGTCCCGACCCCGAGGACCCTGTAAATCGACTTCCTTTATCTCAGCTGCTCCAGGATATATGCTGGCAATTATGTTCCAAGCCTCTGCTCACCCCCCACCATGCATCTGAAGGGTCTCATGACTGAGGTTTTACTAAATGGTGATAAATGGTGTTTCCCTAGCAACGGCTAGCCCCTCAAGGTCCCGGAAACCTTGCTTCCAAAATACTTTACAGATTTACTCAATCCCTGACCCCCTGCTAATCTGAGGGTATGTGATGAATTACCCATCACGACCCCAGTGCAGCTCCTGTCCCCAAGCTTTAATAAAACCATCTTGTAACACCAAAGACGTCTTCAAGAATTCTTTCTTGGCCATCAGCTCTGGACCCCATCAACTCCCCCCATCACCCCAAAACTTCATCCAACAGACTGGAAACAATCCCCGTGTTGCTGTGTGAACACTTACACTCACCAGTTCCAGACTGATGGAGAGAAAAGTCATCCCCAAATCAGGGTGAATGATTTTTAAATATCAGCGGATGCCCTCTGTATAGATTTGCCTTTGCAAATATATGAACTGGATCTTCAAGATCATTAAATGGGAGCCACATCCTGGGCAGATAGACACACAAAGTCTCATGTGGCCACACACACATGCACGCACACACACACATAGGCACACTGTCATCCTCTAAGCCAGGTTTTTCCTAGTTAACTCATCACTCAGCCAGTAAGCTTGGGAACTTAACATGTTATTAATGTCCCAAAAGAACTCAAATTCAAAAAAGGAAAGCAAACAAGGCAGCAAATATACCCAAAGACTAAACCTTACACCCACCCCTCATCTGTGGAAGGTACATAAACGTGGCCCAAGGAAGGCACATCCTTCGTGTGCAAATGTCCAGTGAGCCTCCTATCGGCCAAGCCTGCCACCGTTCCCCTTTGAGCCGCTTATTAGAAGACTAATCTGCACCCCCGGATGGGCTGTTTTGAGGAGTGTTCTGTCCTCCATGAGGTGGGACAGGCAAAGCCGGAGGAACCTCTCTTGCCAGGTGAGTGGTCTCCAGTCTGTCCTCCCCACCCCCTTTATAAACGCATGAATGGCTTTAACTGAATTACAACCGTCCAGCGGGTTCTGTGATGGGTACCCGGGATGCAGGAAGAAATCCCCCTCACTGTTAACTGCCAGATGAGAGTAACTGGCCGCTCTGGGGAGAGACGCCCGTGTCCTCCGGGGAAAGCCCATCCTACCTGCTTCTCTGTCGCCAGAGACCCCGCGGGAGAGCAGGCTCCCGGCTCTGCCCCGAAGGAAGGGAGGGCGGCCCTGTGGGACAGAGGCAGGGGCAGGTGGAGGGGGCCAGGGCCGCCCTCCCCGCAGGCACAGAGGTGCAAACACCCAGATTCAAACGTAAGCTGAATCTTAGGAGCAAACTGACGCTCAGAGAGGTAAAGGGTCTTGTCCGAGGTCATAGGCTGGCAGGTGGAGTTTGGACCCAGAGAAAGCTGTACCTGGCTTTGGGACACAAACCCTTTCCACTGCACCAGTGTCCTGGAGGTGCCCCAACCCTCATGGGTTCAGGGGTCAGATCTGACTTTTAACACCTTTTATGTTGGGTCCTAGATGAGATTTCGTTAGGAGAAAAGTGCCTGAGTGTGCATGTGGAAAGGGGCCGGAGGGGGGTTAGGGTTGTCAGAGAAAATGCAAGGATCCCAGTTACATTTGAATTTCAGATGAACAACAAATAATTTTTTGGTGTAACCAGGTCTCATGTAATATTTGGTAATACACTAAAAAAAGTATTCTTTGTTTATCTGAAATATAATGTTCTTTTTTGCTCTTAGATCTGGCAAATCTGTGTATACACGTGTGTATAGGGGCAAACAGTTTTGAAAACCATCCTGTTACCACACACTGACTTCCTTCAGGCCTCAAGTTCATGACTCTCCCTTCCCCAGACTGAGCCCTGCCCACAATTTTCTGTTCCGTCCCTTCCTCCGCATCAAGGAAACACAATAACTGAGGCAGGGCAGGCAGAGTCAATAGAAGGGGTCTGTGGGCTGGGCTGAGTCCCAGTGTCCCTTGATTACCTGGTTATTCCACCCCCCCCCCCACTCCCCGCTGTTGACTGTTCAAAAACCAAAATGGGGATGTCTGTGTGTTTTACCCCTTATCCTTCCTTAGGGAGAGGGGACAGATCTGGTTTGTGAGTGCCTCTGGGGTACCTGCGTGTATGTGCATGTGCATGTGTGTGTGTGTGCGCGTGCAGGTGAGTACTTTGTGTGCGCGTGAGTGTGCAAGCACATGAGTGTGCAGGCACACGAGTGTGCAAGCACATGTGTGTGCACTCACTGTAGGCACAGGCTGTGGATCAGGTTTCAGGTGAGGGCTTAACTCTCCAGTTCAGGGGCTCGCAGAGTCAAAGGGTCTGCAAAGCGCCCTCTGGCCACATCTCATTCCCATGATTCACAGTGAACTCCGTGGTCCTCGGGGTCAGAGGCCTCAGCCTAAGTTTTCCAGCTTCCTTCCAGGCAGGACCCCTCTTGGCCCCATTTGGGAGCTCAGTGTCTGCCCGGAAGATTTGAGGGGGTCTCAAGCGCTCAGATGTCCCCCAGCCTGGAAAGTCACTCGGTCGCTGAGCCGGAGCCTGGGTGGGGCCTCCGTGTGACTCTTGGGACCTTCCGGCCTCCCGACAGCCCAGCTCCTGCCCGTCTCCAACCACACTGCCTGGGACAGCCTTTCTGCTCTCGGGTCCCTCATCATCCTGATGGATCTCTCACCGTGAACATCTTGGCTGGATAATCGGCTTTTCAGGCCATTGCTGACTCCCCGCCCCTTTGCCGGTTTAACCTCAAGGGAACCTTTCTCTGGATGAATATAAGTCTCTTTTTTCCCCCTCTGTGTTTTTCTTGGAGGCATTTTGCAGAGAATACCTGACTTATGCCCCGTGACAAAACTAATTGCTGGTGCTGTGTGTATCTTTCCATTAAGAGGCTGAAATACAATCTGGACCATTTTCGTCCGAGCACTTTCTGCTAAGTATGGGTTGGAGCTTGGACCAGATGGGATTTTATGAGCGTGGTAAAAGTCAAGCTTGCAATGTGTCTCAATCAAATCGATGTGTAAAGGAGAAATGTTAAAGGTAGGGAAAATGTGGCTGGGGATGCATTTGGATGCTCCAAGCACAGGGGCACAGAATAGGGACACAGGTGGCTTTAGTGGCTCTCGAAATTGAGCCAAACCTTGTTTCCAGAAGCGCTGTGGAGACTGGCTCTCTTGGGGCCTTGTGATCAAACTTAGCTCCGGAGCAGGGACAGTTGTATACGGCTTTTATCACAAAATCCCAGTGTCATTCAGCATTGTACATGCCGTGGTTAGTTCTGCCCAAGATTTCGGTTAAACCCAAGCTGTCCTGTTGGTAGAAAGGCAATTACATTAGAGCAACACTGTTTATAGGTCTTGAGATGTTATGATTATGAAAAGTAACAACATGAACTCCCATTAAGTCAGAAGAAAGTTAATCGTGTTTCGTGCCGTCTCCCTGGGCCAGTGCGCTGGCGTCGACGTGATTTATTCCAGCAAAATGACTCATCTTTCGCTGTACACACACATTTTCTCCCTTAATTACGAATAATTGTATCGTGTAATTTATACTAACGCCCAATGCCTAAAAGTGTATGTTCAGGAATAAAGAGCTAGTTTGGGAGGGGGGAGGGATTATACAAACAGGTGAGATGCAATCGGGCTTCTCCTCAGTGGGAGTCAGTCCGGCAGCCTCCAGTTACTGGCAATCGCCTTGCGTTTTGTCGAGTCGCTTAACCATCCGCCAAGAGTTGTCTCTTGGGTAAGCGGACGAGGAGGACTAAGCACATGGATTTCACTACGTGATGAAACGCACACAGGCAGCATGAGCCCCTGAGTAGTTGAGCGTTCGAGTGAGTAACGCAGCCTCGCGGCACAAGGGCACGTCTACGTGGAGAAGGCGAGCCTGTGGGTCTCTGCTGGATGATACTTTCCAAAGGGGACAAGCAGGGTCCACGTGACCATGAGCGCAAATCCATTTAGTCTCTCCCGACAGCACACCTCGTTTACCATCACCTGCGTGAAAATTCACTTGTGAGCTGATCCGTGTGGGTGGTGATTTCCTAAGAGCAGAGCAGAGCAAGCTTCTGATTTACACGGGCTTTGCCCCCACTGGGGCTGGTGACTCCTTAGCTGCCCTCTCCAGGCCTCGGTTTCCTCATTTCAAGAACGGGGATACTACTGAGGACACCGCAGGTGGTCGTGCAGGTTAAGTTAGAGCAACAAGGATAAAAGGCCCACACGGTGCCTGGCTCATGGAAGGGGCACAATGTGTGTTCATTGAATCAGAATCGGAAACACACTGTCCTGGGCGCCGGGAGAGACTCCTCCATAGTCTGCAAAACTGAACTGTGAAAATCCAGGGCAATTGGTCCTCATGAATCTAATTCCCCACCATCAACCAAAAAGGTTCCCCTGTCGATAAAGGGGAACGCCTGCTGGCAGCTGCATTCACTCGGGTTCATAAGGAATCACGAGCTGGGCTACGGGAGCTCTCGGCGTCGTCTGCTGAGACAACACGGGGATTGAGGGCTTGTTTCTTTGCCTTGAATGGAGACCACACCCCATGGGCCATTAACAGACTATTGGGGACCGATGGCCGCAGTCTGTCTGCGTCTGCCTGGGTGCACGCAGCAGCAAAGACCCCCAAACAAGGGTTGTTCCTGAGTTACCCCCCCCCCCCCCCCCCCGACCCCGGCAGCGTGCGGGTCCCGCAGGGCATTTCAGAGCAGGAAGCCAGGCGTCCCCTGGGGGGGAGAGACGTGGAGAGAGGAACCACACGGGCTGCTTTGGGAGAGCTGTATCCCCGAGCCTGGTGTGACCTCCGTGGCCCTGTGTCTTGGGACTGCCCACACGCACCCAAGGAAGGTGTTTTGATAAGGAGTATCAGAACACGTAGCAGCCCCGCACAGCTTTGGGGAGATGCTCATTTATTCATTCATGCAACAAACGTTTAGTAAGTTGTTCGGCACTAGACCACAGCAAGCATCAGTATATAGAGTATGATCTTCTTTTAGGGTTGCCAGATAAAATACAGGACGCCTAGTTAAACTTCAATTTTAGGTATACGTTTTTTTTAGTATACATATAAGTATGTCCTGTGCTAAACCTGGTGACCCTATTCACCAGATCAGACCAGATCCGAGTTTCTCATCCTCAGCCCTATTAACATTTGGGGCTGGATAACTTTTTGTTTGGGGTTGTTCTATGCATTGTAGAATGTCTATCAACATCCCTGGCTTCTACCTGCTAGATGTTGGTAGTAACTCCCCGCCCCCCGCCGCCCCCCAGCTGTGATAACCAAATATGACGCTAGATACCTGCCGGGGGGGATACAATTGTCTCTGGCTGAGAACCACTGGGTTCAAGTCTAGTAAGTAAGACAGACATGACAAGGGAGCCTGACAAAGAGTTGGTAGCGGCAATAGTCCCTCTCTTTCTGGCTCATACAAATCTGCTTTTGCGGGGTTGCTGTTGAACTTTCGAAAGCTCTGAGACTGCGATGGGATGCCTACCGCAAATCCCCAAGGGAGTGCCTTTCCGAATATGGAGAACAAGAGGACTCAGAGGGAAGGAAGCAAAATTGGTAGAGTGCCAGCTGCAAGCTCTGTGGGCACTGGTCCGGCAGGTGTTGTGATTTTGCAGAAAGGATATTTCTTGTGCTTTGGTCAGTCTCTGTTCTCATATGTCCTATTCCCAGAATCATTGACTCAATGAAAGAATTTATGAGGAATGGGTTTATCTTCGGGTCTGGAAACATGGAAGCAAGCTCAGAGTAGAAACTTTTAATGTCTTCTCCCCCCAGGGCAGCAGGGGCTCCATTGGCAGACAGA
>NW_024412462.1:242074-249834 GCF_014898765.1 Herpailurus yagouaroundi | reverse complement strand
CAGCCAATCCAGAGCCCCTTACCACCCCCCTCACTGGGCTCTTATACTCTTATCGCCTCGTCCTCATCACCGCTGAGCCAGGTACCAGACAGCAAGGGACAGCCCCTAGGGCCCAGAGGCCTGAGATTGCTCCGATTAGCCAGGCTTGAGCCTTGCATGCCCCGCCTCGTTCTTTCCTTCCCACACAGCTGCCGGCAAAGGCTGTTGCCCACATTTTCTCCTTACTCCCTCTGCCTCCTGCCTGCCCCTGGTGCCTCCCCACGGGGACCTCTCTCGTGGCATGGCACGCCCCCTCTTCTAGGGAACTGTGACACACTGCCTTTTCAATGACAATCATCTGCTGGTCTGTTGGCCCTACCACACCCGAATAATAATAAAGCCTATGCTTAACACACTCTGTCCCGGTATGCTGACCCGGCCAAGGGCACAGGGGACTGAGACCTGGCGCCCCTGCCATGTGGAGGCCACCCTTCTCTGCCCCCTGCTCCCACCCCTGGTCCATATTCTCTCCCGGCAGCTGTTTGAAAATGAGAGCAAGCAGTTCTTTCCCATCCGCTAAGAAACCCAGATGAAAAGCTGAGAGAAACATAGCCTTTCTCTGCTCCCCTGTTCGGGTCACTTTGTACACCCACCTAGAGGGACCTGACGGGTCAGCCTCATTTCAGAGCACTTGGATGGAGAAGGTGGGGCACAGACCAAGCTGTATTGCAGGCCCCCCTGGGGAACTTCTGTCTTCTGGTAACCCGGTTAATGCTCAGGTGGACTACTCCTTCAACAGGCCCTGAGTGACAATGAAGGATGTGATCGCATTAAAAAAGTCCCTACTATGTTTTTGAAAACCTCTCTGTTAATTCCCTATTTTCTCCCATTCATCTTGAAATCCTTTGGTCAGAGCAGAACCACCCCCTTTGCGTGTGAGATACACACTCCTCTCCAATACAAGGAGGCAAGGGAGGCTGGAGGGCATGACTTAATGGGTCAAGGAACAGAATAAGAACACCAATGATGCTGTGGAGGAGTTGGTCGCATTCCCGTGAGGCCGGTGATTGGTCATGAGCCATCTGAGCTGCCACTGGCCTTGAGCTCTCACTTTAGAAAGGAGGCGGAGGGACTCCTATTGCCATGGGATTGTTTGGCCCTGGCAGGTGGATGGTGGTGGGGGCCTTTCCTCAGGGGCCTACTGGGCAGTGAGTGAAATGGAAACTTCTTAATGCTCAGTCTCGGGGAGAGTGAAGGGGTTTTTAGGAGAAGCAGCCCAGGGGCAAATGGGAAGTGTCATTTGCTGTGCCTCTCCACCCTCATTGCCCTGCATCTGTGGCATTTCCCCTCCTCCTATCATCCTCCTTGTGTCCCTTGACCGTCTTTGTCTTTTTCATATTTTACCTTCAGGTGACGATGCTGTTGAACTCTGGAAAGCCAGTTTGAAAAACCATAGCCCTTACCTCAGTCATAGAGACAGTCCTAATGACAGCCCCAACGCCACTCAGCCCAACACAAGCATTTCTGAGAGCCTGCCATATGCCGCACCTGCGCTCAATGCCAGAAATGTGGGGATGGTCAAGATGCTGCTGTCACTCTACCTCTGCTCGTGTTGGGGCAAAGAAGCTGGTGCCCAGGGAGTGATCAGGTCAGCAAGGGTCCTGGAGCCAGGCCATATGTAGAATGAATGGTCAAAGGGAGTGGAGAGTTTTCCTGTGGAGGTGACATGGGGCTATATCTTCAAACATTTGAGGGCCAAGAAGGATAAGAGGGACTTGACTTGCCCTTTGTGACCTCAAAGTTGAAGACTGAGCGAAGAGGGGAGCCTTGGGAGATGCCTTTGGCAAAGAGAAGGGGCTAGGCTTTCCTGGTTAGCATGAATTCCCTGGCCCTAGAGACGTCTGGAACAGAATTAGCTCAAACACTGGCTATTCAGACTGTGCTTTATTGAGGAAGAGGTTAAAAATAACTGATCAGTGAAAGATATGGGATCTGCTTTATGAATCCAATACTGAAAGGGAACTTAAAAATATATTTCCATATCTTAGAAAAGTAGTGGTGTGTGTGTGTGTGTGTGTGTGTGAGAGAGAGAGAGAGAGAGACGGAAATCACAACTTTTTAGGTGGATTCTAAGGATAGACTGAAATAACTATAAACTCATATATTATGGGCTGACTTACAGTGATGGTCTGGGTGAATTTACTCCTTGACACAGTCATAAGAAATGAATCAAGATAATCAAAATTTTAAGTCTTGACCTGTAGTAAACGCTTGCGGAATTGGAATGCATTGGCTTATCCCATCTTACGGTTCAGGAAACTGATAACGAGGCACCTACAGCTTGAAGAGAATGGGCTGTCTCCTGGACATGGCTGTCCTGACTTGACTCTGGGCAAACTCATGAACCTGAGATCAAGAGTCACATGCTCTATGATCTTCACAAGCCAGGCGCCCCATTTGAAGACATAGTTCTGATAAGTGGTGGAGCAGGAAGAGAAAGGAAAGAAGGAGGTATGGCCAGGCAGCACCACAGAGAGACTTTTGCGTTAGTCAGGCGTGGGTTTGAATCCTGGCTTTTTGAAATCTGTGTGACTCTGGGTGAGCCATTGAAACTCCTTGTTGTACTTTGTGTGATTGCTAAAATACTTGCTGTCCTTTCTTATAGAGTCATCCCTGGGGAAAGAATATCCTCCTTGTCCTGTTGACAGTAGGTTTGTCGGGTGACTGAGTTTGGCCAATGAGGTGGAAGAGGAAGTCACAGGAGTCCCTTATGGACAAAAGCTTGGTCCCCCTCGTCTTTCTTTATCCTCTGCGCTGGGAATGGTGACATCTCAGAGAAGGGCTGCTCCTTAAGCCCGGATTTCAGATGGTATCCACCATAGCCATATGTAACATATGAGTGGGCATGTTACAACTACTTGGGTAGTTGTCAGCCACTTGAACTTGGGGGGGGGGGGATGTTTGTTACTGCAGCATAACAGAACCACAGCTGACTGGTGTGCTCCTGACCTCAGTTCCCTCATCGGCAAAAATGCATGTGAATGAATCCGTTTGGGACGAGACATGGTGGTGGTGATGATGACGATGACGCTGCCAGTCCTCGTGATGAAAGCAAATGCGTAGTAAGCTGGTTTGGTCCTGCTGTGCCTGGTTCTAGGCGCTCTAAGTGTAGTAGCTCATTTGTTCCTCATGCACCCAAATAAACACATATTAAGGGGATACTATTGTCCACATTTTGCAGCGGAAGAAACAGGCACAGAGAGACTCACGTATGTGAAGGAGGCTGGATTGTGGCAGGAAATTAATAAGTATTAGCTTTCCTCCCCTTGTTTGGATGGTGACGGTAGCTTTGATGCTTTTCCCCATCTCCCCCCTCATCCCCTACTCCCTGATTTCCTGCTCAAGAGAGTCTATGAGAGGCTTCAGGGTGATCCATGAAATTGCTAAATGATACACTCCCTCTGGAGGTCCATCAACTGTGGGACATGGGCAGATGTCACCTTCTGTGGGTCTTCCCACCCAGCCCCAGGCCTCACTGGACCTCGCCGGCGGCTGTTTGGCTATGGCCAGGTGTTACGTCTTCTATCACAGGACTAACTTCTGCATAGCAAGGAGTTACAACCCATGATCTCATGATAGGCTTCAGCCACCACTGTCCCGCCACCTCCTACGTGGCCTGATTGCCCTGGGGTTTGTTTTAGTTGAATGAAATGAACTCACCTTAGTGGGGCATTCAAATCATTTGCAAAAGACACGGCTTGGGAATTTTGATTTTGGAAGGTGAGTTGTGGAGTTGTGAGTTGCAGAAACTAAATATGATGATAACAAACCACGTGAGGCCAGTTGGAAGGGGCCTTCCGGGTCCCCTGCTCAAATCTGAGCTGGGATGATCCCCCCCAAATGTGCTCCTCTCGTCTCTAGCATGTTCTAGAAGATGACACCTCCTTTCACCCATCTGAAACCTGGGACCCCTTCTTGACATCCTTTTCTAGCCCCTCTACATGCAAGCCACCACCACGTGCCAGTCCTATTCATTCCACCTCAGACATTTCGTCCTTCTGTCTCATTGGGTCTAAGCTCTGCTCTCTCCTCACTTCCTATAATAGCTTCCTGAGGTTTCCTGGCATTCAGACCATCCTCCCACCAGCGGCAGACGTGATCCAGAAGCCCTATCATAGTCCAGAAGGCTCAGTGTGGCCTAACCTCTGAGCCTCGCTCCAGTCTACCTTGTGCCTTTGTCCCTTTGTCCCTTGAGTGACCACACTCCTACCACCCAGGTTTCTATAATTCCCTCCAAATGCCAAGGTGTCCTCACCTTGGGGCTTTGCACATCTCTTCCTTTAGCCCTTCCCTATTCTTCCCCCACATGTCAGGTCGAATGTCCCTTCTTCAAAAATGTCTTCCCTAACCCTACCCGCTGTCAGAACCCGGTTCTCCTGTCCAAGCTTTCGCTGCACCCTTTGTCAACTTCCTTGAAGACACGAGGCGCATGTCTTTCCTTACTGGATGACCGTGTATATACTGGTGTCCTGACACAGAGGCCGTGGCTCATGGCGTATGACGATTTGCACAGGGAAAGGATGGTTCTCAGGGAGCAGTACGTGTGAGAGAACACCGAGGTGGAAGAATAATCAGGATACCTCACCCTTCAGGTAATGGCTGTGAGCAGGGTCATACAGAGATTACATAGGTGAGCTGTGTGGACGTAATTGCAAGGAGACATAGACCAGTTAGGAGGAACCTGTTGTCGTTTGGGTAAGTGGCAGAGAAGACCTGGGTGGGGGGGAGGCATCAGGGGACATGCCAAGAAAGGGCATGTTTCCTATGGGTTGAGTGAAATAGCAGTGAGAGATTCAAGGGGAAATAGCCCCCGGGCACAGGAGGAAGGCGAAGCTGGGCATGGAAAACAGGACAGAACGGAAGCCTAGGATTGAGAGGACTTTTAAAAATCACTCTAAGGTTGGGGCGCCTGGGTGGCGCAGTCGGTTGAGCGTCCGACTTCCGCCAGGTCACGATCTCACGGTCCGTGAGTTCGAGCCCCGCGTCGGGCTCTGGGCTGATGGCTCGGAGCCTGGAGCCTGTTTCCGATTCTGTGTCTCCCTCTCTCTCTGCCCCTCCCCCGTTCATGCTCTGTCTCTCTCTGTCCCAAAAATAAATAAACGTTGGAAAAAAAAAAAATTAAAAAAAAAAAAAAAAGAGACGAAAAATTCACTTTGTAACTCATCAAACGGTGGTACGCCAGTGAAAACGCGTGGCCAGGAGAAAGAACCAGGGTGGGCTCACAGGCCCAGAGAGCAGCTTCCCAAGATCTCAAACAGATCTGCCCTCAGCAGCCCTCCTTCAACTTGGAGATTCTTCTCCCTAGTTTGTGTGTCTCATGAATTCCTCCTTCTCGAAGTCACCCTTCTCTGAGAAATCTTCCCGCCCCCTTTGGGCACACAGGTGTCCCCTCCTCTGTGCTAGGGCCCAGCCCAAACGCCTCCAGTGAAACATCTACCTGACTCCTTTGTAATGTCCCCTTGTCCACAGACATACCTGTGCCTGCGTGTATTGTCCCCGTTTATTAGCTTGGTGGTCTCCGTGGGAATCCTTCCGGTTCCCAGCCCCGCATCCACCCGTTCAAGCTGGTCACCGTGCTGGCTGCATTTATTCAGTCATTCGACAAATACACAGTGAGCTCCTACTATGTGCCAGGCACTGTTCTAAGGGCTGAGAACATGGCTGTGGACAAAACAGGCAGAGTGCCTGCCTTCATGGGGTTTTACTGGGGAGAGGCAGACACCGTATGTCTGCAGACGTATGATCTATCGGGTCCCGGTGGGGGGGGTAGACAAGGGGCCGTTCTGCCCTCCTCAGAAGTGGGGGTCAAGCAGCAACCTCACTGCTGGTACCTCCAGGAAGGGATATTTGAGGGAAAGTGGTGGGTTCTTTTTTAATCGGGGGGAAAACTCTCTAAGGTAACACATAACCCAAAACATTGGTCTTTTCCCGCAAAGAGGTAGAAGAACCCTCTAGCGGGTATTGCCAGGCAGCTGATCCTCCTTGACATCAGCCAAAAGGAACAGCTGCTGTATCAGGGGCAGCTAACGAAGCCTCTGCCTTCAAGACCGGTAACTGTGATGTCCTTTCTGATGCTGCGTACGATCTGCCTGATGCGTTGGCGTGGGTCAGAGAGGAGAGGGGAAACAGAGAAGGAGCCAAGGACCGGAAGCAAGAAATAAAGAAGACCCGGAAATGCCCAGACAGGGAGATTTCCTTCAGCCCACTTGGCGAAGAGTGGCACCAGTGCCCTTAGGGAGGGATTAAACGTAATGCTTGGGTGTGCTATTCGCATGGATAATTTATACTTACGATAACAGTGCATATTTCGTTTTCTAGCGTGGTTTGGCTGTCCCCAATAAGCCTCTTGTTTATATTTGATACGGAATCAAATGTAACACATGTATCTAACAAAGGAGTTGGATCTGAGCTGTATCAAGAACGCTTACAATTTCAATTACAAGAAGACAAATGATCCATTATTTATTTATTTATATATATATATATATTTTTTTAACATTTATTTTTGAATAAGTGGGGGAGGAGCAGGGGGGTTGGACACAGAATCTGAAGCAGGCTCCAGGCTCTGAGCTGTCAGCACAGAGCCCGACGTGGGGCTCGACCTCCCGGATCCCGAGATCATGACCTGAGCCGAAGTTGGATGCCTAACCGACTGAGCCACCCAGGCGACCATGATCCTTTTTTTTTTTTTTTCTAAACGGGCAAAGATTTGAACACACTTTACCAAAGAAGACTCACGGGCGGCAAAAGAAGGCAAAGATATTCAACATCAGTAGTCATTTGGAAAATGCAAACTAAAATCACGATGAGAAATCACGACCCATGTATGAGAGAAGCTAACACTTCGAAAACGAATCATACCAAGCGCTGGCAAGGACGCGGGGAAACATGAATTCTCCCACACTGCTGGTAGGAACGGAAAATGGTACCACTACTTTAGAAAATAGCCCGACAGTTTCTTAAAAGTCAACTATACACCCACTATATGATCCGGCCATTTCACTTCTAGGTGTCTGCATACTCAACAGGAACGAAAGCATACGTCCACTCAAAGACTTGAATGTGAATATTCATAGCGGCTTCATTGTACTAGCCCCAAACTGGAAACAACCCAAATGTCCTTCAACAGATGACCGGTTCAACAAATTATGGTATATCAAACGCAATTGAACACTCACAAATCAAAGGAATAAGCTATTGACATATCCAATACGATGGATGGATTACAAAGTAATTATGCAGAATGGAGGAAGCCAGACCAAAGGAGGGCCGACTACGTTTCCACTTCGGAAAAATGCAAACTAATGTGTAGTGACAAAAACAGATCAATGATTGCCTGGGGAGGGGTGGGAGGGGGGCAGGAAGGAGGGATTACAAAAGGCACGAGGAAACTTGAAAGTCATGGTTATGTTCACTATCTTGATTGCAGTGAGAGTTCCGGAAGTGTACACAAAGGTCAAAATTCATCAAATCGTACGCTTCAAATACGTGCAGGTTATTTTATACAATCAAAAAGCCATTTTTTAAAAATCATGTGTAAAACGTGGGGGTGGGGTGAGGAATAATAGCACTTGAATGGAAGGAAGCAAGCCATATTTGTCTTTAAAGTTCCAACACCCCAAGGTGTCGGCTGGGCGTCCGACTTCGGCTCAGGTCGTGATCTCACGGTCCATGAGTTCTGGACTTCAGTGCATGATATAGCTTTGATGTTCCTGGCTGTC
>NW_024412462.1:227785-242064 GCF_014898765.1 Herpailurus yagouaroundi | reverse complement strand
GAGCCACTCAGGTGCCCCGAATACTATTACTCTCTTCAACCTCAGTTCTCCCATCTGTAAAATGGCCGTGATATCTGCCTGGGTGGCTTAAACAACAGGATTTATTGTCTCACAGCCCTGGAGGCTGGACATCCAAGAGGAAGGTGTCATCTGGGTTGGTTTCCTTCAAGGGCCTCTCTCCTTGGTTTGCAGATGGCCGTCTTCTCCCTGTGCCCTTACATGGTCGCCCCTCTGTGTGTCTGTGTCCTAATCTCCTCTTCTTATAAGGACACCAGTCATTTTGGATGAGGGCCCACCCCAATGACCTCATGTTAACTGCTTCTTTAAAGGCCTTGTCTCCAAATATAGTCACATCTGGAGGTACTGGGGGTTTAGGGCTTCGACATATGAATGTGAGAGGACACAACCGAGACCATAGTGGACAGACAGGCAACAGTGATGAGAATCTAATCACAAGGTCGTTTCGGCCCAACTTCTATTGGAAAATGGATAGTATCAAGCACAGCAGAGCCAGTACAAGGGGCCAAGGGTCACGGGAATCCACGGACGAGGCCATCCATCATCAGGTACGTCTCCCTGATTTGCATTTCTCTTTTTCCCCTCTTTTCTGTGGTGAGCCACCAAGTCAATGGTAGAGTGTGGAAGTCTGGGACACCACCCCTGAGAACACTTATTAACCAAGTGGACCTCAGTTCCTGGAGACTTGTCTCTTCCTGGCGCCCTCCCCGTCCCCGAAGCGGGCCGCGGCAGGCTGCAGGGGGGTGACGCTGAGACGGATGGGCAGAATGGAAACTCAAGGGCAGGGCTGTGAACATTGTCTTGGGGAAATTTGTGTGATGCAGGCCAGGGGGTGACTTTATTCTTTGGGTTTTAATTATAAGCGGCGATGAGTGACTTAGGAGGGGGTTGCTCCAGGGCGGTCCTTGTTTCAATAAAAGGACGCCTTGGAATATTGTTGCCTGTGTTGTGGCCCTAGTGCAGCATCTCCAGATGAGGTGGGGGTGGAGGAAGGTTGGACCGGGGCCAGGCAAGTGACCCCTCTGGGGCCAATGCTTCTGATCTGATCTCGAGTTTGTAAAGTGACTGCTTGAGGCCCACCAGGGAGCTGGGTGACAGTTAGGCTTTTCTGGAACCTGCCTTTCGTTCTCGGAGCAGAAGTGCCCCCAAGCAGTGAGATAGCAGAGGCAGCTTCCTCTCCATGCCATTCACGCGGCGCCAGCAGGGAGCTCATGCCACTGGGGGACAAGACAAAGGACAGCAGACACCTGTGGGTCACCTCAGACACACCCAGGTGACCTGGCAGGGACACCTGCCTTGCACGGTAACCAAGGCAGGGCCAAGGGCACAGGATACATGGGCCTGCGGGCAGGTGCATCAGTAGCCTCAGTCAGGACAGGCATCAATTTCCTCTGGGCACATCCTTAATCACCGGCGATAACTTCCTGCGTTGCTCATCACAAAGGCCTGTGGCCAGAGTGCCTCAAGTCGGAGGTCTTCGAGATTACAATGGACCCCTGTTGGCTTTCACTTTCAAGTTTTTGCCGGTATATCACACAGTCAGTTGTTGCTTTATTTGTTCCCCCCCCCCACTCTTTACGCTAGGGTCCAGCCACAAGGGCCCCTGAAATTCGTGCAGAAGTTTGCATGTGTGTTGAATATGTGGGGAGGCATGTTTCTGGGAAGCCAGTGTGCACTGAGGTACCAATGACTCCCCACCGTGTCCTACACAGAACAGAACCAACACAGGTTGATGGGAGGGGTGGGGAATCATGTTAGTCATCCCAGGAACCAACAGTAGCATCTATTTCTGAAGCTTCATAATTTACACTTATCACCAACTTAGATCAAGCTGTCGGTAGGGTTGGTTTCTTCTGAGGGCCGGGAAGGAGAATTTGTTCCAGGCCCTTCTCGTAGCTCCTCCTAGCCCCAGGCATTCCTTGGCTTATAGATGGCATTCTTCCTGTTTCTTCATATTGCTTGTTCTTGTATGCATCGGTTTCTGTGCCTGAATTTTCCCTTCTTAGAAGGAAACCAGTCACACCAGAGTAGGGTCCTCCCTACTGGTCTCATCTTAAATCTGTCATCTGTAAAGACCCCATCTCCAAATAAGGTCACAATCTCAGGTACTGAGCATAGAGTTCAACATCTTTTGGGGGGACACAGTTCAACCCATAAGAGCCCCTCTCTATATCATTACCATCATCACCGTGCCTATTCATGAGCCAATGATGTTGAATGCTGATGCCTGAGTTGTCTGTCCGGCCCTGTGTAGCCTCTCCTATGCATTCGGAAGGCATCCCTGCCTGGCCTGTTTGTGTTGATCCAATCACGTGATCTATCACTGGGCACCCCAGAGTGACCTGATCTTGAAGACGCACGGGGACATCTGCTAAGGAAGTCAAGGCTCTTCGCAAGCTGCTACCAGCCTTTATGAGAAAAATATCTGGCTGTTCCAGAAGGATACTGGGAATTCATCTCTCCTATCTTGTTCATGTGCTTCTACTAATACTATTCCCTCACTCTTCTGGAACACCCTTCTCTGTTCCTTTTCTGTCTATGCCCCACACCAGCCCAATCTGTCCCAGTACCTCAAAACTCACCTAATCTGCCCCTCTCTGTGGATTCTTTTTGGGTCCACAAACTGGATGTGACTCTGAGTCTTTCACTGGACCTTGGACCTCTTGCCTGGAATATGCATTTGAACTTTAGCTCATGTCTTTCAGTCCCAGTCCAGCAGAGGATAAGGTTGGTGCCTCTGGGACCTTTCCTCGCCCGCATTGTCTGGTGGGGTCGCTCTGAAGCGGAAGGACCACACATCCTGGTAAGTGGGCCTGACGCTTCACATGGTGGCCTGGACTTGATTCTGCCATCCCGGGGATCTTCCTACAATCAGCCGAGCGTCCTGATTCTCTATAGGGAATCACAGACACCTTGAGCAAGAGTTCTTACCTTCCAGCCCACCCCAAGGCAAACCTTCTGGGGGGATGAAAAGCTTCTTTCAACGTAGCTGGGTTGCCTGGCTCGGCCTCAAACCTCCACTGCTCTATGACACTTGTGGCCCGGTCATTTGCATGGTGCATGGTGCTCCAGACTGGTTTCCAGCAGCGAATAGGTACGTGCAGCGTTAGGGTTACAGGCTCCGTGGACAGCATGTTTATGGGCAGAATCTTCACCATACTTCACTTTTAAGAAAATGGTCTTGTTGAAAGGATGATACAGACATATTCTCCCAGAGTTCCTGGCATTGTCAAGCTTTGTGCCACTGCTTGCTCTGTCCCTTTGCCTAGAGTGTCCCTTCCCCTCCACTTAGCCTGGCAGATTCCTCATCCTTCGAGGACCATCTCATCGTTTCTTCTACAAGCGGACTCTCCTGATTCACCCTCACCGTCTCCTACAACTCCAGCCAGAGGAATTCTTTCCACCAATGGGTTCCCGCACTGCTTTGTGAGAACCTCTGTTAATACACCTGTGTGGCTTATCTGTGGGTCTGTCCCCAGCTCGAGGACAGAGACCACACGGCTTCGCTTTTGTCTCCACCTCTCTGGAGGCAGGTTCTGGTGCTCAAGGCTGTTCTATTTACTTTAAATAGTCCCAGCTCTCCTTCGTTCGCAAAGTCAAGACAAAGGTATCACGTTTTATTGAAGTACAGGCAGGACTTTGGACCAAATGCAGAGACATCACAGTGACCAGTGCCGGTGAAGGGATAACACTCGTGGCCAGTTGCCCTCGGGATCCAGGTCAGACACGTCACAACCAGGACGCCTGAGAACTCTCTGGAGGCCAGACCTGGAGGGCCCCACAGTTGAAAGATAAGCCTCAGGTCGCACTAACTGGAGAGGACAGGCAGATGGCAAAGTGAAACAAGGGACATGAAATGGCTCCAGAAGTGATTTTCCAGTGCTGGGTCACTTTTTTATTGCTCAAGTGTCATTTCTCTGAAGAACTGGAGGTGACTGTGGCAGTGAAAATTGTCTTTTTTAACACCTGTCTTGGCAAAACAGAACGATGACTACCCAACAATTCCAGAAAGCTGGGGAGGCCTGTGGCAGACAATCCCTGTCATATAAACTTATCCGGTATCCCCAGTATTTACTGCTACTCCTACTATTGTTATTATTATTATATTATCATCTCCCACTATCAGGCATAGCCCGGAACCTGTGAGCAGGGTGTCAGGCTGGGCTCTCAGCACCCATGAACTTGAAGACAGCCCCTACCTGTAAGGACTTACGGTTTAATGGGGGACATAAGCCCACGTAGGCCTGGAGGAGCTCACCATACGGAGTGGCATGTGCTCATGTTCAAGGATACCCACAACATGCGTCCTATGAAGATATGAGAAAATTCACCCCACGGGAACCTCTGGTGACCAGCCCCGGGGTCCCTGCTCTCACCATACCGGTTGGTTCCACTTTTGTCATTTTTATAGACTGGGGCTCTGCGTATTGTTTATTTTAGAGAAAAGGCTCTGCTTTTACAACAAGAACTGAAAAAGCAAACAAACAAAAGCCCTAGAATCCATTGGGCCCAAGCTCTTTATTTCCCAGGTGAAGAAACATAAGTTCCGAGAGGTCTAATGGGCCATCCTGTATCACATAGCTGCTTATCTAGAAGGTGGCAAACCTAGGCCAGACCTAGGTCTCCTCATAGTTTTTATTTGTTTCTCTACATTTGTGTCATATGTGTCCTTTCCTTTTGGCTGGGGGACTCACGTTGTCTTTTCACCTGTGTTGAACACCTGGGTAGAGAAATGTTCATTCTCCTCTGCACAGCAGGCAGCATGGTCTCTGCCTCGAACTTTCAGGAACCTCATCTTTCGTCATCAAACGAACATCTGCGGCGCACCCAGCCCAGTGCCTCCAGGTAGCAGAAATACCCGACACATGTAGGAAAGGGCAGGGATGCTATCTGAATCTTCACCGTCTGAATTCAATGTTCTTATTGGACTCCCAAAGCACTGTTTCTATAATTTGTATTCCACTAAGCCCCAAAACCGGTTAAATATGGTTGGGAAATACTTCTTACCTTGCCCCCCTCTTGGAAGTCCTGCCGTAAAGGATCATGTTGGATGGTTGATCTGGAGATACTCAATACTTCCGCTTGCCCCTGCTCTTATTTTTAGGGAGCCAGTCTTGCCCTCTTGCAAGACAATCCCTCCCACTACCTCTGCGCAGTATGAAGTGGGTCCTGTGGTTGCCTATCCCCTAGCTGATTAGTTCCAGGTACTCAAGCTGAGCCAATCAGTTTCAACCTTCTGCCACTGTTTTTTTTTTTTTTTTTAAATGTTTATTTACTTTTGAAGGAGAGAGAGACAGAGCATGAGCAAGGCAGGGGCAGAGAGGGAGGGAGACACAGAATCCGAAGCAGGGTCCAGAATCTGAGCTGTCAGCACAGAGCCCGACGCGGGGCTCGAACCCACGAACCGTGAGATCATGATCTGAGCAGAAGTGGGAGGCCCCACAGTCTGAGCCACCCAGGCGCCCCCCGACACTGTTTTTTGTTTTGTTTTGTTTTTTAGATTTAGAAAACCTGACTGACTTAGTTTGGGTCCTGGAGCTATAAAGTAACCGTGCCCTGGGACCTGAAGCTTCCATGTTGAGCAGCCATTTTGGAGCTATTTGCAATAATGAGCAAGAAGAAAGACTTGGCCTCTAGGCAGAAAAAGAGAATGGAGTAAATTTGCAGAGAAAATACAAGGCAAGAAACCACATGAGGATTGTGACATCACAAAATGGTGACGTAGGTAACTTCAGACCGTCAGACCACCACAGAAACATCAAAAAAACAAGCAGAAAGTGCCAGAACCACCTCTGTCAGGACTCCGGTAAAGAGTCAAAAGTCTACGGCAACCGAGTAAGTGCTGAATCAAGAAAAAAGCAACTCCAAGAGAGTAGGACAGATTTATGGCATTTTACTTGCCCTTGTCTGACTTCTCCCTGCCTGGCAGGGGGGTCTTGAAGATGGTGGCCATGTTCCCAGTGTGGGACCCTGGTCCCTGGCTCTGGAGGGAGCTGAGCAGACTATATTTGCAAATTATTGTGGATGTCTGTTCTAACCCGTCTGGGGATACCTGAAGAACAGACACAAGAGAAATAACCTGTTTCACCTCAATCAAACTTTCGCCCAGAGTAGCAGCAGGCATTGCCCGAAAACACTGCGAGATGAACTAACAACCCACAGATGCTTGGGCAAAAGATTACAGTGGAAACATACAATAGACTGCTTGATACATAACCAAGACTGACTCAGACCCGGGAGCGAAACAGCTCCTAGCGTTTCAGGAAATCTCTGAAAATACTAGTTGCATGAAACTAAGGAACAGAGACTCCAGTGGCCACACATGGCAAGGAATACGGAATCAGAGTCTGCAAAACTAGCTGGGGAAAGTTTCTAAACAAATAGACTACTATCGTCTTCAAAATGAAAAACAAACAAACCAACCCAAACCAGAAAACCTTAGGGAGCTGAGAGAATCGGATTTCCATATTTACTACTTTATACGATTCAAGTGTCCAGATTTCAGCAAACAAATCGTAAGGCATTTGAAGAAACAGGAACATATGGCACATGCAAGGGAACAAAATAAATTGACAGGGACCCCGAATAGCCAAAACGATCTTGAAAAAGAACAAAGTCTTATACCACCTGATTTTAAAGCAAATGACAAAGCTATAATAATGAAAACAGGGTGGTACCCACACAAAAACAGACATAGAGACCAATGGAACAGAAGAGAAAGCCCAGAAATGAACGCTTGCAGATATGCTCCATTGATTTTTGACAAGTGTGCCAAAACCATTCAATGGAGAGAGGAAATTTTTTCAGCAAATGATACTAGGAAAAATGGGTATTCACATGCAAGAGAATGAATTTGGACACTGACCTCAAACCATTTGCAAAAATTAACTCAAGGGCGCCCGAGTGGCTGTCAGTTGAGCATCCAACTTTGGCTCAGGTCACGATCTCATGGCTTCTGAGTTCGAGCCCCGTGTCGGGCTCTGTGCCGATGGCTCAGAGTCCAGAGCCTGCTTCAGATTCTGTGTCTCCCTCTCTCTCTGCCCCTCTCCCACTCGCGCGCTCTCTCTCTCTCCCAAAAATAAATGAACATTAAAAAATTGAAAAAAAAAAACCCAAAAATTAACTCAAAATGATTAATGGATCTAAATGCACATACGAGCTGAAGCCCCAAAACTCTTAAAAGAAAACAGGGAGAGATCTTCTTGACTTTGGATTTGGCAATGGATTCTTAGATATGACACCAAAAGCACAAGCAACAAAGACAAAAAAAAAGAGATAAATGGAATTTCATCAAAATTAAAGCTTTTTTTTTTTTGCATCAAAGGACATTATCAAGAAAGTGGAAAAACAACATACAGAAAGGTAAAAATTTTGCAAAACACCTATCTGATAAAGGTTTAATATCCAGAACATCCCACAACTCAACAACAAGAACAAAAACAAACAACGCACGTTAAAAACAAATGCACAAAGGGCTAAATAGCCATTTTTACCAGAGGATAAATATGTATGGTCACTAAGCACATGCGAAAGTACTCAGAATTACTAGCCATAGCCAATCAGCATGTGAAAAGGTACTCAGCCTTTCTAACCATTAGGAAAATACAAGTCAAAACCACAGTGATATGCTGCTTCATACCTACTAGGTTGGCTCTATTTAAAAAAATAAAAAATAAAAAAATAAAAATAAACAACAAAAAAAGGCAGAAACAGAAAACAGGTGTTAGCCAGGCTGCGGGGCAATTTGAACCCCTGTCCATTACTGGTGTGGATACAAAATGGCACACTCACTGTGGAAAACAGTATGACCGTTCCTCAAAAAGCTGCATGTAGAATTCCACTGCTGGGTATCTACCTCAAAGAATTGAAAACAAGGATTTGGACATACTTGTGCCAGTGGTCGTAGAGTATTCTGCACAGTAGCTGTGGGGTTACTGCATAGCGGTAGAGAGTTGCTGCTCAGGGTAACGAAAAGGTTTGGCGAAAACATGGTGGTAATCGTTGCACAACACAGGGAATGTAACTAACGGCACTGGACCGTGTGCTTACTAACGTGACAAATAGTGTGCTCTCTCTATATTTTAGCTCAATAAAAAATTCTGAAGAAGCAGTCCTACAGACAACTAGTATGGTAAATAGCATTAAATTTAAAACACAACGACCACATGGCCTCTGAGAAGGTGAGTTCTCAGTTCTGGAAAACTTTCAGTTCCTCCTTCCGGTCCCTCACGGGCTTGTCGATACTTCCGGGGTCTACAAGACACCCCCATTGCTCAACTGATGTTAGTTTGTACTTGAGCTTCCTCCAACAGGTTCCTGTTTTTGTGACCACATGATCCCTGATTTGGAGTGACTTCCATTAATCTGGTGGCCTCTATAAGCATTTGTCCACGGGGTCCCTGACACCTGCTAACACTCACTGGCTCCCCAGAAACATCTGGAAGAGGTACTGCCTGGTTGTGTATAACGTTTCAAGATATAGCTTATCATCACAATGTTGTAGAACGGGGTGGCTCGGTCGGTTAAGTGTCCGACTTCAGCTCAGGTCATGATCTCGCGTTAGTACGAGCCCCACGTCCAGCTCTGTGCTGACAGCTCAGAGCCTGGAGCCTGCTTCCGATTCTGTGTCTCCCCCCTCTCTGCCCCTCCCCTGCTCATGCTCTGTCTCTCCCTGTTTCAAAAATAAATAAAAGCATTAAAAAAAAAATTAGAAAAAAAAAAAAGAATGTTGTAGAACATAGTATTGACGTCTCACCTGGAAGTTGTTAAAAAACTTTTTTAAAACTAATTCTGCAAATTAACTATAAATTATACATTATAATTTCTTCTAGAGCCATAAACCTCTTAGAGTACTGAATTCTGGGTTTATGTATGTCTACTTTTTTTTTTTTTTTTTTTTTTTACCGGCTGTATACTGCATTTTATTTCAAGCTTTCTCAGAAATCAGCTTAATTTTAAGCACCCTAAATGGTCCACTCTCAAGCACAACACAATGTAGCATTTTTCACAGCATGACACCTCCTTTTATTTTTTTTTTTTGGTTTATTTTTTGTTTAATTTTATTTTTTAAAATTTACATCCAAATTAGTTAGCATATAGTGCAACAATGATTTCAGGAGTAGATTCCTTAGTGGCCCTTACCCATTTAGCCCATCCCACCTCCCACAACCCCTCCAGTAACCCTCAGTTTCTTCTCCATATTTATGAGTCTCTTCTGTTTTGTCCCCCTCCCTGTTTTTATATTCTTTTTGCTTCCCTTCCCTTATGTTCATCCCTTCTGTCTCTTAAAGTCCTCAGATGAGTGAAGTCATATGATTTTTGTCTTTCTCTGACTGACTAATTTCACTTAGCATAATACCCTCCAGTTCCATCCACATAGCTGCAAATGGCAAGATTTCATTCTTTTTGATCGCCGAGTGATACTCCATTAGATATATATATACCACACCTTCTTTATCCATTCATCCATGGATGGACATTTGGGCTCTTTCCATTCTTTGGCTATTGTTGATAGTGCTGCTATAAACATTGGGGTGCATGTGCCCCTTTGAAACAACACCCCTGTATCCCCTGAATAAATACCTAGTAGTGCAATTGCTGGGGTGTAGGATAGTTCTATTTTTAGTTTTTTGAGGAACCTCCATCCTGTTTTCCAGAGTGGCTGCACCAGCTTGCATTCCCAAGCATGACACTTTCTTTAATTTAATTTAATTAATTAATTAATTAATTTTTAAAAATTTCCTTGTTTGACATATGCTGCCCACCCCAAGCGAGAGTGTAAGCCTCAGGAGGCCAGGAGCCCTGTGATCTCATTCACCCTGATATTATTCCCAGCTCTTGGGCACCAGGCCCTCAATAAATATCTGTTGAATGAGTGAATGACACCTCCCTGATCTGTCCCTCCCATCAGCTTTCCCAAGGTCTAGCAACCTACAAGTCCTCTAAGGTAGTTTCCAAACCACAGACGTGGCTCTATTTCTTGGCTCTGTCACAGACCTGGCTGCGGGATAGTTTTATGGCCACACTTTTTCTCTCTTTCTTTGAACCGCTTGGCCCTGCGCTTTGGGGGCCATCTCTCACATTTAGCCCATTCGGCAAATGGCTCCTTTTGTTGTCCCTCAGAAAAACATGCTCTGCTCAGGGATGGCAACCAAACCTTTGCCTGCTAGGCCTTCAGAACTTTTTGTGCCCGTGGGGATGAGGAGGGAGCCATGGCGACCTGCTCCATTTGGTGTCACACGTTGCACTCAGAAGGTCATCCGGCATGGTGCAGAGATGCAGGGGTGGGCGAGGGAAGGAGCGCAACAAGCTGGCGTGCCTTTGTTGCCTCCACTGAACAGTATGTGGGGTCTTGGCGAAGGGAGGCGCTCAGTAAGACACCATCTGCTAGGAAAACTATGGATGCCTGATGTTATAGGTTCTACTCTCAGCGGCACCACTCGCTAGGTGTGCTAACTTAGAAAAGTCGCCCATGGCTCAGCATGCTCATCTGTACACAGTGGAGGGCCAGGGATACTGTGGTACACACTCACCCGACACCTTCTCTGCACCAGGCCCTTCGTCTGCACTGGGTTCATTTGCTCTCATTTGGTCCTCCCAGTAACGGTGACGCAGCTGGTGCTTTCAGGGGCGAGGAGGGCTCCAACAGAGCACGTGACCCCAGAGGGGAGGGCCCATTTTGGCTTTTGAGGCAGAGAAGACTTATCTGCAGCCTGGCCTTTCTCTGTGTGGTTTGTATTGCAGTTCAATGTCAAAGGCTGAGGCCAAAGCCCAGGACATGCCAGTCGCCCTGGCCTCAAAACCACAAATGACTGGACACAGCTGGCAGAAGAAGCCACATTCCAGGCATTTTGTACCTCATCCAATGAACCCAAAGATCCCGGCCTTCACTTTGTGTCTAAACTGCAGGTTCCCTTCCTTTCTGTCCAAACAAACTGGGAGGGAATTCCAGACGGATTACAAAGAATTATGCATGGTGTGTGATCCCTATCCCTCCTGCCCTCGTTGTCCGGACAGCAGGTCTAGCTGGAAAGCTAGTCTGTCTGTTGTGTGTCCATTTCCTTCTTTCTTTGCTTATGTTGGATTATGGTATTGCAAAAAGGATGATGATAATAATAATAATAGTGTTATAGGGTGCCTGGGTGGCTCAGTCGGTTCAGCGTCCAACTTCGGCTCAGGTCACGATTTCACGGCTCGTGAGTTCGAGCGTCAGGCTCTGTGCTGACAGCTCAGAGCCTGGAGCCTGCTTCGGATGCTGTGTCTCCCTCTCTCTCTGCTCCCCACCCCCACCACCATTTGTGCTCTGTCTCTTTCTCTCCTTCTCAAAAATAAGTAAAAATATTGACAAAACTAAAAAAAAAAAAATAGTGTTATTTTCTGCTGTGTGTCAGACATTGCTTGCTGGGGCATTTTAAGTTCTTTATGGCACATACACAGGTAGCTCGTGTCACCCTCATTTATGGTAAGGGAGAATTAGACATTCCAGAAGGCTAAGTTGCACGCTGGCAGGGAAGAGACCCAGTTTTGATCCCGTTAGCTTGCTTCGTTTCATGGCTCATAGCTGAAACCTCCCTGAACTCCCGTTCCACAGCTGCAGAGCTTGCACCCATTCTAGCCCCCCACCCCTCAGGCTCTGAGAACGGAAAGTGGAGGTCTGAGTTCTCACCTTTCGTCTGGCTGCAGAGAGGTGTGAGGTTGGGGAACAGCCCCAAGTAGAACCATAGAGACCTGTTCTAAGTGTAGGAGCTGGGCAGCAAAGAGAACAGCTTCCTCTGAACTGAACAGAACAGGGCAAAAGCAAATATTCTGGAAACCAGTCTTTCATCTCCCCGCTGCCCTACAAAGTGGGGTCAGCGCCAGATTCACACTATAAACAAGTGTTCGCGGACAGGTTATTACTGGCCTCCATGGTCTTTGTTGGAAGACATAGGCTCTGGTAAGTCTGTGACTCGGTTGTTTCCTACCCAACGTTCAGCACACGGAGCCTGTGTTGGACTAAATGTAAAATGTTAGGAGTCAAGGAAGAAACTTTGGAGGAGGGATTGGCCACCCAGATGGACTGATGCCATTTGATCCTTCCCACTGGAAGTGGGGGCCATGAGGTCACAGAGCCAAGCCACCTCCCTCAACCTTCAGGGGACTCAGAAAGCTGAGAACGACAGTAATGCATCGAGACTCACATTTCTATGCACATGAGCTGAGCTAAGCTCCACCTCCTTGAGCTGAGCTCCACCTCCTTGCAAGCATCACAGTTTAGAAAAAAAAATTTTTTTCCAAAAGATTTGCTATGTGGGGTTTATTCCTACACAGACGGAAAGTCATGAAAACAATTCAATTAACTCATAATTAGCTTCTATATTCTTTACAGTTCTCGAAATGCTGTGTGTACCTTCACTTTCTTGAGCGTCCCAGCATCACTGGGAGTTAGGTAATCCTGTTTTTGTTACTGAGGATGCACAGGCAGTAAACATTACAGCTGGACCTCACACTTGGATGTGCTGATCTATAGCCCCTGGTTTGCCCCTCATCTCACACCAAAAGCCATGATATGAAAAAAAAAAAAAAGAAAAGAAAAAGAGAAAGAAAGAAACACTCTAAGAGCCCACACCCTCTACCTGATTGAGTCAGCAGTAAGCCATCAGCAGATCTTGCTGTCTGTGGAAGTACAACCTGTTCTACCTGTTTGTTGATGAAAATCATAGTGAGAAGGGTGGTGTCATGGGGGGTTCTAGCAGGTTGAGATGAGACTGGCTATCCGTGGGCAGTTATCTGCGTGGGAATGAGGTCCTTTCTGACCGTGGGACAATAAACCACACCATACCACAGGAAGTGGTACCCAGCACGGCCAACTACTTTGGAGCAATGGGGTGGCAACTCTGAAGTCGGTAGGGCCACGTGGCAGGCTGGAAACTCAGGCAGGAGTCGATTTTGCAGTCTTGAGGAAGAATTTCTTCTTCCCTAGGAAACCTCAGTTTTCACTTTTAAGGCCTTCAAATGATTAGATGAGTCCCACCCACCTGATTGTGGTTGATCTTAAAGTCAACTGAATGTAGACATTCACCACATCCAAAGAACGTGTTCACAGAAATGCCTAGATTAGTGTTTAGTTAAATAACCGGATACTGTAGCCTGGTCGAGCTGACACATGGACCCAATTAACACAACCCTTGAATGCACCTGTGGCTTCCTAAGATGCTGTGGTACCCCGTGTGGGGGTTCTCCTCCAAAGTCAAGTCTCCAAAACCAAACAGCTGGGCCAATTTTTGTTAGTGTCTGTGTCCCAGCTCTCCTTCTGTGATGTGTGCAACTATGGATTCTTGTTACACGGATGGTTGTAGGATAGAAGAAAAGGAAGGTGAGTGGCTCTGATATTTGAGGGTGTGCCACTCACCAATGCTTCACCAAGACAGCTGGCTACCATGGTGAAAGGATCACACCCAACTCCCCCCTACAGTGCCATGTGAAACAGCCACAGTTCTGCCACAGGGAGATTGCAGCGTCCGAAGCCTGTGGACAACACGATGCACAACTCAGGGCTTTCAGCAGAATTCTTTGTGGGCTCTTGTCTCCAGGGGTGGAAGGAATGATCCTGACTCCATTGGTTTAGTTCGTTGATTGTGTTAGGATGATGATGATAATGGATTCCTTCCCTAATTTGGTTGGGTAATGCTCACACCTGTCTGGGCAATGCTCACATGTGTCTGGGAGATACACGTGTCTGGGTGATGTTCTGCTGTGTGCTGATCCCTTACCTACCCCGTAGGGATGCGTGCATAGAAATGGTGTAGAGAAACACCAATAATATGAGAAAGCCTAGTTAGAATTAATGACTTAAGATTCTTGGGTATTAATTATTGAGCACTTTGTGTTTGGTGCTAAGTGTTTCTCGTGTGTTGTTCCATTCAGTTCTTCCAGGAACCCTTGTGAGGTAAGAACGGTCATTACTCTTCTTCTGCAAGTGGAAAATGAGGCTTGGTGATGGTAGGTCATTCGCTTGGCAGTGTCTGGGCCAGAGTGCTAGCTAGTCCGGGGCAGACAGGCTCCAGAGTCTCATGCAGGGAGCTGTCTTCTTTTATTGAAGGACAGGTTTTCACCTAGGAAATCCCATTTTCTTACTGTTAGTGGTCAGGGAATCGGATTGGTCTCTGTGGATGGAGCAGAGACGTCAAGTGTGTAACCAGCCCTGGGAACACTCAGTGCTCATCTGTGGCTCTGGTTGAGACCGCCTTCCTTCCTCCTTCCTTCTTCAGTCCCTCCTCTGT
>NW_024412462.1:213907-227385 GCF_014898765.1 Herpailurus yagouaroundi | reverse complement strand
AAAGCAATTGCTTATGTTGGTTGATTTGAAGTCCTGGGCTCATTGATGCTGGTCCTTTTCCTAAGTACATACGTGGTGGCTTTCATGGGGATTTTAGGGCAGGAGCCCTTCTCCTACTTTAGTGATTCATATTTTGGAATGTGGTAAAAATTCATCATTTGAAAATTTCAGGCTGTGACCCAAATCAGCAGTGTCTTCCCAGAGTGCAGGCCAAGTTGAATTGACACAAGGCTTCCATGACTTCTCAGCTGTGGTTCTCCGAGCTCGACCTGGTACTTGGTGAGAAAGACACCAGGGCACTGGGGAGGCAGAGCATGTGCCTCTCACTTCACAGGGCCCAGTGATTGCTCCCGAGAGGGACCTTGTTGCCATTTCCCTCAGGATGGCTCATCACTTTTAATGCTGGATTAATAAATAATGATGAGGGGTACTTAACATGCTAATGGGTCATTAATTATTGCTGAAAGTCTGAGGGATTCTGGGGGAAACAAACAGCAAAGCCCACAGATATGGAGTGAATGTCTTCAAAATTACCACAATCGCCATGAAGTAGATAATGACAGGATGCTTGAAATTACTCTTGCCTATTGAGTTTATTAGGCTCGTGTCCTGCCTTTGGTGCCTTTTGTGTGACTTTGAAGGATCATGAGAGTTGAGGCAGGGACAACCGAGTCATGTATTTGGAGAAAAACCTCATTGTCTTGTATTGTCTGCTTTTGTCCCTGCAGGGAGGTCAATCTCCATGTAAGAGAGATTTGAAGTGTTTCTCTGAAGAGTCATTTCCTCAGGGAACCCACCAAAGGCTCCCGGAGAATGTTTTAATCTTTCTCTTGCATTTTGATTTTTTTAAGTGTAACTGCTAAGGAAAGTCAAATGAAATGATTAAGAGTCACCACTGTATGTTAGCAAGTGTTCTGTTTTCCCTTCCTCTAGACTGTTCAGACTGCACACCCTACCCACCCTTTGGAGTTAGGTCACGTGATTTGTTTTGGCCAATACATGGTGTGACGCGTGTCACTCCTAGACTGAGGCTTTATGGATAGGGTGAGGTTTGCTGTAGACTCCTCCTGGTTTGGCAATCATGGGAGTTTGTTCATGTTGAGACAGAGCCTCCATCGTCTTTAGTCCCTGGTCTGTGACAATGACTAGAGCCCCTATCCTAGCCCACGTTATAGCAAGAGTGAGAAAATTTTAAGAGTGTTGAGCTACTCAGATTTGAGGGCGATTTGTTTCAACAGCCCATCTTGGCTGAAGCAACTTCAGAAACAGTGGCTCCCGGTAAGTCTGAGGCACGGTACCTACCCCAATCCTGGCTAATAGTGGGATGGTGGTTTTAAAATATGTCCCCAAATTCCTTTGTACTCATCCTTTAAAAGGTAGAGCAAAATTTTCCTCCTCTGAGAATGTCCTGGATTTAGTGACTTGCTTCTAACTACGGAGAACAAGGCTAATGCTATAGTGTAAGGTCACTGAGGCGTCGGGCTTCCTCTTTGTTCTCTCTCCAAGTTCACTTGCTCTGGGGAAAGCCACTGACATATCATGGAGACATTCAGGCAACCCATGGAGAACTCATGCGGTGAGGAACTGAGGCCTCCTTCCAGCATCCACGTGAGTGTGCCATCTTGGAAATGGCTCCTCCATTGGAAGAGGTCCAAACTTGAGATGATGCAACCCTCCCAACATCTTGGCTGCAACCTGACGAGAGAGCATGAGCTAAGCCATTCCCAAATTCTTGACCCAAAGAAGCCGTGAGATAATAAATGTTTGTTATGCAAGCTGCTAAGTATTGGGGTAATTTATCATGAAGCAATAGATAACTAACAAAGTGGGAAAAGGAATAGACCCCCAAATTTAGAAATTAAAAAAATTTACTTCTCGTGGTGGTGAAGTAACTACATATGAACTACATGTTAAGTAACTACATATTATCTTGCTTATCAAGGTCTTTAGACCTCTTTCTCCCAGAATCTCCAATGCCTCCCAAAGCTAGACCAAATAAACATGAAATATAAATTTAAAAAGCAATGAACTTGATATGTGATCACAGCTTTAACACAAATCCCTTAACGTCCCAGATAAACACTAGGGTTTATGCCAATCTAAGATTCCATGCTTCTGAGATTCTCTCACATTTTATTTTATTTTATTATTTTTTTCTCTTTCACATTTTAGAGTTTCTTTTCGTGTAGGTAACACTACCAATAGCTGTTACTTACTGAGCCATCTACGATGGGCCAGAGGGTAGTGACTGCTTCATGTGCATTATCTTGGTGATAACAGAATAAAGGAAGACATGATTATCCTCATTTTATGAATGAGAAATCAAAATGCCAGAAGTTTAAGCCACCTGGTTAGGTCACAGAGCTCGGATGTGGTAAGGACAGGGCCTGAACCTACTCTCTAGGCCATCAAATCTGCCCTCGTCAGTGCTAACATTCCGCCCTGTAAATAGTTTCTTTTCTCCACCCTGTCTCATAGCTCAGCCTCTCTCTGCTGTGAAAGTGGCGGGAGCATTTCGAGAAGCAAGCACTTCTCCGTCAGGACCGCTAGGAGGAAAGGCCACTTGATCCTCTCAGCCTAAGGCAGGACCACTCATGGGTGATGCCCCCAGCAGTCTCGGGATCTCTGGGAACTTCCTTCCCCCTTCTAGAAACAAGAGATCTGCTCATGTGCCCTGCAGGTGACCTTTATCTGCTTCACCCCAAATGCATTTGCCAAGGTGTCTGAGAAAATGCCAGTGAGGTCTGGAGTTCTGTTTCTTTAGGCCCCTGTCTTGACAGCCTGCCCTTGGGTAGGCTTCCCCAGTGGCCTATAGTGCAAAAAAGGGTGCATGTCACCAAGGCATAGGGGAGGACTCATTAGGTCCCACTGGGCAGTGGGAAGTGAGAAATCACTCCATTCTGGACTTGAGGGAAGTTCTGAAAGTGGCTTTCTTGTAAACAATAAGACCCAACAGGGAATCAATTTCTGGCCCATTATCCATGACTTCAGTTGATGTTCTAAGACATGAGGCCAAAGTCCCTAGCAGCACAATAATCCCCAAGGAATGCACTGCCCAGAATGCCTTATTGCACTTAAAAAACGGAATTTGTAACCAAGACTGGGAGAAGGACCAACGCCAGAGCCTGTGCTGGGAAGAGCGAGTGTTATTGCGAATCATCATCAATAATGAAAGCTCTATACAGCTGTGCTTACTGGAAGTTATCTAGTGATACCACTGGCAGTCAACAAGAAAGGTCCAGCCCTGCTGCCCTGCTCCCTCCCACGGAAGAGAAGGGTACAATTCATTGACTCTAATAAGACGCCCTTTGCTTCTTTCTCCCTTCTTCCACAGAGACTTGCTTCTCTGCCTTTGAGCTAGAATCTGCTTCATTCTGTCTACAGAATAAAGTCTCTGGTGGATGCTGGCTCTTTGAATCCCTGTGCTGCTTAAACTCAAGAAACACGAAGGACAGAAATCCCTCCCCAAATTTGATGGTTTAGTATATGTGAATTGGCTTCTGTTTTTCTTCTTAAGAGTTTTAGTTTTAGTATTCACTCATTTCAACCTGGTCTTACCAGGGATCACTAAAGGTATAGGGATGGGGAGGAGGGGCCACGAGACAGGAAAGAGATTCGGAAGAAGGTGGATTAGGGAACAGGTTCCTACAGTGAAGTTTGTGACGATAGGAAATAGAGCACAGTAGGGTCTGCCTGACAGGAGGGAGTAGGTTTGGCCAGGCTTTGGGGTAAAGAGATCACAGGGAGCCCTCAAGCTGGACAGCCCTCCACCCCTGTGTGCTGGGAGGGACCCTGAGAAGTAACCTTACCTCCGTTTAGCAGATTGGGTAACAGTCAGGTCAAGCTCATTAGACCCTGGCACCGTGGGGGTCCGAATGAGTCAGGAGTTAACAACTTAGCCCAAAATCAGAGTACAGCACTTGGGATAGGGGACACACACAGTTAAAAACAATATAAAAACAGGGAGGGGGACAAGCCATAAGAGACCGTTAAATATAGAAAAAAAAAAAAACCACAACAGCGTTGCTGGAGGAATTGTGGGTGGGGGATGGGCTAAACGGGCAAGGGGCATTGAGGAGAACGCTTGTTGAGACGAACACTGGGTATTGTATGCAGGGGATGAATCACAGGATTCTATTCCTGAAATCGTTACTGCACTATATGCTAACTAACTTGGATATAAATTAAAAAAAGAAAAAAAAATCCTTCCATTGCTGAATTGCACAAACTTGTCCCTGAAAAGTTAATAGTTTTCTTCAGCGTGAGTATTCAAACTTCAGAACTTTGTGACCAATCAGGATAGAAATGGAATCCAATGCATTTCGGTCGTGCATTGGGTTCAACAGAGAAAAGCTTTTGACACAGGGAGAGAAATAAAATTCGTCCCAGTTGAGACCCATAAAGACAGTGTCTGAAGGTGCTTCCTCTGGTGATTTACCTAAGTCATGAACTTGAGCAGACACAGCTGGGAGAGAAATTAAGTATCAGAGGGGAATTTTCCCTAAATGTTTTATTTATGAATTTATTTACTCAAGTTCAACTACCTCCTGTTACAAAACCGGATTAAATGCCGACTTCATCATTAAGGAAGAAAGAAAGAAAGATGAAAGAAAGAAAGAAAGAAAGAAAGAAAGAAAGAAAGAAAGAAAGATGGAGAGAGGCAGAGAGGGAGGGAGAGAGGAAGGAAGGAATCTACTAACATGCAGTTATCTGGAACAAGAAAAAAAATTAATACATAGGCATGTTGAAATTTTAAAAAAGGAAATTAAAAAAATTAAAAATAAGGTGATGGGTATTGAGGAGGGCACCTTTTGGGATGAGCACTGGGTGTTGTATGGAAACCAATTTGACAATAAACTTCATATATTGAAAAAAAATTAAAAATAAATTTAAAAAAGGAAGAGACTGAAATTTTTTAGTAAGTAAAACATGATAAACGGAACAAAGATAAATGGAAATTATTATAAAGTATTTCTTATAACAATTTAAAGTATATTAAACATTATTGGTAGCCTCTATTTCCTGTGATGTGTGTGTGTGTGTGTGTGTGTGTGTTAATTTCAGTGAATGTTAAAAAAGAAAACACACTCACTTTCTGCCTCAGGTCCAAAGCCCTCTGTCGTCAGCAGCTCAAGTGTGGCAGGTTAGGAGAACAGTGAGTTGAAAAAGGCCTGGTCCCCGTCCTCACGGAGCCCACAGGCCAGTGAGGCAAGAGTGGGGCCAGATGTGGTCTGAGGACTGAGTTATATTCAAATTATTTGGGGACCCAGAGACCTTTCTCTTAAGTTGCTTCTGTGTTTCCATGGAACTTTCCCTCGATTTTCCACCCGTCAGTAGTGTGAGGTGCTGTCTTCTTGAGGACTTTCAGGATGCCTTGTCACCCCTCACTGGTGCAAACTGACCTTGGCTCCCCAATAGCAGAACTGAGCAGGCCAGATACCTCGGTGCGTATGGATGTTGTGAAGGGTTTGGGTGATATTCTGTGAAAGAAGGGGGCTTGCCATGTCACTCGGAAAATATGGAGCTCTCATCAAAAGATTTCAGCAGATATCTGAGTCCTTTCACTAGAGGGGATGCCCTTGAACTTTATGGGATGCCTCTATCCTTCCACTAGGGGCCCCATGTGGCTGGTCTAGTAAGGCCTGGGCCTGGCCAGGGCGGGGATCAGAGATACGGAGAGGGAGCCCTAAGTCATGGCTAGACGGGCCTCACCACAAGAAGATGCCAGGCTCAGCAATAAATTTAGTGTTTGTGGAGCATGGGTAATTCATCTGGAACTTTCACATGTGGTTTTATCACTTTTAATCCCATTAGGAAGCCAAATTGGGCTGACGGAGTTAGGGTAGGACAGAGTCAAATGCCAACCTATGCTCCTGACCTGGGGGTCCATGTTCTTTCAGGGACCTGAGGATTTTTCAAGCCCCTGGGAGTTCAGAGGCATATTCTCAGGGAGTCTGTTTTAAAAATGTACCCAGGATTTGTTTTCCTCGGGTATGGTAAGACATAAGATACAGAAATGACTCCTGAAAGAAGCTTTTATGGTCACAGTAAACTGGGAGGCACGCCACGCAGGGCCACATGGAGAAGCATAGGGGTTGGTCAGGAGGCCGAGGCAAAGGAGGAAATGGAGGCAAGAGCCTTTCCTGTGATTTCCATGGGAAGGAACAGAGGAGACAGGGTTACCAGGCTCCGAATTGCCCACTTGAATAACTTTCAGTGAGCTCTGGGGCACAGGGGCTGTCCCGGGCTGTCTGGTTCCTGGTCCTGGGTGTTCAGGGAAGGGGGATAGTGGCCCAGAGTATGCAAGTCTCATAGAGGAGGTGATTGGCATGTGGGCTCCAGACTGGCTGGTTTGCATTGGAAAAACTCAGTCTCTGGTGATTTGTTGACTACAATCTCTAGGAATTGGCTAAACCTGGGAGGGGCATTCCCTCCAGGGTCAGCAGGACCCCAGATGTCAGAGCATCAGAACACTGGAAATAAGAAACTGTAGTTAATACGGGGTCCGATTGTTCTCAGCAAAAATATTTAAGCTATACTTTAATTTCAAAGATGAACTTTATGTAAACATAAATACATGTGTGTGTGTATTTTTCTTTTTCTGGATCACCAGGGTGACGTTCTTGGAAGTGAAAATTGCCACAGAAACTGTATTTCTTTTTTTTTTTAAGTTTTTTTTTTTTAATGTTTATTTATTTTTGAGAGACAGAGCATGAGCAGGGGAGGGGAAGAGAGAGAGGGAGACACAGAATCCGAAGCAGGCTCCCAGGCTCTGAGCTGTCAGCACAGAGCCCAACGCGGGGCTCGAACCCACAAACCATGAGATCATGACCTGAGTCGAAGTCGGATGCCCAACCACCTCAGCCACCCAGGTGCGCCTCTTTTTTTTTTTTTTTTAATGTTTTTTAAAATTTATTTCTGAAAGAGAGAGAGTGTGTGTGTATGTGTGTCTGTGCATGCAAGCAGGGGAGGGGCAGAGAGAGAGGGAGACAGTGGACCCGAAGGCTGCTCCACACCGGCAGCAAGGAGCCGATGTGGGTCTCGAACTCATGAACTGCAAGATTATGACCTGAGCTGAAATTGGACGCTTAACCGACTGAGCCACCCAGGTGCCCTGTAGCAACTGTATTTCTAATCCTTAGCCCCACTGGGGAGACTTACTGATCACCAGTTCATAACAAAATGACAGAAGCAGATGTAAGAAGGCCAGCTGAAGGCCAAGTGACATCCCCATGTGCTCTGCAGGTGGAAAGTGGGCAGTCATTCGGGCCGAGAGACGGGTGGGAGAACTGAGGGTAGGGCAGGGTGGGCACACCGAATCGAAAAGAGCCTGCAAAGCTGGGACCACATTCACTCGGCGAAGATCTATGTAGCGTCTTCAAAACAACATCTGACATATTCGCATTCTTGGCTCTGGTTTTATAGATACTTTTAGTTTTTTAGCTTTTAAAATGTTCATATATTTGCTAGGCTTTATAGTCGTATAAGATCTGTATATAGAACACAAACCTAGATTTATACGTGTACTTTTAAGATAAAATACGCACACATAAAGACAAAACAAAACAACGCCAGGGAACTGTCAGCATTTTTTTTCACAATAATAACAACAACAAAAAAAGAAATCGGCGTGTTCCTCATTTCTGCAGTAAACTGATTACAACGCCTCCTTTAGGCCAGTATAATTCTCCCCTGGGGTTTTTTTGGCTCAGTGGGAACACAATCCCCAGTCACGTGGAACAGCCCGTATTGACGATGTGCACAGACACGCGTTTGACTTTCTCCTGTGTGTGGCACGTGTGAGTCCTGCGGTGGCTGCAGGGGGACAAGTCCATGGGACACACAGTCCATGGGACAAGGATTATTGTGGTAAAATATACACTGACCATTTTCACCAGGCTTGAGTTTACACGAATACATTAACATCGTGGTGTAAAAATCACCATTACCTATACTCAAAACCTTCCCACATCTCTAACAAAAAGTCCGTAGCCATAGGGCACCTGGTCGGTTAAGCAACCTACCCTTGATTTCGGCTTGGGTCATGATCTCATTCGAGAGACTCGCGATCTCACAGTATGGAGCCCACTTGGGATTCTCTCTCTCCCTCCCTCTATCCCTCCCTGCTTACTCTCTCTCTCCAAATAAGTAAATAAACTTAAAAAAAAAAAAAAGTCCGTACCCAATACATTCGCCCCTCTCCTCCCCCCAGCTTCTGGTTACCTCCATTCTTCCTGTGTCTACACATTTGCCTATTACAGGGACCTCATATACATGGAAACACACAATATTTGTCTGTCTGTGTCTGATTTATTTCACTCTGCATAATGTCCACAAGGTTCATCCACGTTGTAGCATGTGTCAGAATTTTCTTCCTTTTTAAGGCTGAATAATATTCCGTTGTTCCCTTCTCATACTTCTGGTCACCAAATCTTTGGAGGTTCCCCCCGCCCCAAACCAAGCAGATCTCCACACCCCCAGCTGGGTGTCCTACAGTTTAACTCAGTTCTGACACTACATGGAGACGGAGTCAGATCCCACAGGTTAAGGGCTCAGTCCCACAAGACCGCCCCTCGCTTCAGATGTCAGTTGCAAGTTCTGAGTCCCCAGGGTCCCCACAACTTCTTTCCTACTTGGCTACAATCTGAAGGTTTCTGCGACCCCCTCCTCAGGTTTGATTAATTTGCTAGAGTGGCTCGCAGAACTCAGGGAAACGCTTACTTACGTTTACCCATTAATTAAAGGATATGACGAAGGATACGCATGAATGGCCAGAAGAAGAGATATATAGGGTGAGGTCCGGGAGGCCCCCAAGAAGGTTCTACCCTGTGGAGTTGGGGTGTGTCACCCTCCCAGGGTGGATGAGTTCACCAGCCTGGAAGCTCCTCAAATCCCCTACTGCTTAGGATTTTACGGAGGCTTCCTCACATAGGCATGACCAATCATTAGTTCCATTTCCAGCCCCTCTCCCCTCACTGGACAATGGGGGATAGAGCTGAAAATTTTTAAGCTTCCAATCATGGTCTTTCCGGTGACCAGCCCCCATCCAAGAGCCCAGCCACAGTCGCCTCATTAGAACAAAAGAGGCTTCGAGTGCTCTTATCACTTAGGGAATTACACGGGTTTTAGGAGCTCTAGGCTAGAAACTGGGGGGCAGAGGCCAACATATACATTTTCTATTATCTCACAGTACTACATTTTGTGTATCCATTCCTCTGTCAGTGAACAGATGTTTCCTCCTTTTGGCCATTTGAATAATGCTGCTGTGAACTTGGGGGTGCAAGTATATCTGGGTCCCTGATTGCTATGTTTTTTTTGCATGTCCACGTAGGAGTGGAATTGCTGGGTCTGTGGTAATTCGATGCTTAACCTTTTGAGAAACTACCAAACCTTTTTCCATGACACTGTCACCATTTTCTATCCCCACCAGCGATAGACGAAGGTTCCAATTGCTCTCCCTCTTTACCAACACTTGTTATTTTCCTTTTGCTTTTTTTTTTTTTTTTCCTGCTTTGTTTTTTAAATTATAGCCATCCTAACGGCTGTTCCGTGGTATCTCACTGTGGTTTGGTCTTGCTTTAAGGACTTTTTTTCTGTCCTCCCTCAGTGACTTGTCCTCCTGAAAGGAAAATAAAAATGCCCATCTGCCAAAGACTGAGCTGTGGAATTTCTGCGAGAGACTGAGAGCAAGGCTCTCCAAGCAAAGATCTGTTTGAAAACTTCACCCACCCTGCGTTCCTTTAGCGCGAACCACTTTCAAAATATTCTAGCACATATTTTGCAAACTGTTTTCATCATTTGGGACTCTGCTATCTCACCTAAAAGGAATGTGGGTTGATTCCGTTCAGAGGTTTCAAATGTGATAGGAGGAAGGCATGAACTGAACTCTGAGAGACGAAGAAATCTGCCCAAGGGGCCCTCGGAAAGATCTTCAAGCTTGCGATTGTGGGGGGGGGGGGGATCCTTCAGAGTCGACCACGGAGTGCTTAAAACAAAAGAAGAAAGATGACTGCGACCCCCCAAGGAGTGCCTCCCTGAAGTGTTTGCTCAACCCTTCTGGGATGGAGGGGCTGGAGAGAAGTACAGGATGGGTTCCCTAGCTCGGAGTGGCCAAGTGCCCCCTTCTCTGGTTATGTCATGTACCAAGGGACAGCCGTGAAGGCTGCATCCTGTTATCTGTAAACTTGGCTGTTGTGTGAAACTTATCATCATTCCCGGGAAGGGGGCACCTGGGGAGAGCCTCCAGCTCCATAGCCCGAGGCAGTTGGAGAGACAGAAAATGCCCGGAGGAGGGGAGGGGGAGAGAGCCAGGCCTGGGTCTGTGCGGGGACCTGGAGGGTCACCGAACCTCCAGTTTACTCCACATTGAAATGGTAAGGACAGCGCTCTGCTCACGTGCTCTGTAAGCAGTAAATAAGACATTTCTGCAGAGATGTCATTGGCGATGGGGCCGAGCTGAGTGAGGGGAGGAAGGGGCATCACACTTTGACATTTAATTGTATTTCCAAATGAGATCATCCACGAAATCACAGTGCTTCGTGTGTGTGTGTGTGTGTGTGTGTGTGTGTGTGTGTGTATGTGTAGGGGGGAGGGGGTGACATGAGGGATGGGTGTTAAAAGTATGAATTTGTTAAACGTGAACATTAAAATACACCACTGATTTTATTTGGATATAGACATGCCACGCAAATGTACCCTAAAGGTTCTCCTCTTCCTTTTTTTAAAAAATAAACTTTCATTGATGTATGACAGGCACACCGAAAAATGCACAAACCGTAAGTGTACAGCCCATGTTTATGCATTGAACACACCCACGTCATTGCACCCGGATGAAGGCAGAAACATGCCAGAGCCTTCCTTGTGCCCCTGCCCCGGTCAGGACCAGTTCTTGCCGAAAGTAACTGCTCTCCTCACTTCTAACATCTTGGGTTGCTTTTGCATGTTTTTAACCTTTATGCAAATGAATCATTTCACTCAACGTTATGTATATATGATTCATTCATGTCATTGCACACAGCATATTTTCATTGCTGCATAGGATTCCATTGCACGAATACACCGCAATTTATTTGATCTATGGAGGGACATCTGCATTGTTTCTGGGTTTAACTATTGTAAACAATGCTGATAGAAACATTTCTCACTTGTGCATTTCAGGGAGGAGGCAGATATATGCAGGAGTAGAATTGCAAGGTCATAGGGTGAACGTGTCTGAGAAACAGTTACCCAGGATGGGTGAACCAGATGTGACTCCCGCCAGCAGTATGCGAGCGTTCCCGCTGCTTCACATCATCACCCATTTGGGATATTGTCAGTCTTTAAAAAAAAGTTTTTTTTAACATTTATTCATTTTTGAAAGACAGAGAGAGACAGAGCACGAATGGGGGAGGGGCAGAGAGAGAGGGAGACACAGAAGCAAGCTCCGGGCTCCGAGCCATCAGTACAGAGCCCGACGCAGGGCTCAAACTCACGGACCACGAGACCATGACCTGAGCTGCAGTCGGACGCTTAACTGACTGAGCCACCCAGGTGCCCCTACCTTTTCATATCCTGGTAGGTATTTTGTTTGTGAAGTGCTTATTCATATTTTGGCCAGTTTTGCTGAGGGGTTGTCTGTCCGTTTCACATTGATGTGTAGGAGTACTTTACATATTCTTGATATGAGCTTTTTTATTATGTGCTGCAGATACCTTCTTTTTATTCTTTTCTGGTGCGTTGTTTGTGAACGGAAGTCACAAATGTTAATATAGTCCAATATGTAAATCCTTTCTATTATGGTCAGTGTTTTTTGTGTTCTTCTCTTCCTCAAAGTCATGGAGGCATTCTCCCATGTCCTATTCTATGAGCTCTGTTACATACCTTGTATCTTTTGATATGTAGTCCACTGATACTGCTTTCTATGTGAGATAGAGATCAAGATTATTACTTTGGGGATATTCGGATGGATATCCAATTGACCCAGCATCACTTATTTCTTTAAAAATTCTCTTCCCATTGTTTCATGTGCCACTTTTATCGCTAGTCACATGTCTGTATAATATGGGTCTATTTCTAGACTCTCTGATCTGTTCCACTCGCCGATCTGCATATTCCTGTCGCAGCTCTGCACGGTCTTATTGTCACATTATGGTAAGTCTTAATATCTAGTTGTGTTTGTTCTCCAACTTTCTTCTTTTTTAAGTTTGTCTTAGCAATTCTTAGCCCTTGACATTTCAACGTAAGTGAGAGAATCAGCTTGTGACTTTCTACAACAAATGCTTCCAGCACGTATTAAAATTTCATTACATTTGTATAGACCGCTTTGGGGTTCTGTTTGTTTGTTTTTTAATGTTTATTTATTTTTGAGAGAGAGAGTGAGACCGACAGGAGTGGGAGAGGGGCAGAGAGAGAGGGAGACATGGAATCCGAAGCAGGCTCCGACTCTGAGCTATCAGCACAGAGCCCAATTCAGGGCTTGAACCCCCGGACCAGGAGATCATGACTGGAGCCAAAGTCAGGCGCTCAACAGACTGAGCCACCCAGGCGCCCCTGTATAGACCACTTTGGAAAGAATCACCAACTCCAGGTATTTAGCCTTTCAACCCATGAATGTGGTATACTGTTTCATTTGTTTAATTTTCTAGTTTCTCTCAGGAATGTTTTACAGTTTTCTGTGTAGGAGGTTCACGCGTCTTTTGTTAAATTTATTCCTAGCTATTTGATCTAAATAAAAAATTTCTGACTTCATTTAATAATTGATGATATTATGAAGAAATAGAATTGACTTTTGTGTATTAGCCTTGTATCTAGAAACCTTGGTAAATTTATTGATTAATTCTAATAGTTTATGTATAGATCTTTTTGGATTTCCTACATATAATATCACGTCATTTGGGAATATGACAGTTTTATTTCTTCCATTCCAACTTTTATACATTTATTTGTGTTCTTTATATTCTTTATCTCACTGGCTGAAATCTCCAGTATTATGTTTAACAGAAATTCAGGTGGTGAGCAGATTTGTCTGATGCTTGACCTCAGAGAATAAAACTTAATTTTTATATAATTTTTGCTCTATTTTTAATCAGATAAAGAAATTTTCATTCTACTGTTAAGCTAAGAGCTTTTTTAATGGGGCGCCTGGGTGGCTCAGTCGGTTGAGCGTCCAACTTCGGCTCAGGTCATGATCTCAAGGTCCGTGGGTTCGAGCCCCGCGTTGGGCTCTGTGCTGATAGCTAAGAGCCTGGAGCCTGCTTCAGATTCTGTGTCTCCCTCTCTCTCTGACCCTCCCCCATTCATGCTCTGTCTTTCTCTGTCTCAAAAATAAATAAAACATTAAAAAAACATTATGGGGGTGACTGGGTGGCTCAGTCGGTTAAGCATCCGGCTTCGGCTCAGGTCATGATCTCGTGGTTTGTGGGTTCGAGCCCCGCAGCATCGGGCTCTGTGCTAACAGCTCAGAGCCTGGAGCCTGTTTCAGATTCTATGGCACCTCCTCT
>NW_024412462.1:212907-213897 GCF_014898765.1 Herpailurus yagouaroundi | reverse complement strand
AAAAAAAAAATTATGAATAAGCATTGAATTTTGTAAAGTGGTTTTTCTTGTTCTGTGGAGATGATTATATGACTTTTCTTCATTAGCCAAATGTGTTAAATCAGTTAATGTGATAAATTACCTTAATTGATTTTTAAATGTGTTAAATTAGTTACTGTGATAAATTAGCTTAGTTGATTTTTAAACATCACACTAACCTTGAAACTTGATCTTGACGGATTATCTTTTATATATATTGCTGGGTTCAGTTTGCTAGAATTTTGCCTTGGGTTTTTGAATCGTTGCTCGTGAGAGAGAATGGTGTGTAATCTTTCCTTCCTGAAGTAAAAACAAGGAGGATCGTGCTGACTGAATCGGGTCATCGATTGTGAGGGCCACCAGCTCCCGGTTCAGTCTTCACTCCCTCACTGCCACCTGGGGACCCCACTTCAGCTGGGAATGCTTGTCAGGCACCTTCCTCCCTGGTTTGTTCTGTGTGCGTTTCTGTCCCCCTGTCTCATGAGAGCGCCCAGAGTTCTGCCGACTTCTTCAGCTCGGAGCCCATGTTTTGTTCTGGAATTGTCTGTCGCCTTGCAGGGAACGTGAGCCTAAGTGCTGGACTCACCTCGCTCAGGCCTTGCCCATTCTCACCGCCTCGGTCCTGGTCCCCTGCCTGCAAACATGTTTTGTTTTTGCCTTTCTCTGTTTTGTCCAGCTCTTCTCATTTCTCCCAATGGAAAAATTGGCGCAAACAATGGTCAGTCATTGCCCTCCATTGCCTTTTACTTCCAGACCCCCTCCGCCTCCAGACTTCTGCCCCTCCCATTGAGACTGGGTAATGTCTGCCTGCTCCTAGGCTATGCCCCCGACCCGTCCTCTACGCCACTGATGGACTACGCTGTGTAAAGCATGGCCGCGCACAGGTCACCCTCCTACTTAAAAGCCTGCCTTGATTTCCAGAAGCCTGCAGGACAAAGCCTTCTTGCCAAGCCCCCACCTCAAGGACTTCAA
>NW_024412462.1:187011-202907 GCF_014898765.1 Herpailurus yagouaroundi | reverse complement strand
AAGCAAGCTTCTAGGAAAAGGTTGGCAAACATTCATTGTCGGTTATGAAAGATAAGACTTTGTGTGCAACTCCCCAAAGGTTTTTTAAAAGGGTCAAAGCCTCCATTTAAAAGAAAGTTCCTCTGATTGTGGAGTTTCAGGCTTTGGAACATAATGAGAGTGTATGAGTGTGTGTGTGGTATTTCCATGTGGTGTGCGTGTGTGTGTGTGTGTGTGTGTGTGGTGTGGGATGTGAGTCTATGGTGTTTGTGTGTGTGTGTGTATGGTGGGTGTGTGTCAGTGGGACAGGGTGGGGGTAGGAGATGGAAGTAAGAAAGAAGAAGGAAACTTTCTTCAAAGTTTCTGGAAACTAAAATGCGCTCATTCATTAAACATTTATTTGTGCTTACGTGCCAAGCGTTGTGTAAGCACTGGGGATTTGGAAACGAAGGCCAGAATCCCTAGACTCATTTTGCTCCCAATTAATTAGACCACTGTAACTTCTTGGAACAATTTATGTTTTTCATTTGTTTGTTTTTAATTTATGTCTTCTTTTTTTTTTTTTAATTGTTTTTTTCAACGTTTTTTATTTATTTTTGGGACAGAGAGAGACAGAGCATGAACGGGGGAGGGGCAGAGAGAGAGGGAGACACAGAATCGGAAACAGGCTCCAGGCTCCGAGCCATCAGCCCAGAGCCTGACGCGGGGCTCGAACTCACGGACCGCGAGATCGTGACCTGGCTGAAGTCGGACGCTTAACCGACTGCGCCACCCAGGCGCCCCTTAATTTATGTCTTAATTGCTTTCCTTTACGAGACATATTTATTCTGATTTTCTGGAATCGACAGACCATTCACATGTTCTGCTTCCTAAAGATACGTTAGAAGGCCGTTCATTCAATTGACGATCACTTATTATACGCCATCTGAATGCCCGACGTGCACTAGACCTGCGCACACCGAATATGAGAAGCATAGTAGACATCATACGGGAAACCTCATCTATACCTTCTGGAAAATCAGAAGTATCTTAGTAGTCCCAAGGATAGCCCATTGACCAGCCCTGCCCTTTGTTTCCTGCGACCAGTGTGTTCCCAAAGCGTTCTTTCCCTTCTTGCTAAATAGCTGTCAAGCCAGGGTACCCTCCACCCCTTCCCTCAGTGAGGGAAGCTCTCCCGGAGACCCTGGGGACGACTGGCCCAGCCAGAGGCCAGTTTCTTCCAGGCCGAGGTCACTTTGCTCCGTGCGGGTTTGCTGATACAGCACATCGGGAGTGAGTCTGGCTCGGGGCCTAATCTCAGGTCAAATGTTTGGCACTGGTTCAATACCCAAAGGCTCTCGGAGTGAAAATCATGTGATAAATGGGACCAATCAAAGTGGGAGCGTTTTCTCCGGAGGGAAGCTTGGGGAGACTTTCAAGAAGGGGCCGGACCAGTGCCATTCAACACGCCATTGGAGTTTCCACCCAGAGAAGCTGAGACTTCGCCGACTGCCTGACATCTTTCACTTTGAGCTGGATAACTGTAGTGTCTTTCCAAAGTCACTGCCTCGAAACACCAGCCTGTCAGACTCTGGACTATCTCCCAGCAAAGCACTGGCCTTCACAGAGCCCCGCAAGAGCAGGTAGCTGGCAAAGGAAGGACAGTGAGGCTCAGGCCTGTCTGCCTATGGTCACATCGGACGATTTCCCTTATCGGTGCAAGTGGGGAGCAGGGAGGTGCTAGTTCCCAGCTTAGGTACCGCTGCCGATAGGCCCCCACAGCACTGCAGGGGGCGGGGGGTGGAGGCAGGCTTCGGCTTCAGCAAATGCCATCATCCCTCACAAATGTGATGGCAGTGTGTGAATGCAAGTCACAGGAGGAGGCCCCGTCCTGCAGCTCTGCCTAGCTATCGATTTAACTCTTTGTTGGCAGACGAATTCATGTATTAATTCAACAAGCGTTTGCGGGGGTCACTCTGCAGGCACTGAGGGAAACAAAAATGGGTAAGAAAATGCCAGGCCTCTAGCTCAGGGCTTTGAAACAGTTTTTAAATCATAATCCACAGTAAAAAAAAAAAAAAAAAAGGTATTTTACATTGCGATCCAGTGTATGTGAACACACACACACACACACACACACAGAAGAAATAGAAGTTCTACAAAACGAACTGATCCGTACTATGTGGGATGCCTCCTGATATGTTCTACTCTTTTATTTTAATACCCAGCTCACTACATGGATTTCATGGTTGGCTAAGAGGCCAGGAGGAGAAGTTTGAAGAATGCCGCAGCCCACGGTTCAATTGCTGAGAGCCGAGTGAACAACCAGTCGCAATTCCAAATTCTACAGCAGAGGTGTCTGAGCTGGGCGCTGGGGCAGGGCTCAGAGGAGGGAGACAGGCTAACCCGGGGCCTCTGAGGAGACACGCAGCCAGGGAGGGGGAGTGGAGTCCAGAAAGCAAGTTTGAGACGCCATATGAGGAGCGTGTTTGTGTGCCGAGGAGAAGACATGGCAAAAAGGTCCCTGTGTGTCTTTACTACTGAATTTCTGGAATGCCCAGTGATCTTCTGGTCCTAGAGCTTCAGCGTTTGGTCTCCTGTGGGACGTTTGTTGTTTGGGCTGCATTTAGAGGGAGTTAGCTGTTCTCACAAGTATCGTTATACGTATGATCGTATTCCGCATATCGAGCTGTACTGCATAGACGGTTCACATTGTACGTCGCGGTGGGTCCTGTGTGGAATATTCTGTGCTGGGTGATGAGCACACGGAGGGACGATACTTTACCTGCTCAAACGCAATAACACGATGTCACGTCACGTCACGTCACGTCATCCCATGGTGACCGTGGGAGAATGGAGCAGAGTCTAGACTGGGTGCCGTGGACACCGTAGACCTGTGGTGACGTGCCTCCACGATCAGGCGTGTTTGTCGAGCCTGCTCTCCTCCTCGGGTCTCGTATCTTGCCGTGGATAGCTTCTCCTCCCGCCCCACCCCACCCCAGGCCATCTCTCCCTCCACTGTGCCCATCCACCCCCCCCACCTGCTGCTGACAACACTCCGTATCTCCGTGCCACCCTCTGCCACTGCTCATACGACATATTCTTAAAAAAAAAAAAAAATGTTAAGACCTATAGCATCAACGGGACCGTGAGCTGCTTTCGGGCCAAGCAGCGACTTTTACGTCTCTCTTGATTCAGACACGTGCCCCCCAGCACAAGATGGCTCCTCGCACGTTCTTCTCTTAATCTGTAACTTAGAGCAATCACCGCGCACCAGGCCCAGTGGTGTTTTGTGGCGGTAGGTAGAAGGCGAAGCAAAACAACCACCACAAAAGCAAACACCCCTATTCCAGACAAGAAAAAGATACCCAGGGCACAGCAAAAGATTAACATCCCCTGTAAGGTGCTGCCTGAAGACGGCCTGGAGCTGGAACCGGGTCGGGTGCGACTGGCCTGACAGGGGGGATCCCGGTGAATCCACCCAGAGACGCGTCTGCTCTCCTCGGGGCAACTCCTGACACGGGCCACACTTGGTCACTTCCCTTCCAACCTCCCGACGCTGTTTCATTCCCAAACATGCCAGCTTTTCTCTCCCTTACTCAGTTAATTAAAAAAGAAATAATGAGCTCTTCTGCGACAGATACCAAAGGGGAAGCTACAGAAGTGTGTGTGTGTGAGACTCTGGCTTTTCAAAGTAAATTGGGAAGAAAGAGCGCTACGATTCGGAGCGATAGCTGCCAGTGAGACCTGCCGCAAAATCTTAAAACAGCCCCGCAGGGGAGACGTCGTGATCCCTAGGCGACAGGCGAGGACGCGCCAGCTCAGGGAAGCGACCCTCGCAGGCGGTTGGACGTCCACACCTGGAGGGTCGTGCCTCACTTACGAAGCAGCGGGGATAGAGCTGCCGGGGCAGACGCGGAGCCAGCAGGTGGAAGCAACAGGCAGCTGTCCCCGAACACTCGGCCTGGGGACAGGGGAGCCCAGCCTCTGCTCTATCCCACTAGCCTCCAGGATCTAGAAGCATCAAGAATGGGCAGGAAGTCTGAGGGCCGTGGGGACTCAGGGCAAAGTGGCTGGGAAGCCTCCACAGGTCAGGGGCAGACCAGGCTCCCCCCAGAGGGGTGGGGACAGTCTCCTCCTGCTTCACTGAGAGAGGGGGGTAGGACCGAGTGATTGGAGAGGAGGAGGAGGAAATGTGGCTGCCTCGGACCCTGCCCGGGAATGAGAGAGCCTTCTGTGCGTGAAAAGCACAGAAGCTGGGGGCTTGGCTTCTACTGTGTCCCCTCCTGGGGACTCAGAGCTCAGGCTAGAGTGCACGAGCGCTGGTATCTCCCCGGGCCTGCACCCGGTGTCGGGAGCCCTCCAAGAGTTTGGAATCCAGACAAGCATGTGACTAGCCAGGGTCCAGAGTCCCCACTATCAAAAGGGACTGTGGGTGATGGAGCTGGGGAGAGAGGTTACCAAGGACCCGCCTTGAGGTCAGTTTACAGCCGGACATGGGTGTCACTGCCCAGGACAGACAGCACAGGGATGTGTGGTGACACCGAGAGGAGGATCTGGGGGACCATCGGCAGGTGAGGCCGTGCTGCTAAGGCGCGGTCTGTGGATCACCTGCTTCAGACTCCCGGCCCCCACCTCAGCCTCTGACTTGGAACAGGACTCTGCATTTCACTTATTTACTTATTTTTAAGGTTTTGCTTATTGATTTTGAGAGAGAGAGCAAGCACGAGCAGGGGAGGGGCAGAGAGAGGAGAGAGTGAGAGTCCCAAGCAGGCTCTGCGCACGGGGTTCGAACCCACGAACCGCGAGATCCTGACCTGAGCTCAAGTCAGATGCTTCACTGACTGGGCCACCCAGGTGCCCCAGGAATCTGCATTTTAACTGGCTTCCCAGAAGCTCTCGTAGTCAGCCTGGAGATCAGATAGGAGGAGTGGAGAGAGGAGGAAGAGGAGGAGGAGGAAGAGGAGGAGGAGGAGGAGGAGGAGGAGGAAAAGAAGGAGGAGGAGGAACTCAGGAAGGCATGAAGGAGACAGAGAAAACGTTGATCTGTCACCAGTGTTTCTCACCCAAGCCCCCCAGTTGCACCTCCGGGTGTGGGAAGCCCCGTCTCACTGTCCCCACCTGCTCCTGTAACTCCTGGAGTATGGTGGGTGGAGAACCCCTGAATCCTGCCTGGCAGACAGTCAAACTGTCCCCTATCTGCTCCGTGGCCAAGCTGCGTCCTGTGCCAACCACGTTGAATCTATGCCCGGCGTTGGCAGCTCCCTGGGAATCCGACTTCTGGAGGAAACGTTAAACAGTGGCCTGCCTGCCCTGGGGGTGGAGGGCTCGTGAAGGACCAAGCTTATGGCCCTTTCCAGAAATTTAATGAGCACGATATTACAATTAGTCAAGGTCCGCATGTCCCCTGACCAGCCCCGTCGCCTGCGGTCCTTTAATTAAGCTATAGCGATGCTCCCCCCAGAGCGACCAGCACATGAGTTCATTCGCCCTGAGCCATGAACCCAAGAGGGCGTTCGTTCTCTGGGAAGTGGCCTTCATGGGAATCGATCCTCCTTGGTTGCCATCAGCTTGTGCGGGGACTCTCAGCTCCCCCTGAGTCGGAGGATGGCCGGCCTTGAATCGAATGGCCGTTTTGTAGAGCAGAGGGTGGAAAGATGGCAAAGGAAGAGAAGTTCACACGCACCCTAACCGGTTCTTCCTCTCTTGAAACACTGCTGGGCCCTCACAGCCATTCTCACCCCCTACTGACACATACCAATGCATATACACTCACATGTGAGCTCTCTGTCTCCCACCACACACCCACACCCAGCTTCTGGAGGCCGGTGCAGTAGACATTCCCTTCTCATAGTGGATGAATCATGGGACCTGTTGCCGCACCGACAGTCTCCCTCGCTGAGGTCTGCTAGCCCAGATTCGTGATCCTTCGGTCCGGCCGAGAGCTATGTTCGGCTGCCATTTGCTTCGGAAGAGAGCGTTAAAAAGCTCGTTCATGGCCTACGCGAGACTGGGGCAGATTCAACTTATTAAACCAGGCTCGCCTGTTCCGGGCCAGTGGGGTTTGCTACGGATTACGAGGGAACCGACGCGTTTCAAGCCATGCTCCCCGTGTCTGCTTCGAAATGTTCTACAGACGCGAACCCGGTGACTGTCATTTGAACGGATGACCAACACAGGCTTGAGCTGCGCGGGTCCACTTATGCGTAGATCTTTTTTTTTTTTTTTTTCCACTAAATACAGTACAGAACTGTAAATGTATTTTCTCTTCCCTATGATTTTCTTCACAGCATTTTTTTCCTCTAGCTTACTTTATCGTAAGAATACGATATATAATACGCCTAGCACACATTTGTGTCAGCCGATTATTTATGTTACGTTATTGGTGATAACACATAGGCAATAACATATAAATGATCGGTTATTTGTGCTATCGGTAATGCTTCTGGTCAACAGTAGGCTGTTGGCAGTGAAGTCTTCGAGGAGGCAAGAGTTACACGCGGATTTTCTACTGTGCTGAGGGTCGGCGTGCCTTATCCCTGTATTGTCCAAAGGTCAATTGTAGGGATATCATATGAACTAACTTAAAGGCCAAAAATGTGCGAGGCGCTGTAGTGACATATAGATGAGTGTGACCAACAGCAGGGAGACGGACAGACGCCATATGGAGGCAGAGGCCCCTGATGTAGCTGTAGGTGACTGCTCGGCATTGTGGAGGGAGCCCCAGGAAGCACAGGGGGCAGAGAACTTCCTTTTTTTTTTTTTCTGGGTTCCATCCACATTTTATTTATTTATTTTTTATTTTTTATGTTTTTTTTTAAAATTTATATCCAAATTAGTTAGCATATAGTGCAACAATGATTTCAGGAGTAGATTCCTTAGTGCCCCTTACCCATTTAGCCCATCCCCCCTCCCACAACCCCTCCAGTATCCCTTAGTTTGTTCTCCATATTTATGTCTCTTCTGTTGTGTCCCCCTCCCTGTTTATGATTTTTGTTTGTATATTTGTATATTATTTTTGTTTCCCTTCCCTTATGTTCATCTGTTGTGTCTCTTAAAGTCCTCATATGAGTGAAGTCATATGATTTTTGTCTTTCTCTGACTGACGAATTTCACTCAGCCACGTAGTTGCAAATGGCAAGATTTCATTCTTTTTTTTTTTTTAACATTTATTTATTTTTGGGGCGCCTGGGTGGCGCAGTCGGTTGAGCCTCCGACTTCAGCCAGGTCACGATACTGCGGTCCGTGAGTTCGAGCCCCGCGTCTGGCTCTGGGCTGATGGCTCGGAGCCTGGAGCCTGTTTCCGATTCTGTGTCTCCCTCTCTCTCTGCTCCTCCCCCGTTCATGCTCTGTCTCTCTCTGTCCCAAAAATAAATAAACGTTGAAAAAAAAATAAAAAAAACCATTTATTTATTTTTGAGACAGAGGCAGACAGAGTATGAACGGGGGAGGGTCAGAGAGAGAGGGAGACACAGAATCCAAAACAGGCTCCAGGCTCTGAGCAGTCAGCACAGAGCCCGACGCGGGGCTCGAACTCACGGACCGTGAGATCGTGACCTGAGCTGAAGTCGGACACTTAACCGACTGAGCCACCCAGGCGCCCCAAGATTTCATTCTTTTTGATTGCCAAGTCCTACTCCATTGTATACATGTACCACATCTTCTTAATCCATTCATCCGCCGATGGACATTTGGGCTCTTTCCATACTCTGGTTACTGTTGATAGTGCTGCTATACACATGGGGGTTCATGTGTCCCTTCGAAACAGCACCCCTGTAACCCTTGGATAAATGTCTAGTAGTGCAATTGCTGGGTCGTAGGTTAATTCTATTTTTAGTTTTTTTGAGGAACCTCCATACTGTTTTCCAGAGTGGCTGCACCAGCTTGCATTCCCAGGGGGCAGAGAACTTTCTCTCCGGGGCGGGAGTCAGCAAACTCTTCCCGGACAGGGGCAGATAATAAAATATTTTAGGCTGTGGGGCCACGCGGTCTTTGTCTCCACGTAAGAATGTCGTAGCATGATGGAGCCCATAGGATGAGTGTGGCTGTGTGCCAGTAAAACTTTATTCATAAAAATGTGTACTTGGTTTCATCTACTCTCAGGCAATTTTAAAGGTAAATTGTTATTACTAAGCAGGAGGGACATTCATGCCCCAGCCTGCCCCGGTGACCTTGGGATTCTTGTGGGGTGAGTTGTTCTTCTCCAAATGGTGGGAATTCCTTTTTTTGTTTGTTTGTTTTTGTTTAGTTATCTTTTATTTACGTACGGCTTTCATGTCATTTACTTTCATTGGTTTTTACTATTTTTTTTTTTTTTTTTAATGGTGAGAATTCCTACTGAGGCGAGGTGACGTCTGAAAGCGGAACCCGGTGGTCAATGTCAAGTCACCCGACCTCACTAGGTCGACAAGTATTTGTTGGGCATCTAGCGTGTGCCGCTGTAGTCAACGAGAAAGTCCGGGGAGCTTTCGTTCTCGTAGGGGAGGTTAACGTAAACGCTAATAAATACCATAAAAATGATCATTTACCTTTTGGGTAGTAACGGCGGCAAATAATAAACCGGGAAGCGTTTGGCAGAAGGGTGGGTGTGGAGGGGACAGTCCTCCCTTGGGTGGTCAGGGAAACCATCTCTGGGGTGGTGATAAGGACAGCCGATCCTAGGGACATTGGAGCAGAGCGTTCCAGGGAGCACGAAGAACAAATGCAAAAGCCCCGTGGAGGGGCCGGGAGTGTGGGCTCAGAAAGACACAGGAAGAAGCCCTTCGGGCTGGAACAAACAGACTCTGATCAAGAATGATAACAAAGGGAGTCAAGGAGGGAGGCAGGGCATTCAGACTGCCGTAAGGCCTTGAGAATCTACTCAGGAGCACTGGGAAGCCAGCGCAGGATTTCAGGCAGAAAAGTTATATAATCCGACTCACATTTTTGACACCCGGCGCCTGCTGGGTTTGGAGAACAGGCTGTAAGGGAAGAGAGGGGAAACAAGGCGGGGCCGCTGCAGGGGGCAGGTGCTGAGAGCCAAGGGTCGCGGGTTCTGCTGCCTCTGGGGAAGGGGAGCGGTGGGACCCGCTGACCTGTGGCCGGTCGGAGCAGTGTGAGAGAAGGTGTCCCTCAGAAATGCCCTCTCAGGGGCTCCTGGGTGGCTCAGTCGGTTAAGCGTCCGACTCTTGATTTCGGCGCAGGTCATGATCTCACGGTTTGTGAGTTCGAGCCCCGTGTCCAGCTGGGCGCCGTCTCTGAGGAGCCTGAATAAATAAAAATTTTTAAAAAATGCCCTCTCAGCTGAGAGAGAAAGCCGAGAGAGAGAGAGAGAGCGAGAGCTTGGGACAGCTGGGGCAGAAAGCACGCATGGCTTCTGGACAGGATAAGATAGAGACTCTTTGAGCGTCCTAGGTGTTGACTAAGGTGCTTCGGGTGAGTCAGGAACTCTTGCAAGAGGACGTTTGAACTGGTCTTGACTGGACACCCTCCGGGTGCCGGTCCCAGGCCTGCAGTGATTGCCTCTGATGACCTGTGCCCTCCCTCCCTTCCTTCCTCCTAGGTGCAGCCTGGCCCCGGCCACCTGCTGGCCCTAGACCCTCAGGCCAAGGGAATCGAGAAGGGGGAGAGGTAGGGGGCTCCCCCCCCCCGGGCTCTCGGGTTCCTACACGGCCCTCACGGGCCCAGCCGTCTTTTTGGAAAGAAGCCACAGGCACGCTTGGGGGAACAGATGTGAGCAGTGACACCGCAGCCCGACTCCCCCGCGCTTGCAAAACAAGCAAAGCTTCGACAGCTCTCTGTCTTCTGTGTGCGAGTGTGTGTTTTTAATCAACTTGCCGCGGTGGCGAGAGCATCCGCTTAGGCTCGGAAAATGTGGAATGGCCTCTGCAGGAACGGTCCTCCGCAGCTCTGACCCGAGACCGCTCATGGGACATCCTCAGAGGGGGGATCTGGAGCCCACCGCTTGGGGGGAAGAGCTGGGCTGGGGGCGGGGGCTAGCGCTGGGAGGGGGCTGGCTGGTGGCCTGTGCCCAGTGCACCCGCCCTGACGTCCCAGGCTTCCCGTGCACAACAGAGGTCGCGGTAGTGGTAAAACGCAGGGGGCCCGGGTGACCGGGTGCCCCGCACACAGAACACTGGCAGGGGAGGTGGGCCAGGGGCTTCCTGTGTCTCGGCCTGCAGATGAGGAGGAAGTTGGAGCTTGGCCCTGCCTGTCCAACACTCCTTCCTTCCAGGCAGGCTTGCCCTTTCTCCACATTTGGCTCCGGCTCTGGGTTTATGGGGCCACATGGCAGGAAGTTCACAATTGCTGCGCTGACGGAAACCAGAAAAGAGGCTGTTTTTTCCAGAGGCGTGGCCTGAACAAGCCTGACAAGAGGTAGGGGGAGGGGGGCCCTTTAGGGGACCGCGGCCATGCGGACACTGGGACTCCCTGCTCCGTGAAGGTATACACATATATACACCATAAATCCAAAGAACTCCAGAGCTGGAGAGAATTATAAAAATCATGTTCGGTCTCTTCGCTGTACTATGAAGAAGACCCAGGAAACTAAGGCAACTTCCCCAGAATAGTGACAAAGGCAGCACTAGAACCAATTTCCTGATTCCTCCGTCCCGGGATGAGGGCACAGAGCCCTCTGTCCCCTTCTGGAAAGACTCCCAAGTCTCCTGGGCAGGACTTCCCAGACCTCCTCGGGCCACGGCAACCAGGATAAAGAATACGTTTGCACAGCCCCCTGTGATAAAAGGATAAGGCTGCTCCCGGGAGCGGGGAACCTGCTTGGGGACTCCTGTCACGTCTGTCAGGCGTCAGCATTCCCACCAGGGATTTCTGTACATGTGTGCATGTGTATGTGCATGTGTGCGTGCACGTGTGTGCGTGCGCGTGGGTGCATGTCTAAGTGTGTCTGTGTGATTACAGACAGTCTGTGTGGTTCCGCAGCTCGTCTGCCTTAGTCTGAGTGGTTTCTAGGAATCCGTTTTTTTTTTTTTTTTAACGTTTTTATTTTTGAGAGACAGAGACAGAGCGTGAGCAGGGGAGGGGCAGAGAGAGAGGGAGACACAGAATCCGAAGCAGGCTCCAGGCTCTGAGCTGTCGGCACAGAGCCTGACGCGGGGCTCGAACCCACGAGACGTGAGATCGTGACCTGAGCCGAAGCCGGATGCTTAACCGACTGAGCCACCCGGGCGCCCCTTTAGGAATCCATTATTGACTGAGGGGCTCCGAAAAGGACAAAAGTCATTTGCCCCACCACAAAACTCTTTACACTTTCTTATTATAGGAGATCAGTGCACATGACTTTTCTGAGGTGGAAGGAAAGAAAACTATAAACAGATCAAATAATTTTAAGTCTTTCAGGATGTTTGTGATGAGCCAGACCCACCTCCCCAAACCCCCATTTAAAAAAAAAGGTAGCCAGTGCTATTAGATCTCAGACGATGTATTAGGTAAATAGAAATTAAGCCCCAAAGTATCCCAAAGTATTGTATCTTATAGGTACCTTGACCACTCTCATCAGACACCCAACTGCTGTCATATTAGTTCTGAAAAGCAGTCCCATGTACTAGACCTGAAATTCACCTTTAAGGGTGGTGTAGTGTATTGGGAGAAGCACTAACCAAGGGTATTGGACAGATTTTTAAAAAGCAGTTATATGGGAAAATATGTTTAGGAAATCCTGAGTAAGGAAAAGTAAGCAAGATTTTTATAGCAGGACTTCTCTCAGAACCTTGAAAATGCTAGCATGCATTGGGAGCCCCCAAGGATGAGATAGAGCAAAAAAAAAAAAATTTTTTTTTCTGAATTTGTTTGATCATAGAATATTTTTCACCAGCAACCTAGTTGGTCAGGTGTTTTGCCAAAATACCTTTATGGAGAGAAAAGTGTGTTAATATGACTTTCCAGTGCAACAAAATACTGATGCTCCTGTTTAATAATGGAAGAGGGGCAGGACTTACAAAATGGCATAGTTAGGACCTCTGTGAATCTGTTCCCCCGTAAAAACAAAGACACTGGGGAAATGGTCAAAATAATCTTTTTCAGAACTCTAGAAATTAACCAAAGACTCGCAACCATCAGAGGAGCATCTGTTCAAGAAAATCTGCTAAGCCTCAGTAAAAGCAACAGGGTTGTGGCATTTGAATACGCATCCCCTTCTATTCAGTTCCATGTAAGCCTTGATAACCAGCAGCCTGGCAAAATCCAAGTATCTGTGAAAACCATGAACCTTGCAGCCACAAGGGGAAACAGACTGGATCTGAGACTCCTCAACATGGCCCATCCTCTGAGCATTGTCATTATTTACTTGTCTCACAGACTCTTAGCCAAAACCCATTTATGGGGCATTGTTGATGTTTGGTCTGAGAGCTCACTCTGCAGGAAAATCTCTGCCCCAGGGGATTTGTCAAAAAACTATCAGCAGCAATTGTTAAACACTGCAGCTGCCTGACAGCAATTACAACAAGTGTCTGAGCAAAATGTAAAAGGAATATCTGCGGGCTGAAATGCTTACGGCAGTCATCAGCTGACCACAAAACTAACTGAGCAAAACTTCAATGGTTGCACAATATAGGGAAAACGGACTTATAAAATTAGTTCAACTTTATAGTGATAGAACAAACTAACTGAACAAACTAACTGAAACTAACCAGCAACTAAAACAAACAAACAAAACAAAACAAAATCCAACAAATCCTGGGACACGTGGGTCTTATTTTGAAAGTTGCCACATTCTATTATCAAAACGTTCAGGTTTCAACAAAAAAATGTATGATACAGGAAAACAAGCACATTTATGGCCCCTACATGGAAAAACAAGCTCTGAGCAAGCTCAGATGTTGGACTTACTAGACAAAGATTTTAATTCAGCTATTATAAATCTGTTAAAAGAACTAAAGAAAGTGATGTCTAAAGAATTAAAGAAAACTGTAACAATGAGTTCTTACCAAATGAAGAATCTCAATAAAGGTATTAAACTTACTAAAAAGAATAGAAATTCTGGAGTTTAAAAGTACACTAGCTGAAACGAAAAATTCACTACAATTTGAAATTTGAACTATCAGAAGGAAGAAGTAATGACCTTGAAAATAAATCAATTGAGATTATCCAGTTCGAGGAACAGAAAGAGAAAAGAACGCAGAAAAAGGAATAGAACCTTAGAGGCCTTTGGGACCTTATCAATCATACTGACATACACAGAGCAGGGGTCCCAGGAGAAGAGAAAGAGAAAAAGGCAGAAAGAACATTTGAAGAAATAATGTCAAGAACTATCCAAATTTGATTGCAAACATTAATCTCCGTATCCAAGAAGCTCAATGAAGTCCAAGTATGATAAGCACCTAGATTCACACCTAGACACATCAGAGTTAAATTGTTGAAAGCCAACAAAAAAAGAGAATCTTGAAGGCCGTAAGAGAAAATAAGCTATCACGTACAAGGAACCTCAATACGTTCAACAGCTGATTTCCCATCAGAAACCATGGAGGCCACTGGACAACATATTGAAAGCGCTGAAAGACAGTCAGCCAAGAATTCTATATTCAGTAAAGCTATCGTTCAAAAATAAAAGAAGAATAAAAAGATTCCCAGGTAAACAAAAACTAAGAGAATTCATCACTCACAGAACTGCCCCACAAGAAATACTAAAAGGGGCCCTGCTCACCGAAATAAAAAGACCCTGGGCTCAAATCCATATGAAGAAATAAAAAGCACTGGTAAAGGTAACCTTATAGATACTTATAGAAGACAGCATAAATGCATTTTATACTTCTTTTCTTCTCCTATCTGATTTAAAAGGCAACTGCCTAGAGCAATAATTATAAAGCTGTGTTGATTGATTTATAATATACAAAGATAAAATTCCTATGACAATAACAGGCAATAAGGGAGTGAGGAGGGCTGGAGCTACATACTAATGAAATTAAGTTAGTGTCAATCCAAATTAGATTGTATTAAATTAAGTTAAGAATCGTAATCCCCAGAACCACCGCTAAGAAAATAACTACAAATCATATAGTATAAGAATATAAAAGGGAATTAAAACGATACCTGGAAAATATATATTTAACAGAAAAGAAATTAGTGATGAAGGAATAGACAAGCAAAGACATAAAGCACAGAAAACAAATCTCAAATGGCAGATGTATATCCTGCCTAATCAGCGATTATAATAACTATAAATGGAATAAAAAATTTTAATCAAAGTCTGACTGACAGAATAGATACCAAAGAACAATCTATGTGCTCTTTATAAGAAACACACTTTATATTTAAAAGATATAAATAACAGACAAAATATATTATATTATATTATATTATATTATATTATATTATATTATATACTAATATCAGACAAAATAGATGACTTAAAGTTAAAGATTACTACTCGAGAAAAAAATATCTTATAATGATAAAAAGCCCACTTACCAGAAAGATACAATGATTACATATATATGTATGCAGCTAACAACAGAACCCCAAAATTTATGAAGCAAAAACTGACAGTATTGAAGGGAAACACAGATAATTCAAAAATGATTGGAGATTTTAATACTCCACTTTCAGTGATGAATAGGATAACTAGGCAGGAGATTAACAAGAAAATAGAATACTAGAATAGTATAAACTAACTAGACCTCATAGACAACTATAGAAAATTCTACCTAACAGTAACAAAATACAAATTATTCTTAATTACATGTGGAACACTCTCCAGAATAAGCAATATGCTAGGCCATAAAACAAGCCTAATAAATTTAAAAGGACCGAAGTTTTACAAAGTATTGTCTCCAACCACAAATAGAAATAAAGTAAAAATCAATAACAGAACATCTGAGAAATCCACAAATATATGCATAAACAACACATTCTTAAATAACCAATGGATCAAAGTAGAAATCCCAAGAGAACTTAGAAAATATTTTGAGATTAATGAAACGGAAACGAAAACATATCAACACTTATAAGATAGAGCAAAGCAGTACTGACAGTGAAATTTATAGCTGTAAACACCTATAGCAAAAAAGAATCAATTCAATTTCAAATCACTAACAAACTTCTGACTCAAGAAACTAGCAAAAGAAGACCAAACTCAACCCAAAGAGAGCAGAGGGAAATAGTAAAAGCTATAGTGAAAATGAATAAAATAGACAATATAAGAAAACCAAAGAGAATAGCAACAAACCAACAGTTTGAAAAGAACAGCAAAGTTGTCAAACCTTTACAAGAGAAAAAGCAAAAAGATGTAAACCACTAAAATCAAGAATGAAAGAGGGGTATAACTATTGACCTTATATAAATAAGAAGGAGTATGGTACAATCTGGATGCCAATATATTAGACAACCCAGATGAAACAGATTCCTGAAAAAAACTTACTCAAAATGAAATAGCAAATATAAATAGGTCTATGAAACAAGCAAAAATATTTGAATAATAATTTTTAAGCTCCCCACAAAGAAAAGCTCATACCCAATTCCAGCAAACATTGGAAGAATTAATACTAATCCTTCACAAGCCTCTAAAAGAAATAGAAGAGAAGAATACATCCCAACTTGTTCTATGAGGCCAACATTACCTGGATAGCGTAACCAGACAAAGAAATCACAAGAACAGAAAAACACCTGGCTTATATCGCTCATGAATATAGACACAAAAGTCATTAGTAAAATACTAGTAAGCTAAATCCAACATATCCACCATGACCAAGTGGGGCTTATTTCAGGAAGGCAAAATTGGTGTAATATTGTAATACCTGAAAATCAATTAATGTAATACACCATATTACTAAAATAAACAACAAAGACTTTGACCTATGATTATCTTGATGTAGAAAAGAATTTGATAAGATCCAACATCTTTTCATGATAATAACACTCCACAAATTAAAAATTAGAAAGGAACTTCTTCAATACATTAAAAGGGCATCTATGAGGGGCGCCTGGGTGGCGCAGTCGGTTAAGCG
>NW_024412462.1:168369-187001 GCF_014898765.1 Herpailurus yagouaroundi | reverse complement strand
AAAAGGGCATCTATGAGGGGCGCCTGGGTGGCGCAGTCGGTTAAGCGACCGACTTCAGCCAGGTTACGATCTCGCGGTCCGTGAGTTCGAGCCCCGCGTCGGGCTCTGGGCTGATGGCTCGGAGCCTGGAGCCTGTTTCCGATTCTGTGTCTCCCTCTCTCTCTGCCCCTCCCCCGTTCACGATCTGTCTCTCTCTGTCCCAAAAATAAAAAACGTTGAAAAAAAAAAATTAAAAAAAAAATAAAAGGGCATCTATTCAAAGCCCACAGCTAGTAGCATATTTAATAATGAAAGACTGAAGGTTTTCCCCCCTAACATCATGAACAAGACATGCGCACTCCTGTACTTCTATCCAACAATGTGTTTGAGGGTCTAGCCAAGGCAATAAGGCAAGAAAAAGAAACAAAAGTTGGATGAGAAGTCATTGTCTTTATTTGCAGATTGCGTAATCTTATAAATATAAAAAATCCTAAAGAATGCACCAACAAACTATTAGAGCTAATAAAATATTAAGCCAATTATCAGCAACATTGCAGGAAAAAATCTATATACAGATATCAATTATATTTCTAGATACTGGCAATAAACCAAAAAATGAGAATCAATTCTAAAAATAAAAAATTAAATTAAATTTACAATAGTATCAAAAAATAAAATTCTTAGGAATATATTTAACCAAAAAACCCAAGATGCATACACTGAAAACTATAAAACATTGAGACAAATTAAATACCTAAATAAACAGAAAGACTCCCTAAAGTCTTGGGTAAGAAGACTTACTATTGTTTTTCTCTTAAATATTTTTTATTGTTTAATTTTGAGAGGTGGGGGAGGGGCAGAGAGAGAGACACACACACAGAATCTGAAGCAGGATCCAGGCTCCGAACTGTCAGCACAGAACCCGACATGGGGCTCAGACTCATGAGCCTCAAGATCGTGACCTGAACCAAAGTCAGATGCTTGACTGGCTAAGCCACCCAGGTGCCCCTAAGACTTACTATTGTTAAGGTGGCAATCCTCCCCAAACTGGCCTATAGATTCAATCTAATCCTTACCAAAATCTCAAGCAGCTCTTTTGCAGAAATTGATAAGCTGATTCTAAAGTTCATATGGAAATGCTAGGTACCCCAAATAGCCAAAACAGTCTTTAAGGAGAACAAAGTTGGAGGTCTCCCACTTTCTAATTTCAAAACTTACTATAAAGCTGTCATAATCAAGACAGCATGGTACTGGGATAAGGAAACGAGATCAGTGAACTAGAACTGAGTGTCCAGAAATAAACCATTATATTTAGAGTCAATCGAATTTTCACAAGGTTGCCAAGATGATTGAATGAAAGAAACAACAGACTCTTCAACCAACATTACTAGACAGCTGGGTATCTACAAGTAAAAAATATAAAGTTGGACCCTCTACCACACACCATACCCCAAAATTAACTCAAAATGGTCATGGACATAAATGTAAGGGCTAATATCATAAACCCTCAGAAGAAGACATATGTGGGGTGCCTGGGTGGCTCAGTTGGTTAAGCGTCTGACTTGGGCTCAGGTCATGATCTCGCGGTCCGTGAGTTCAAGCCCCGCATTGGGATCTGTGCTGACAGCTCGGAGCCTGGAGCCTGTTTCAGATTCTGTGTCTCCCTCTCTCTCTGACCCTTGCCCGTTCATGCTGTCTCTCTCTGTCTCAAAAATAAATAAACATTAAAAAAAAAAAAAAGAAGAAGACATATGGGTGAATCTTCATGACCTAGGGTTAGGCAGTGGTTTGTTAGATATAACCAAAAGCACAAGAAACAAAAGAAAAATTAGATAAATTGGACTTCATCAAAATTAAGATTTTTTTGTGTGTGTGTTGCAAATGATACTATCAAGAAAGGGGACAGTAAGCCACAGAATGGGGGAAAATATTAGCAAACTGTATGTCTGATAAGGGAATTGTATCCAGAATATATAAAGAACTTACACAACTTCAATAATAATAAGACAAGTAGCCCAATTAAAAATGGGCAAAAGAATTTGAATAGGTATTTCTCCAAAGACGATATCCAAATGGCCAATAAGCACATGAAAAGATGTCCAATATTATTAGTCGTCAAGGAAATGCAAATCAAAATCCCAGTAAGATCGCACTTCACAACCTCTAGGGTGGCCACAGTAAAAGTCCAGACAATTACAAGTATTGACAAGGATATGGAGCAACTAGAAACCTCACACAGTGCTGATGGGAATCAGTGCTGAGTAGAATCTACCTTCTACTCCCAGGTATATGTCCAAGAGAAATGAAAACGTCCGTCGATACAAAATGTGGACACGACTATTCACAGCAGTATTATTCATAGTAGCCAAAATGCAAACAACTCAAATATCCAGCAGCCGATAGACAGATAAACAAAACGTGGTATATACGTACAGTGGACTATTGGTCTGGAATAAAAAGGAATGAAGGAATGAAAAGTCTGGTACAGGCGAATCTAGAGAAACAGAAGCAAATCCCTGGTTTACCTAGGGTTGGGATTGGGGTTGGGGAGAGGGCGTGACTAATAATGGCTACGGTGTTTCTTTTGGGGGTGATGGGAACGTTCTAGAATTAGATTGTGCTGACAGTTGCACAACTTTTGTGAATGAACCAACAGTCCAATGAGTTGGACATTTTAAATGGGTATATTGCACGGTACGTGTATTATGTACCAATAAAGCTTTTTTTAAAAGAAAGTATTTGGAAGAGGTCAAACCAACCCATATTTTTCTTCTGTCGTGCACACACGCTTTGTATCCTACTGTGGGAGAAGAAAACCTCTTCCCTCATTTCACCACACATGCTGAAATCATCCTGTACTTATTACCAGAGAATTGATTAGACGATGGTCCTGGAGCCCAACGGGATACTCAGCAGACAAAAATCACCCTTTTTCCCTGGTGGTACTTACACTGGGACTTTACTTTTTTCTCCTCTGGCAAGCCAGAGCTCTTTTCTCTTTTTATCTCAAGCACATAATAACTCTATTAATTCACACTAAGGACGTCCAAGTGTAAGTCCCGCTGGGCTTGCTTTAACGAAAAGAGTGGATTCGTTTGTAATTAGCCGCGTTCGCCTGAAATAAATATTTTTTCTCGTGGCCTCTAAAACCTGACTGAAATAAACCTTCCGGGAAAATGTCTCTCTTAATATCCCCCTAAGTAGGCGATCTGAATTGTAATCATTTATTTATGCTTCATAAATGTTCACATGCACACCTTATTCTGTATTAATTTATACTTACTGTCGGGGTTCAAATCCCCCCCCCCCACACACATATCAATAATAATTGTAACAGAGCTCCAGCCAATGGTCTGTAACAGTGGCATTCAATTGATTATAATGCAGCGAAATTCTGTGTGCCAAATCATTCGATATAAGAAGGTATCTTTGTTTGGGGAGCCTGGGTGGCTCAGTCCGTTAAGCGTCTGACTTCAGCTCAGGTCACGATCTCACGGTCTGTGAGTTCGAGCCCCGCGCCGGGCTCTGTGCTGACGGCTCAGAGCCTGGAGCCTGCTTCAGATTCTGCATCTCCCTCTCTCTCTGCCCCTCCCCCGCTCACGCTCTGTCTCTCTTTCTCTCAAAAATAAATAAACATTAAAAAAAAAAAATTTAAAGGGGCGCCTGAGTGGCGCAGTCGGTTGAGCGTCCGACTTCAGCCAGGTCACGATCTCGTGGTCCGTGAGTTCGAGCCCCGCGTCAGGCTCTGGGCTGATGGCTCAGAGCCTGGAGCCTGTTTCCGATTCTATGTCTCCCTCTCTCTCTGCCCCTCCCCCGTTCATGCTCTGTCTCTCTCTGTCCCCCCCCCCCAAAAAAAAAATGGTTATCGAATTAAGCCACTAAGTTGTGGGGCGTTTTGCTATGCAACAGTGAATTGCTCAGGGCACCGTGGACGGAGCTCCAGTTGAACGTTCCGCAGATGAGGCCACCAATAGAACGAATGGGCTGGTGACTCTCCTTGACGACCCCGAAGGCCCACTTAAAGAAGCTACCTTTGTTAACGGAATCCAGGTCCGTGTGCCACAAGGAAAGAATCTGGGTTCTTCCTAAAGTTTTTTAGAATTGGATGTGACTTTTAACTTGTCGAGCGTTCCTAAATTATTTGTGGGCGCCAGTCCAATTTTTCCAACTACATTGCAAGTGCCTGAAAGCTGAGGGATGCCTTCTGTTTCCTTTGTTCTCTAATCTTCTACAGCAACTAAAACAAGGCATCCCAGGGGGCCTTGCTGAGTGTCACCTGACTGACCTGGCTCCTTCCGGAGTAAATGGCCTTAAGATGTGGGAAGGTTGCTTTTCACGTTGGGCTTCTATGCCCACTGCTGGGTTTTTTTGTCTGTTTGTTTTTCATCTTCCCAGTTTCATATAAACAAAAAAGAATGTTTCCTCAAAGAACCTTGTTTTTTATGAGAACAGAGATTTTCTTTTTTTTTTTTAATTTTTTTTTTCAACATTTATTTATTTTTGGGACAGAGAGAGACAGAGCATGAACGGGGGAGGGGCAGAGAGAGAGGGAGACACAGAATCGGAAACAGGCTCCAGGCTCTGAGCCATCAGCCCAGAGCCCGACGCGGGGCTCGAACTCACGGACCACGAGATCGTGACCTGGCTGAAGTCAGACGCTCAACCGACTGTGCCACCCAGGAGCCCCGAGAACAGAGATTTTCAAGAGAAGGCCGTGAATAAATGCGAACCTTTTGCCGATATAGGAAAAGGGGAATGGGAAAAGTACAGGCTTGGCAGTCGGGAGACCCGAGTTGAATCAGGTTTCTTGCACTTAACCGCTTCTGCAATCTCATCAAGTAGCGACGTCTTGGAGGCTTGTTTCCTTGTCTAAACAATTCAGACAGGGGCGCCTGGGTGGCTCAGTGGGTGAAGCGTCTGACTCTTGGTTTCAGCTCAGGTCATGACCTCACCGTTCCTGAGTTCGAGCCCCAAGTGGGACAGCGCGGAGCCTGCTTGGGATCGTGTCTCTCCCTCTGTCTGCCCCGCCCCTGCTTGTGTTCTCTCTCTCTCTCTCTCTCTCTCAATAAAGAAATAAACTTAAAAAAATTCCAATGATAATTCATCTTGGAGTGGTTCTAGAGTTCAAAGAAAGTGATATAGGTAAAAAGGCTTTTCAAATTGAAATCGCTATGCAAATAAAAGTAAAGCATTATTATTATCTTGTGTATACATTTGCATAAATTACATCTTCTCTGGGCCTCCGTGAAATGGGGATAATAATAGTTATTACCTCCTGCCAGGATTATGCAATACCCTCCTAACCGGTCTTCCTATTTCTATTTTTGCACTCTTAAAAGACATTCTTCACACAGCAGCTGGGCAATCTTTTTAATATGCAAATTAGGCCATGTGCCTCTCCCGTTTAAAATCCTCCAATGGCTTCATATTGCTCTGAAAATAAAATCCAGGGGCGTCTGGGTGGCTCAGTCGGTTGAGCGTCCGACTTCGGCTCAGGTCACGATCTCCAGGTTCGTGGGTTCGAGCCCCGCATCGGGCTCTGTGCTGACGGCCCGGAGCCTGGAGCCCGCTTCGGATTCTGGGTCTCCCTCTCTCTCTGTCCCTCCCCCGCTCACATTCTGTCTCTCAAAAATAAATAAACATTAAAATACAATTCCGTATCACCATATCGGAGTCTACAAGGCCCTGCACTATCTGCCCCTTGCCTACAGCTCTGACCTTGGCTCATCTCCCTCCACTACAAACTCCCTGTGTTCTAGCCACACGGCCTTCTCTAGGTCACACGGCCTTCTCTAGGTTCTTCTAAGCTCTCCACAATCCCAGGACATTTGCACTTACGTGGCTTATGGTTCCGGTCTCCGTTTGCGTGCCAGCCCCTGGCAGAGGTCTTCTCTGACCACTCTTCCTGAAGTGGTCCTCAACTCCTTATTCACATCACCCAATTCTAATGTATGGGCAGTGCTAATTATTTTCTGAAGTGATATTGTTTCGGGTTAACTTATGCGTTCTCCGTCTCCCGCCACTAAAACCCAAGTGGCCGGAGAGCGGGGGCCTTGAATGCCCAGCATCGCACCTGACTCGCGCTTGGCCTCAATCAATAGCTGTTGAGGAACGGGTGAGTAAATGAGAATTTCCGAGCCCCCTCCACCCGCCCCCGCCATGGCCTAGAAAGTTCACATCTGCTTATTGTTCTGTGGAGAAAACCCCGCGGGAGAAGGGAGTGTGGCGATGATTGCCTGAGATAGCGTTATCTGAACCAGATGTGAGAGCTTCCGGCCTAAACGCCACCCCCACGCTCTGTGGCAGGACTGCTCTCGTTGGCCGGGAGCACCCTTATCAGTGATCACGGCATCTAGCAGAAGTTTTTCAGCAACGCCGTGGCCTTCTCGGGGCTTCGGTCGCGATGGCCAATTTGCCACCGGCTTGTGAGTGGAACATGTGGCTGACTTAATGTTCTGGTTTCTGCCCAAAGCCAGAACTTCTTGCCCTTCTTCTAGCGCAGCGTACCCCTCAGAGTAATCTCTCCCGTGGATTTTTCCACGACATCCTTACAGTGGGGACAGGGCCCTGCTCCTCAGGACTTTGCTCGCTAAGGAGAAAACGGGTCAGAGAGGGAAGCGAATGTGCGTGGAGGGAGCGGGAGACTTTAATAATGCTCACACCCACCTGTAACTTCGGATACTCGTCAGCCTACACAGCTCAGCTGCTGTAACAAAGGTGTCCAAAAACATATGGCCCGGAGCAGGGGTAATGCTACTTATCCGGAGGCCTGGTTCCCTTGTACAAAACCCTCGAGTATTGTCCTCAATCTCATGAAGCAGGTGGGGGAGGTGAAGGGCTAGCGTGTCCCTTTAAGGACATAACTCAGAAATTGCTCTCCATTGGGGCACCTGGGTGGCTCAGTCGGTTAAGCTTCCGATTTTAGCTCATGATGTCAGGGTCCGTGAGTTCGAGCCCCGAGTCAGGCTCTGTGCTGACAGCTCAGAGCCTGGAGCCTGCTTCGGATTCTGTGTCTCCCTCTCTTGCTCTCTCTGCCCGTCCCCTGCTTGCGCTCTGTCTCTCTCTGTCTCAAAAATAAATAAACATTAAAAAAAAAAAAAACCTTTTTTTAAAAAAGAAATGGCTCTATATCCTCTCTGTTCTCATCCCTTTCGTGCAAACGTTATCAAAGGGCCGTACGTCATTGCAAGGAAGGTAGAGAAATGCCATCTCTACACCGAGGGCTCTGAGCCCTGACAATGCCCAGGGGACTCCGTCATCAAGAGAAGGGCATGACCGTCGAAGGTCGATTACAGTCCTTACCGCACTCTCAGACGGTAGCTGACCAGCCTTACAACGCCGAACTTCGAAGTCCCTGGTGCTGTTTTCAAACATATAGAGGAGACTTTCATGAGTCAAGAAAGCAAAGAAAAAGAGGAGCGGCTTTTAGAAAACTAGAGACAGTCAAGGTTTTTCGATGAAACTTCTCAAGACTGCACAATACTTTTAAATATATATATATTTTCCTACCATGACAATTTCATTTCTCACTGCAATCCAGTCCATGCACAGGACCACAACCTTTGAAAAGGTTATCCTTTTTGGATTGAATTCTTACATTTTGGATTTTAGTCCCGAGGCATTTCTTTCTTTCTTTCTTTCTTTCTTTCTTTCTTTCTTTTTTTTTTTTTTTGTTAAGATAGAAAGTTTGAACAAGCGCCATTTGGCAGTTTCTAAAGCAGAGAAATAAAAATCTCTCTTACGTAACCATATTTTGGGATTTCTCCGGTTAACTCAAGAGCCGCCGCGTTGTTATGAATGTTTGTCAGGCACAGGGATGGGCGTGAGAGCGTGCGGCTCATGTTATGCAAACCCTCCCTACTAAGAATTTCTGAACAAAAGCCCCATCATTCTAAGAAACAACCGGGCATCATTTCAAACAGGAGGTCTCGCTGTTTCATTTAGCAGATGGGAGGGCGACACGAAATGCCGGGAGCGTGCATCTGCATATGCCGTGCCGTGTGCCATGCCCCGTGTAAACCGCAGTCTGCTCACACTTGGGGTGCTTTGCCCTCCCCTTTTTGGGGCCTCGGTTTCTGACTCTGTGCAATAAGGTTAGTAGCAACCAGTCCGGATCGCATAAACAGCCGCTGCTTGCATGACCTGGCAGAGCTCATTTTTCACCTTCGTAGTAGTGAGGGGAGGTCAGGCTGCATCAGAGGATGCCGGACTGTACCTTGGGGGTCCCCAGAGTTCCGTGGAGGTCCCCCAGTTCCGTCTGGTTAGCTGCGGGTCTGGGCCGGGGTGGGGGGGGAGGGAGGATGGGGGCTCGAGCTTCACCTGAAACGGTTTGGCTTGTTGTCTCCTTAAGATCGTTTCCAATTCTTGGGGCGCCTGGGTGGTGCAGTCGGTTAAGCGTCTGACTTCAGCCAGGTCACGATCTCGCGGTCCGTGAGTTCGAGCCCCGCATCAGGCTCTGGGCTGATGGCTCAGAGCCTGGAGCCTGTTTCCGATTCTGTGTCTCCCTCTCTCTCTGCCCCTCCCCCGTTCATGCTCTGTCTCTCTCTGTCCCAAAAAAAATAAATAAAAGGTTGAAAAAAAGATCGTTTCCAATTCTGAAATTACGAGAGTCAGAAGGGTCAGGGAGGTGAGCCCAGCAAAGGTGATGTCTGCCGACAGCTGTGAAGTTCTCCAGGTGAGCAGGGAAAGTAACAGGCTGGGGACGCAGGGTGTGGGTGACGTGTGGGTGACGTGTGGATGGGAAGGTGGTGCCCTGCAAGGAGCCGGGGGAGAGCAAATCATACGAGGCGGCCCTCCGGGCTCCTTTGAAAAGACACAGGCCTGGCATTAGAAGAACCGAGCCGGTCTTCCATGTGCCACGTGATCCCCAGTGAGCAGCTCGCTCCCTGAGTCTGGATTTCTCCCTCTGTGAGAGTTGAAGTCTGGAGGCAGGGCTACTAGACGAGTCTGTCATACCCTATGCAGAGTTCTGAAATCCCCGAAACCAAGCCTTTCTCCATTTAGCACAAACTCATTTGGTGGTGAAATCTGACCTGAGCAAACTTGAGGTTTTATATATGTGTATATATATATATACATACACACATGTACTTATATATATATGTACTTATATATACTTATATATATACTTATATACATATATATACTTATATACTTATATACTTATATACTTATAAGTATATATATGTATATACTTATATACATATATATACTTATATACTTATATACTTATAAGTATATATATGTATATACTTATATACATATATATACTTATATACTTATATACTTATAAGTATATATATGTATATACTTATATACATATATATACTTATATACTTATATACTTATAAGTATATATATGTATATAAGTATATATATAAGTATATATACTTATATATAAGTATATAAGTATATATATATAAATATATAAGTATATATATAAGTATATATATATACTTATAAGTATATATATAAGTATATATGTAAGTATATAAGTATATATATGTAAGTATATAAGTATATATATAAGTATATATATATACTTATAAGAATATATATATAAGTATATAAGTATATATATGTAAGTATATATACTTATAAGTATATATATAAGTATATCTATGTATAAGTATATCTATATGTATATATATATACGTATACGTATATATACTTATATATATATACGTATACGTATATATATGTATTTACGTATATATACGTATACGTATATATATATATTCTTTCTTTACTCCTCTTAATGCAAATACGTATCTCTATTGAGGTATCCAGCTGCTTACATACACTCTTCTGTTTCATTTCAGAAATGTTTGATGATGGGAGCTATCGCGGCCCTCTGGGTGTGTTAGATAGTATGTGGTATATACATCCATATTCTTTTTAAAGCCTGAGGAATTCTGAAGTCCAAATGCATCTGTCCCCAGTAGTTAGGAAAAGGGACTATGTGCCTGAGACACTTCCCGATCCTCCCTTTACGATCACGTGGGCCCCTAGCCAGAGTGCATTTTGTGACCTGTGACCCTTCGCTGGCACAAAGGGCGGCCCTCCCCGAGCCTACCGTGGTCGCTGTACCACGGCGAGTACCACAGACTCCACGGTTTAAACCACAGAATTTTCTGGAAGCGCAAGTCTGAGATAAACCGCAGAATTTTCTGGAAGCGCAAGTCTGAGATCAAGGCATTGGCAGGGCTGGTTCCTCCTGAGGCCTGTCCTCGCCGTGTGGATGGCCGCCTTCTCCCTGTATCCTCGCATGGTCTTCCTCCTGTGGGTCTTTGTCCGATTTGTCTCTTTTTATACGGACCAAGTCAGATCAGAGGCCACCTTCATGATCTCGTTTAACCTTGGTCACCGTTTTAAAGGCCCCCAGCTTCAAGGGCACCCGGGTGGTTCAGTCCGTTAAGCGTCTGACTCCTGGTTCGAGCTCAGGTCATGGTCTCACTGTTAGTGGGTATGAGCCCCGCATCAGGCTCTCTGCTGACGGTGTGGAACCTGCTTGGGATTCTCTCCCTCCCTCTCTCTCTCTCCTCTCTGCCCCTCCCCTGCTCATGCTTTTTCTCAAAAATAAACAAATAAACTTAAAACAAATGTATTAAAGGCCCTCGCTTCAAATATTGTCACGTTCTGAGGTCCTGGGGTGAGGACTTCGACGTAGGAATTTGGGACGCGGGGGACACGACTCGGCCCGTCACCGTCACCATTTAGGCCATCTCAGCAGCCAGTGCGCTCCTGGCCTGTGTCTGAATCTGTGACTTTCCCCATTTCACGCGTGAAAACACACCCGAATCCGAGACTGAATTATAAACAGAGACGGGGATGCCCGCGTGGCCTGTCCCCCCTTCTCCTCACCCTACTTGTGCGATTGACCTGCCGGCGAGCTTCTGGACGTTTGCAGTGTCTCATCAGAAGAACTGGCTCCCGGTGAGAGAAGTTCTAGTAAATAATTAGAAGCACATCTGTTGACTCTGTGAAACTGTAGCCTGGGCCCCCTGCCAGGCCAGCGTGAAACTGGAGGCCAATAATCAGACACCCACATGGCGTTTCCCTTTGTCCATCCTGCCTCGGGTCAGGGGAGGGAGAGGGGAGAGGAGGGGAGCCCCGTCCCTGTTGCCCTGGCAGCCTGTTGGAGGCCGCTTACCCTGTCCTGCACCTTCAATGAAGGCACAGCTGGGAAGGGGCCGACCACATGGAAGGTGGTGTCGCTCCCCGGACAGACCATCCGTCTCCATTTATTGTCTCATGTTTTCTGACGGGGCCACGGGGGGGAGGGGAGGGCTCACCAGCAGGGACCGGCCTCCAAGGGTTTCTGTAATAAACAAGGCAAGAAGTGGAGGCTGTCCGTCGACAACTATCTATTGACCTCCTGCGGCCACAGGGCCCTGGGCCGTACTCCGGAGGAGATACTCTGCTGCACTCACTATTCATCATGACAAACACCGAGATGGGGGAGGCCCTCGAGAAGTCCTTCCCTCACCTCCATCCAGGACGGGCGACGAGGCAAAACCACATCAGATGGTGGCTCCTTTCTGGGGCCTTCCGGGGGCTTCAGCTGTGCTGGGGCAGAAACCATGACTGATGAGTCACTTTAACACGTGTCTGGGGGCCTGGCACGGACCCTGCTTTGCCACAGCTATGCAAGAAATGAGCCAGCGCTTGTCAGCTGGCGGACGCCCCCTCTGCCTCGAAACCAGCCTTCGAGTCAGCAGATATTTCAAATGCTATACCCTCTCTTGGGGGCATGGGGCTTGTTAACAGCATCAAAACGCCCTGCTGGGGGAGGGGGGTCACGGCCAGAGCTCTTCGCGGGATCTCGGGCATGAGCACGAGGAATACTTCCCCCCCGTCAGGGTTTCGCAGGCCCCGAGACGCTATCACAGGCACTTAGATTGTTTTTCTTCCTAAGGTGTGGACTTCAGCGGTGCGTTAGGGGAAGAAAGGATCTCTCAGCCCTGAGATAATTGCACACCGCCAGCTGCTTTCTGGGTGGCGCCTTCCCTTCACCTCGGCCACCCACCGCCCGGAATCGCGCCTCCTGCTTCCCCGAGCGATGCACTTTCCGGACAAAGGAAGGTGCTCTGTGAACGGGCAGCTGGATACTCTTGGGCTGCTCTGTGTCCTCACCCAGCCACCCTGGGAAAGTGAGCAGCTGTGGGGTCGTTGAAGACAAGCTCGGGAAGAAAGAGGAGCAACTTCTGCCTTCCGAGAGTTTGGAAAACTCGTGGCAGGTTTCAAGCTCTCGTCCCAAGGATCCAGCAGGAGACAGGGGAGCTTAGCAGCCCTGAAGCAGCGCCACCCTGCCTTGTTGGGGCCCCTCTGGTTTCCTTAGTGCTGGGGGTACAGTCTCCAGGCTCCAACTCCTGGCCAGCACGGCCACTGTCCTTCAGGTTGCCTTGTTGACTGGGATACCTCCTGTCTTCTCTTCGTCTGCGGGGACTTCCTTGTCCTGGGGAATAAGCGCCACCATCAGCTTCCCTGGGAGGACACCGGCTCTTCCCCCGGGGTTTCCAGGGAGCGGGAGTCAACCGTATAGACGGGAGGCATGCGTGGCAGGATAGGAGGGAGGCTTGTGGCTGGGACCCAGACCCCACACCAGACAACTGGGCTTAAAGGGGAACTCCACAGTGTCCCAGCAGCGGCCCCACCCTGTATTGTCCCAGTGTCCCTTGGGACATAGACCACCTCCGCAGTCCCTCAACCGTTACACAAAGCGGCCACTCGGGGACGCCTCTCGGGACTCATTTTCCTACCCAGGTCCCTACCATCCTGCCCGCCTTGCTTTATAATTCAAAGTCCAGCAGTAAACCCTAAACCAGGAAGTGCACATTCCATCCAATGGTTCTCACTCCAGCGAGCGCTGACTAGTCTCCCGAGCTTTGGCCAAGCCCCAGATCTCACCTGCAGAAGTTCGAGCAGCTTGTCCTAATTCAACGGAGATCATAGAGGCAAAACTACTTCTTGACTATAAAAATCCCTGGTCAAGTGTAACGTCAGAAGACCAACGTTAGCTCTCACCGCGGTCTCCCTAGCCTAACTCAGAAGCTGGGGAAAGCGTGAAAAGTCAAATGAGTTGTAAATCTCCCAAGAGGCATAATTCAGGTAAGAAACAAAGGGCAGACAAATTTCCCTGTCCTCAGGAACTTAAAATCTCAATAAGGACATTAGACACAAACAGAGAAAAGATTTCCAGGAATGCCTGCGAAGCGTGGGTGGAGACAGCAGGCTACGACATACCCAGAGGAAAAGAGGCCATTTAGAACCCAAGTGGTCAGCCGCGCTACCTGACGGAGGTTGGTGTTCGAAAGGGACCTTGAAGAATGAGACACCAGTGCCCAGAAGTCCCTACTTCTTTTAAGTCTTAACTCTTAAGGTTCCAACACGTTTCCCATTTTTTTGCGGGGATGGATTCCATTTCTTAGGCCAAAGCCCAAAGTATAAAACCACAAATTGATGTTTTATGGGCATACACTTAAGCTACTTCAAATTTATTAATTCCAGGGGCGCCTGGGTGGCTCAGTCGGTTAAGCGTCCGACTTCGGCTCAGGTCATGATCTCGCGGTTCGTGAGTTCGAGCCCCGCGTTGGGCTCTGTGCTGACAGCTCAGAGCCTGGAGCCTGTTTCAGATTCTGTGTCTCCCTCTCTCTCTCTCTGACCCTCCCCCATTCATCCTCTGTCTCTCTCTGTCTCAAAAATAAATAAACGTTAAAAAAAATTTTTTTTTTAATTTATTCATTCCAGATTCAATCGGCAAGTATCGTTAGGATCATTTTATTTAACAAACAGTTCAGAAATACTAAAAAAAAAAAAAAAAAAGTACAGAAATGCTAATAACAGCCCCACCAACTGATATATTACTATATATTGTTTTTAGTTTCAGAATATTGAGAAAGTTTTAAAGTTTGTTTGTTTTTGACAGAGAGAGAGAGAGAGAGAGAGAGAGAGAGCAAGTGGGGGAGGGGCAGAGAAAGAGGGAGACACAGAATCCAAAGCAGCCTCCAGGCCCTGAGCTGTCAGCACTGAACCCGACACGGGGCTCGAACTTGCGAACCGTGAGATCATGACCTGGGCTGAAGTCAGATACCCAACCAACTGAGCCACCCAGGCGCCCCTCATTTTTAAATAATTTGTTTTGCAGCTTCAGAGTGTTCTTTCATCAAATTCATGGAGATTGGAGGTTGGTAGAATTTTTGTAAAATTCTGAACAGTAAATAATTTGGGATTTCTGGGCCGTACGACCTCCGTTACGACCACTTTGCTCTGCTCTGTATCTCAAAAGCAGCTATAGGCCACGTGTAAATATATAAGCCTATGTTCCTATGAAACTTTATTTATCGACTTGGAAATTTTCATTTCACATAATTTTCACGTCACAAGATAGTATTCTTCTTTTGATTTTTTTCCAGTCATTTAGAAAAGGAAAAACCCTCTTAGCTGATGAGCCATACAAAATGGGTGATTTGGCCCCCTGTCTGCTAACCTCTGATGTAGATATTCAAGAGAATAATAGAACATTTTTGTTCCCGAGTTGAATCGCCAACCAAAAAAAAGGTCTAGCTGATTGTTTCAAATCATTCACTAGTAAATATGCAATTTGAAGAAATCAAAGAATATTTTTCCATGTCTTATGAAAGTATTTTTCTAACGATCCTTGAAACGTGTTGAATAGTAAACAGCGTCCTTTAAAAAAAAAAGTCTTCGATACCCCAATACCCATCTCTGGAAAATATTTAAGCAACGTTTTTTTTTTTTTTTTTTAATTTTTTTTTTTAACGTTTATTTATTTTTGAGACAGAGAGAGCCAGAGCATGAACGGGGGAGGGGCAGAGAGAGACGGAGACACAGAATCTGAAACAGGCTCCAGGCTCTGAGCTGTCAGCCCAGAGCCCGACGCGGGGCTCGAACTCACGGACTGCGAGATCGTGACCTGAGTTGAAGTCAGACGCTTAACCGACTGAGCCACCCAGGCGCCCCTAAGCAACGTTTTAAAAGAGTCAAATTTATTTAATTTTGCAGATTGAGTTCAGACTTTTCTTTGTTTCCTCATTGCCAACAATTTTCTGCAGTTGGAATCATCTTAATGTTGTAACCCTCATGGCCTGAACTGAATTTGTTCCATTTCTTAAACATATCAGCAAAACATGGAAACTAGAGCAACCACGTTATATTTGGCAGTGTTTAGCTGCATAGACTTTCTACATCAGTAAAAACAACACAGTTTATGTATATACGTATACACACACATATACACATATAATATATATGTGATTTTGTGTCTCATTTAAATATTCAGTATTATATCCTCTCTAGAGATAGACTTCAAACTTCATTAAGAAAAGTCAAGTTTATGGGGTGCCTGGGTGGCTTGGTCGGTTAAGCGTCCGACTTCGGCTCAGGTCATGATCTCACGGTCCGTGGGTTCGAGCCCCGCATCGGGCTCTGTGCTGACAGCTCAGAGCCTGGAGACTGTTTCGGATTCTGTGTCTCCCTCTCTCTCTGCTCCTCCCCTGTTCAGGCTCTGTCTCTCTCTGTCTCAAAAAAATAAATAAATGTTAAAAAAAAAAAAGAAAAGTCAAGTTTTGGAGTGCCTGGGTGGCTTACTCAGTTAAGTATCTGACTCTAGATTTCAGCTCAGGTTATGATCTCACGGAGCCTGTTTGGGATTCTCTGTCTCTGCCCCTCCCCTACTCGCTCGTGCACATGCGCGTATGCTGTCTCAAAATAAATAAGTAAACTTAAAAAAAAAAAAGGCAAGTTCTTATATACCATTACAAATAACTGTTAGTAAAACTGACAACTTCTACATCATCATTCAATACCAGTTTGAAAGATCCCAGCAGGGTGTTTATCTACGCAACTTACTTATGTCTGCAACACATTTCACCAAATCAGAGGTGCGTGAAATGTAAGCTAATGCCATTGTCTTAAGCGCCACCAAGAAAGGAAAAACACTGCCACACAAAGACACAATGCTTTCTTATCTCTTGTAATTTAACTTTATAATTGTTAGTATTCTTTTTAACTTATTCATATTTTCATTTTTTTGAGAGAGAGAGAGCAAGTGAGCGAGGGGCAGAGAGAGAGAGAAAAGCGGGGCTTGTGGGTTTTGTTTTGTTTTTTTAACGTGAATTGGGGCTCTAAGCTCACCTGAAGTGAGGCTCACACTCACGGAACTGTGAGCCGAAGTCAGATGCTTAGTGACTGAGTCACCCAGGTGCCCGCTTATTCATATGTTTAAAAAACACATAACACTCTTTCAGAAAACAAAAAGTATAAATGGAACAAAATTGGTTATGATGACTGAGCCACCCAGGCGCCCACTTATTCATACATTTAAAAAACACATAACATTCTTTCAGAAAACAAAAAATATAAGTGGAACAAAATTGGTTACGATGTGTATGAAGATTCACAAAGTTAGACCCCTCATTGTGTTTCTTGCAGAACATTTTTGGAGCTGCCTGGCTATGGATGACTCAGCTCTGGAAAAGGATGCTCCTCTCCTGTCCTCGAGACTTGGCAACACTGAGGTTTGTTGTGTAAGGGTGAGCAATGACAACTACCACCGGGCAGCAACCTGGTCCATGGGGATGGTAAAGTGCAAGCGCGCTTGCACAGGTCTTAAAATGCGGAGAGGACACACAACCCGAGCCAGTAAAATGCAAGATGGCCATTTGGCTCCTCCTGGCCTGCCACACTGTGGTCACAGATGTCGCTGCATGTTTTCTAATTTACCTCATGGTGTATTAAAAACCTACCTGAGGGGCGCCTGGGTGGCGCAGTCGGTTAAGCGTCTGACTTCAGCCAGGTCACGATCTCGCGGTCTGTGAGTTCGAGCCCCGCGTCAGGCTCTGGGCTGATGGCTCAGAGCCTGGAGCCTGTTTCCGATTCTGTGTCTCCCTCTCTCTCTGCCCCTCCCCCGTTCATGCTCTGTCTCTCTCTGTCCCAAAAATAAATAAACGTTGAAAAAAAAAAAAAAACCTACCTGAACGAGGAGTGCCTGGGTGACTCAGTCGGTTGGGCCCCCGACTTCAGTTCAGGTTTATGGGTTTACGGGTTCGAGCCCCTCGTCGGACTCTGTGCTGACAGCTGGGAGCCTGAAGCCTGCTTTGGATTCTGTGTCTCCCTCTCTCTCTGCCCCTCCCCCCTCACGCTCTGTCTTCCTCTCCTTCAAAAATAAGTAATAAAACACCAAAAAAAAAAAAAAACATTAAAAACCTACCTGAATGGAATGGTTTCTTTGTGGCAGTTGTAAATGTGAGGTTTTACCTAAGACAACCCTTGCTCACCTGTGTCAACATAGTTTGCAAATATAAGTAAAATGAAGAAACCCGGAATGTGGGCACTCTTACCCAGCTGACTACACAATGCCCCTGACCTCACACTTTGTCCCCAGCCATCGAGTCAGGGCAAAGCTTCCTGGATCTGTCTCTGGGCTCTGTTACCAGATGGTGGCACGAATCCCGTTTCCCAAAGCCTGTTCGTTTTACACGCTTTATGTCAAGTGTCCCCGTATGAGGAATGGTTTCCTCGCCTATTTTATCACTTCAGTTTCTCACGTGGACTAGAGGTAACTTCTTCTGCACGTCCCTATGTGTGAATTTTATCTTCTCATTTCATTTGTTTTTATATTTTTGTAACATTCAACTTGCACTGAAATAAGATGAAAACCATAGTTTCACGTTTATTCTTCTCTATTTTCAGAAGATCTTAATTTGGCAGGAACAGCGTGAGCATACTAAGGGCATGAGAAGATCTTGTCGCAACAAGCGACGAACCTTGACAGCGGCTCCTTAGGACATCACCTTCTGAAACCGACTTCACCCTTCACCCTTCCTGACCTCCAGGGTTGCCAGTGTGGGTGGCACTGGGTGAGACACTGATTGGGAGATTGCCATGATGCCATTTTACCGCAGGCGTAGCCGATCTCTTTGCCCATACCATGAAGTTCTTTTCTTAAGTTTTCATTTTTAACAAGGAGTCAAGTTCTGGTTTTTCCACTTGGCCTAAGGGGGGGAAAGAAGCATTTATAGATGAAAAGGTAACACAAAACACATGCAAAACTCACAATAACCACAAAAACCGCAGCCGTGCCTTTACAGGACCATGTGCCTAGCAGACACATACTACAATGACAATAGCTGACAGTAATCACAGTCATTGCCTCCTGGGCCTTACTACGGGCCAACGCTGCTCGAAGTCTTTGCACGAACCGGCCCAGCTAGCCCTCACAACTACGCTCCCTGGTGTCCATTTCACAGGCGAAGAAACCGAGGCAAGAAAGGTGAAGCGAGGTTGCAGAGAAGGGATAAAAGCACTGGGACCCACCCAATGACCTGGGCTTGGAGTCCAGGACTCTTGCTGTCACTGCCACCTTTGTCCAGTGCTACAGGCTCCTTGAGTAGTTGCCCCAGACAGAGCCTTCCTCACCATAGGCTCCTGTGGAGTGAGCCCAAGTAAGCATGCAGAGGAGAGAGCTTAACTGAGAAGCTGGCACAGAACTAATCTACTAAGTGTGTGTACGTTTCGTATATAGCCGGCCTGGGTGTGTGCTCCTTTTCATAATTAAAATACATATTAAATATATATATATGTATATGTGTGTGTATATGTGTGCGTGTATACCTGTGTGTGCATTTTTTTTT
>NW_024412462.1:91465-158369 GCF_014898765.1 Herpailurus yagouaroundi | reverse complement strand
AAAGAGACAGAGATAAGAAGTAAAAGGGGCCCAGTGGTCACTCTACAAAAAAAGATGAGCTATCCGAAGTTCCGGAATTATCCATCCCTACGCATGGTTTTTATACCGTAAATGTACACTTCATACGTATACACTCATCGATACTATTGTTTGCATGGCTTTAAACTTTAAGTAAACAATATCATATTTCATTTATCATTTTATAACTTGATTGTCTATGCAAAATCGTGTTTTGCAATTTATCCCTGTTGATGCAATTGAGTTCATTTTAATGCCACAATATAATTTCATATAATTTAATGCCACAATAATAGTTTCTAGTATCCACATAGAAAAGAAGAAGCGAGTAATAATAAGTTTAATGGCATTTTATGTAACCCAGTATAGCCAAAATATTATTTCCACCTTTAAGCAATATACAATTGTTAATGAGCTAGTTTGCATTCTTCTTCCGCTCGGAGTCTTTGGAGCTCAGGGTGTGTGTCCTCCATATAGCACATTTCAGTGCAGGCTGGCCCTAGCTCAAATGCTCAAAAGCCTCAGGGTCTCATGGCTCTGCATGGGACCTCACAGCCGTGAACTATTCTATTGCCTAAATCCGCCAGAATTTGTATCAAAGGGAAACGTTGACGGGCTAAAGTTAAAGAGGTTGTTTATTTTTACTGCAGGACTTGTCAGAGCTCTTAATGGCATAAAGTGCATTATGAATCTCCAGGACAGTGGGGAGATGCACACAGAATTCAACAAATTTATTCGGTCACGGAACGCTTCTTCATGGAGCGCTTTGCAAGACGGGGGTTCCGCAAACTATACTTCTGGAGTGGAAGGAGCCTGAGTTTTAACATTACATCCAGCTAAGCCAGAGCCTGCTCTCACACTTACTGAACACTTGGACATTCAGGGCCTTCCTTTCCACGTCACTAAGTGGATACCACAATGCTGCCTGTTTGGGATCTTATTTTAAAAAGAATGTGTTTCAAGCATCCAGTACATAGCAGGTGCTTAACAAATGTTAGGGTCCTCTGGCTCTTCTCTTTTCCTTGCCTCCTCTCTCCTAATTCAAGAAAACCATCCCTTAATTGGGAAAGACGTGATTGGCCAATTCACATAAAATTAGCAATTACCAAATGAATCGATAGGAAATTGTATGCCAAATCGGTGAGTTGTAAACAAACAAACAAACAAAAATACGTCTATACCCGAAAGATGAGGCCATAGTTGAAACCCCCTCTCCTCGGGGTTGGTGTCTTCAAGTACCATCTTGAAGACCATCAAGTAGACCCCCTCAGTGTCTACACCACGGTGCCCAACTGCCTTTTGCAGCAACTCCTAAAGGCTGTAGTTGTCTGTTGCCTTTGTGTTTACTTGTGTGTTGTCCTTCTCGGCCCTGGACACATCCTCTACAGGGGCAGGGCCAGGTCTGGTGTTGGCCACCCCATACCCAGTGATCAAGACAGTTCCCCGTGCATAGCAGGTGCTCAGCAAGTATTTGCTGAATGAAAATGATTGAACGAACCTTGCGTACACAAATGGATAAGAATTGGAAGAAAGTGAGATGAAACAAAAGTAGTTGGATGAGTACCTTGCTGTGAAAAAAAATGTCATGTTATGCCATATAGTTGCATAAAAGATGAAAACTGTTCTTTGAGTCATGTACCTCTGAGACGGACCACAAATTCAGTGCTCTTAGTCATTAATAACTTGGCAGAAATTACTCAGCAAGAGTTTTCCAGTGGCACAGCTGGTGGAGAGCCAGCTCCAGTCGGTGGCGGAGGGGAGGCTGTGGGGTGTTGATGGAGGGAAGGGGGAGAGGGTGGCCCGTTTCAAGGGAGAGCTTGGCTCCCTTGGGCTCTGCTTTGCACCTAGCTTGCCTGGCCCCGGGTTGATCTGCCTCCAGCTCGAATTGACTAGTTAGCTACACTGAGCTGTGCTTCGGGCTCTGACACAGTGTGCCCATAGCCAAGGCCACCCACCGTGACCTTGTGGGGATAGTGCTGTCACCCCTCAATGGACATTGGACCACATCTCTGGGATGCAGGATATGCCACTTAACCCAAATCCCCAGAGAAGGCTCTTGGTGGGGCTTCAATTCCCAACTGACTCCGAGGGCTCCTGTCCCCAGTGGTAAGCTTCCTTCTTCTGAAAGGTTGGTTGTATTAGTGCGACTTTCTTTTGAGGGCCTAAAAGTGGGTTCACGTCTAGATCTTGCTAGAGCCCATTAGCTTTCTGATAAAGTGGTAGCAGGAGCTCAGACAGGGGCCTCTGGCTCCCACCGGGGGGACCAGTGTGAGTAAAGCTGCAGACGAGAGAAAATCTCTAACCTATACGTGATCACTAGAAAGAGGCTCAAGGTGGGTACCAGCCTCCTTAATGGCAGAAGAGCCAACATCCTGTCCCTGCAGGTGGATGGAGATGGAGAGACAACTTTTCTCCGTGAAGATTGTTCTCTGTGATTTAACGCAACTTTTATTTATCACCTTCAAAAACCTTTATTGCTGTGGTCAACACGGATACTGCAGGCCAGGGAGCAATGGCCCTTTCAGTTCATTGGTTTCTCTCAACTGGCTTTCTTTGAAAGAAATTTGCAATACACTGAGGGCTTTCCAAGAACTTTTACCTGCGTTTCCTCATCAAACTTGACATCCACCCTCCCAAGTGGGTGTTACCGGCTTTCTTTATAACATTGATGGGGATGAAGGGCTTGATCACGGAAGAAACTTTTCCGTTGTTTGTTAAGAAAGTACCGAGGAAAATAAGAACCGTTTTCAAGCAAGAGGAAAATCTGAAGTTCCAGAAATTTTATCCAGAGGCTGGCGATTGGTGACAGGAGGAATGGCGGGGGGCGGCGCTTATCCTTCTTCTGCTTCTGGAGCCCACCTTCTCTCCCCAACACCTCACTGCCTCCCACATCCTTGCCTAGAAACAGCAATCACCTCGATGATCACAGCCACGCAGGGGAGGTGCCAGGAAAAGTAGAAAGACACAGAGTCTTCTGTCTTTTAAGTAAAACTTCTCGGGGCGCCTGGGTGGCGCAGTCGGTTAAGCGTCCGACTTCGGCCAGGTCACGATCTCGCGGTCCGTGAGTTCGAGCCCCGCGTCGGGCTCTGGGCTGATGGCTCGGAGCCTGGAGCCTGTTTCCGATTCTGTGTCTCCCTCTCTCTGCCCCTCCCCCGTTCATGCTCTGTCTCTCTCTGTCCCAAAAATAATAAAATAAACGTTAAAAAAAAAAAAAACTTCTCTAATAATGATAGTAGCCACTCCTCGATGCGCTTAATTTTCAGACACCTAGAAATAAAACTTGGCCAGAGGTATCACTTCCCCCATTTCACAGATGAAGCAAATAAATGATTTGCCCGAGGGTTCAAGTCAATAAGAAGCAAAAGCTGGGATGCAGATCTAGGCCTTCAGTGCCCGACGCCAGCCCCTGGAGTCCTGGGACACTCTAGTCGTTGGCTCTCGTCTGGAGCTGTCACTAGCCTACCTGGAGGAACTGGTGAGAAGGGGTCCTCTCCCAGCACCACCACTGGCGAGGTGGGGATCTTACCCACTCTTGCCCTGAGGGCTGGGAAGTCTAAGGGCCAGAGAGGTCGTTCCAGGGGTAAGGGCCAGAGGCAGCAAGAAAAGGACACGCAGGGCCTGCCTAGACACTTCTCACCCAGCACGCGGACTCTCCCAGGACTGACGCCCTGGCTAAGGTGCACCCCCACCCCCCTACCTCCCCGCCACCTTCCCGCTCCCTCCTGCTCTTCCCCCCGCCTTTGCCCTTGGCAGTCTGGTGCTCTTAGCTCCTGCCGTCTTTTTCAGTTTTCCTGGTGATCTGGTTTGTCCGGTGGCAGCGCTTTGCTGAGACCCTTAGGCGATCCCAGACCTTGAGTCTGTTTCCTGAAGAACTGGCCTCGCCAGCCCAGCCAGCCGGGCAGGAAGGTGGGCAGCGCTGCACTGCGCCCTGAATCCTGTATCAGCTTACAGGTTGTCGGGAGCAGTTGCAGGGCCAAGGACCCGAGTCCAGGCTTGTTCAGAGTCGGCTTCCCACTCATGATCCATGATCCCTCTCTTGCGTTGTCACCCCCTTTTTTATCCTTGTAATTTCTGCACCAGCCTCTAATTATCTTCGCCTCAATGCTTTTGGAAGAGGTGTCGCGAACATCGTCATCCCCTAAGTTCTGAAACGACGTGAATTTCTCAATTTGTGAAAATGCCTCTCGTAGACTGCCCCGGTGCTGGTAGTTCCTTTCCATTGTTTTCTTATTTTACCTTCAAAATGTCCTTGCCCCTCGGATCGGTCTCCAGTGAGCCCCAGCCACTTTAGTCTGGCTGTCCCACCCGGTAAGGCTCACGGAGGGTCAAGAACACCGGAGCAAGCCCGGCTTGTGCAGGGCTGGATCCAGAGCGAACGTTTTCCACCCTCTTCTCAGGCCACGTATCAGGAACGGAGGGCTGAGAGTGTGCCCTTGTTTCTTTTCTTTTTTTAACTTGTTATTATACAAGCATATATAACATTTTATTTTATTTCATTTCATTTCATTTCATTTCATTTCATTTCATTTCATTTCATTTATTTGTTTTAACCACATATAAAATTTTAATGGTCAATAACCCAATCTATCCATTACCGGGCATCAACAATTATCAACATGTTTCCATCTACGCACTCGGCCACTGCTGCCTACACTCCTATCATTTGGAAGCAAATACCAGAGAGTATGACATTGGATGTGTATTTCAGTCGTTATAGTTGGCCTTTGAACAACATGGGGGTGAGGGGTGCTAACCTCCCCCACAGCTGAAAATCCACATGTCACTTTTGGTTTTGCTTTGTTTTTATCATTTAAATCTTTTTTTTTTTTTTTTTTAAGTTTATTTCTTCGGAGAAAGAGGGAGGGCGGGTGGGAGAGTGCGAGTGGAGGAGGGGCAGAGAGAGAGGGAGAGAGAGAATCCCAAGCAGGCTCATTGCCGTCAGCTCAGAGCCAGACACACGGCTCAAACTGACGAACCGCAAGATCACGACCTGAGCCAAAATCAACCAACTGAACCACCCAGACACCCCTACATATAACTTCTGACTCATAAAACCTTGACCACTAACAGCCTACCGTTGACCAGAAGGCTTACTGATATCGCACTGTTAACACATATTTTGTCTGTTATGTGTATTCTATACTGTATTCTTACAATAAAGGAAGCTAGAGAAAAGAAAATATTGGTAAGAAAAGTGTAAGGAAGAGAAAATACATTTACATACTGGATTTACTGAAAAAACAAAACAAAACAAAACAAAACAAAAAACCTCTGCGTGTAAGTGAACCAATGCAGTTGAAACCCATGTTGTTCAAGGTCAACTGTATATCTATCTAAAAGATAAACACTGTTTTGAAAAGTACACGATCATAGTAACATGACCATTACATCTTTGAAAAATTAAAGTGAATCCTTAATTTCATCATACATCCAGCCAGGGTTTACATTGGCCTATCGTTTCTTTTACTTCATTTACTTGACTTAGGATTCAAAAAAAAAAAAAAAAGATCCATACGCTGAGATTGGTTGATATGTATCTGAAGTCTTTCTTTTTTTTTTAATTTTTTAATGTTTATTTATTTATTTTGAGACAGCGAGAGACAGAGCGTGAGCAGGGGAGGGGCAGAGAGAGAGGGAGACACAGAATCTGAAACGGGCTCCAGGCTCTGAGCTGTCAGCACAGAGCCCGATGTGGGGCTCGAACCCACAGACCGTGAGATCATGACCTGAGCTGAAGTCGGACGCTCCACCGACTGAACCACCCAGGTGCCCCTGGAGTCTTTTCTAATCAGTACCTTCTACCCTCCCCATTTCCGTCCATTTTCTGTGCACATTGCTGTTGTTGAAGAATAAACCAGACCATTTGTCTTGTAGAGTTTCCCATAGTCTGGATTTCCTGGTGATTCTCATGGTGTCATTTAACGTGTTCCTCTGACCCTTGTTTGTTTAATGAAGGAAATAGATCCAGAGGACCTAGATCACACTTAGGGTTGATTTTCTTTTTCTGAATATATATTTACATCCATCGTAATCCTGAATCTTAAGACCCTTGAATGGAAAATAATCCAGATAACTACTGACTCCATTTGTAATGGGGTACTGGGTGGGCATTTTACCTCCAACTTAAAAAAATTTTTTTTTAATGTTTATTTATTTGTGTGAGAGAGAGAGAGAGAGACAGAGCGTGAGTTGGGGAGGGGCAGAGAGCGAGGGAGACAGAATCTGAAGCAGGCTCCGGGCTCTGAGCTGTCAACACAGGGCCCGACTCGGGGCTCGAACTCACGGACCGTGAGATCATGACCTGGGCCAAAGTCGGATGCTTAACCGACGCAGCCACCCAGGTGCCCCTACCTCCAATTTTTAAAAGGTGAAGCCCCCGGGAAAAGGAGGACGATAGAAGGGGTATTAAAAGATCTAAATTCGGTCCATTTCTGATGCTGATTACTGTGACAATCACCATATCGAAGTCACCGTGAAGTCAATCACATAATGTACTTCAGCTTAAGGTACAAGATGGTTTTAGGACAGAAAAGCACTGTCCGTCCAGGCAACAGGAGGCCGGCTTCATCCATACAGTGACTTTGCTACAAAGCTAGCAATATGCCAGCCGAGATGCAAAGAACATAATGATTGGATTTATTTGAGGCCCATTCTACATGGGAATGTGACATTCACAGATACTCCAACAGGAATTGTCACCACCAACTGCTGGGGCAGGAGGTCCTCCCGGAGCCACGTTCTTCTAGAAAAACAACGCTGTGGACCACCTACCAGGGATTCGGGAGGGGGTTATTTCTAAAAGCGTTGGAGTCGCCTAGATACGCTAAGTGGTAAATGTAATTACCACCAGGGGAATTGTCAAATCACTTCAAAAGACTAATTTTGTTCATTCAAAATCCTGCTTGAGTGGGGAAAAGTTGGGTCCTGGGAGAGAAGCCAGATGTCAAGGACAGGCCTCCAGGTCAGTGGAGGAATATTTTTGGAGTCCACTGCCTCTCCGGGGCTCTGGAACAAAACCTGCATTGTAGCTGCTGCCTGGGACCCCACTCCGGGAGGAGGAGGGGCTCCTGGGCTGGCTGATGATCCGATGGTCGCTGGGAGAAGGCGGGAGGGGCCAGGGGGAGGCTTGGATAGCCTGGAACCAGGACTTGATCCATTCGTCCCGATGGAATCTTCCCTCCCGATAGGATTTCCTCGAGGAGAACAAAAGGAAGATTGAGAGCATCTTTGCCAAAGCATCCAGCGAAAGGAAAGCTGGAGCAAAGTTAATCATTATTTTCTTCCTGGCTCTCCAGGCCGGAGATAACCGGCGATGAGAACATGAACACTTGCCATCGCCTGCTCGGTCTACCCAGAGATAGGAGCCCTTCCCTTGCAGACAAACAACACAGAGACTCTGTCCAGCTGTGCCGAAGTGCCTGGGTACAACCAGAGACCACGGCGTGCTCTTCTCCACAGACCCAGAGAGGCACCTAATCTTCCCCTGACTCACCGACGTCCTCAAGCCCCAGCAACACCCCTACAAAGCCCCTCTTTGGGGGAAGGAAATGCCGGGGTGAGAGAATCTGCTGCAAATACAGTGGGTTAGTCCAGGGAGAGGCCAGGAGTGCCCTGGAGAGGGACACATCACCCTGCTCTTGAGAAGAAGGCCACACTGTGTTGCACTTCCATATTACTGAGGCAGGATTTCTAGGCGGCTGGTCTGTTCCACCGACAGGAAATTATCCACGAGCTACGACTTTTGGTTTGGAATCTGCTACTTCCAACCGATCAGAAGTTGGTCCATCCCCTGACCCTCCGGAAGCTTCGGTTTTCTCGCGTGTGAGGTGGGGAGAATCACAGGGTGGTGGCGGGCACGGGAGCCGAGGGAAGGGTCTTCCGCCGCCTTTGGCAAGATCGCAGGCCATCCTAAGTCCGTGTCTCAGCGGTCTGGTCCGCTCCCTAGAACATTCCGGTGAACACAGCTTTCTAGCAGCGACAGCCTCAGAAAGAGACGGCCAGGGCCAGGCACGGGCCTTCAGCAGGGAGGGCAGCTGACAATGTTGGAGCGCTACGAGGGCCACAGGTACAGATGCACGGCCAGCCGGGGCCACGCGGGCTCTGATATCGTGGGAGGCTGATACGGCATCCAGGCAGCCTGGTCCTCCAGGAGGACAACAGAGGATTCCTGGTATCTCTTTCTCAAAAGGGCAGAGTGTGCACGCTGGGCCTGCGGCTTCCCTCACATCCTGGTGACGCCGGGGCCAGTCCTGGGACCAGGAGCCACCGTCAGTGTCTATATGTACGTAAGAAATCCAGGGCTGGGCCAAGAGAAACACCACAGGGCCGGGAGGCATGCCTCTCAGGCTCACTTCCTGCTGGGATACACGAAGGCACATTCGAGAAGAGAAGAAAACCCAAGACTGAGTAACCATGGCTGAAGGGAAGCAAGTAAAAACGAGCTAAGGTGCCATGGCTTCTCTCTCATCCCTGCTTTTGATGGCTTGTCCCCCGGGACTTTGGTGGAAGAAATGGTGTCGGGCTTTTTCTGTGAATAATTGCCTGCCACCGCGAGCAACGATAGGCACATAACTCCTCACGCATTGGGCTGTTTCTTTGTTGTTTTCTGAAACCAAAGCGGCCCAGAGAATCTTCGGGATGTCTCATCCCCACCCCCCACCCCCACCCCCGTCTGAAAATAATGGCGTTTTCCCCAAGAAAGATGCTCTTTAAAATTTCCCCTTTGATGGGAACAGGTTAGCCCCAAATAACTGACCCTTCACCTGGGCCAGCCTTGGGGGAAGAGGTTGCAGCCATCCGAAATGGCAATTAACTCGTTAGCCTGTTAGACGCTTGTTTATTTGTACAGAAATAGCCCGACCTGTACAATCTCAACACCAGCTCTAGGAAACTGGCGGGCCTGCTTTTATTTTTAAACTTCAAAGTTTGTCTTGGAGATAAAGTCCTGTTTCCCCCTGACTTTCCCAGGGTTCCGCACGGGTGTGAAGGAATCACGGAGGTCGCGGACAATTACTTGCAACCTTCGAGGCACTGGAGCCCCTGATGGCCTTGTCTTTGTTCTTCTTGAGACAAGCTGCTTCCTTCCACAGGGCGACATATCAACCAGGATTTATTTCACCCTTCTGTTTGTTTGTTCATTTTTTGCAAAGGTACCCCACTTTGTGATCTAGTTGAGTTCAATAATATAATATTTATATTATACTATTTATATTATATTGACTACTAGGCTCTTGGACGAATGTGACATACAAAAGAGGAATACGACAGGTCCTTTAGAAAGCGAAATAGAAAGGTCATCTGCAAAGCTTGTTTGGGGCTGAAGGAAAGCTGCCCACTGTGTGTTTATGCTAACCTGGTCTGAAATTTTTCCAGAACCATCTGTCCATTGCCATCCTCCCCCCCCCCCCCCCCCCCCCCGAGTCCCTCACTCATTCAGGCTGGGGAGCCAAGTGCCCACTGGGGTCCAGCCACTGTGCTCAGACTTGGGGGAGACCCTCCCGGCATGCATCTCCACCCACCTCCCTCCCCGCCACAGTCTTTTCTTTTTGTTTCCTTTTTTTTTTTTTTTAACATTTATCTATTATTTAAAAAAAAATTTTTTTTTTCAACGTTTATTTATTTTTGGGACAGAGAGAGACAGAGCATGAACGGGGGAGGGGCAGAGAGAGAGGGAGACACAGAATTGGAAACAGGCTCCAGGCTCTGAGCCATCAGCCCAGAGCCCGACGCGGGGCTCGAACTCACGGACCGCGAGATCGTGACCTGGCTGAAGTCGGACACTCAACCGACTGCGCCACCCAGGCGCCCCAACATTTATCTATTATTAAGAGACAGAGAGACAGAGCATGAGCAGGGGAGGGGCAGAGAGAAGAGGAAGACACAGAATCCAAAGCAGGCTCCAGGCTCCGAGAAGCGAGCACAGAGCCAGACGCGGGGCTTGAACTCACAAACTGCGAGATCGTGACCTGAGTCGAAGTCGGACACTGAACCGACTGAGCCACCCAGGCGCCTCCCCCACCCCCACTGTCTTTTCTGTCACAGCCCGCAATTCCCTTTCCAAGTCCTCCGGCCTGCCCCCCCTCCCCTCACCCCAGATCCTGTCCTGGCCCTCCTGCCGAGAGCTCTGTTTGCCTGATGGATACTCCACTCCCTGTAAGTTAGTATGTTTCTGGATCCAAACACACGGGGGACTCTACTTCTAGGAGCATGTGCTACATCCGAATGGCTTTCAAACTTTCATGCTGGTGACCTACAACTTGGTGCACGCGCGCGCGCACACACACACACACACACACACACACCTGAGTCAAAAATCTCGCAAAGCAACACTTCCTGTTGCTACATACCGTGCCTTCTGTTATTTTCCTATTCTATTCTCTCCACCCTACCCCACCCCCACATTTACAACATACTGGTTGAAATCCACTAAAGTGGTTTCCCAATCCCCTAATGGTTTATGGTCAGCGGTTTGGAAAACAGGGGCTGAAATCCGAATGAAAGGGCATCGAGGGTGTCCCGCAACTCAGTGTTCCCACGGACACTTCTTCTCCTGCCCTTTGCCCCACATCCCACCTGCCACTTGTGATGAAATAACAGTTTAACATCTCTAAGTGCCCCTTTCACTCAAGGACTAACTCAATTAGGACTGAGCTAGTGGGAGCCTGAAGCCGATTAAGGGAAAACAAAGGAAGCTTTGGGGTTTACCTTCAGCTTTTATGTTTCCAGGAGTTTTTCTCTCTTCCCAAGCTTAGTCCTAGGCATCAAAGGGAAGGAGGGAGAGGGGAGGGAGGTGGGGAGGTAGGGAAGGGGGAGGGAGACAGGGAGGGAAGTGGGGGGGGGAGGGAGGGAGAGAGTGAAGGAGGGAAAGGGAAGGGAGGGGTGGAGGGAGGAAGGAAGGGGGGAAGGAGGGAGGGAGGGAGGAGGACCCCACCACACACATGCCCCTTCACCTGCTGAGGGCAACCAGTGCCAGGACTGGTCGCCCATACCTCGCCCGGTCCATCTGTCCAAGGCGAGCCGCAGCTCTCCAGGGGGAGCTGTGCAACTTTGTTCCCTCCCCACTCCCTCTTGTGTCTCTTCTTCCCCTCTCACAATTCTCTATCAGACTGTCTATCCAGTCAGCAAATGACCGTGGGATTTCTGCTATGTGCTGTCTCTCCCAACAGAGGAGACGACCCAGAAGAAGACAGACAGGTCCCTGAAATCTTGGAGCTCTCTGGGCCTGCCGGTCACCGCATGGGAACGATGAGGGTGTTCAGTGGAGGAGAAACAAGGGCGCGGTGCTCTCAGAGCTTATGGTCGGAGCTGACCCCCCACTTGGTCCACGGGCTTCTGTGACATGTCCACAAATGTTGCGGGTGCCTTGGATGTCCCCCGTCATGCCATTCCTAGGGCACAGCCCACGAGTGGACATTCTTAAGAAGATGTTGGTGGCATGGATGCTGCTCTCCAAGCCCCTAACCACAGGGTGGGGCAGCTCCCTGCTCTGACAGTCAGAGCTCGTCACCTCCCTTCCCATCCTCCTCCCGCAGCTCAGCCAAGGCATCCGTGGGGCCAGAAGAGCTGGGTGGCCCTTCGGCTCCCCCGCCTTGCCTGACACAGACACGCACAGCATGCTTGGTGGACATTTGCCGAATCCACTGAAATGGTCCATTTAGGCCTCTCTGCAAATCTGGTCCCTCCTAGACCAGGGCCATCCGACAGAATGTCAATGTGGGCCCCACATGCCACGTCACATTTTCTGGTAGCCACACCAAAGCGAAAAGGAGCAGGTGAAATTAGTTTTAGTACGACTGTATGTTTCATTTGACTCCATATACCACAAACATTAGCATCTCAACATACGATTATTAAACTTATCAATAAGATACGCGTAAGGGGTGCCTGGGTGACCTAGACCTATTTCGGCCTAGGTCACGATCTCGCAGTTCGTGAGCTCGAGCCCCGCCTCGGGCTCTGGTGCTGATAGTTTGGAGCCTGGAGCCTGCTTCGGATCTGTGTCTCCCATTCTCTCTCTCTCTCTCTCTCTCTCTGCCCCTCCCCTGCTCACACTGTTCCTCTCTCTCTGAAAAATCAAACGTGAAAACGATTTTTAGTAAGATATGTGTGAATTATTATATAAAGCTGTTAGTTAGAGTTTATGTTCTTTTTGTTTGCTTTTGGTACCGGATCTTTGAAATCCAATATGTGTTTTACGTCGCTGCCCATGTCAATTTGGAACGGCCACATCTAAAGTGCTCCATAGCCACATGTGGCTTGTGGCTGCTTTCCTGAGCAGCAGCTCTAGACTCCCCCGCCCCCAGACCTCGGGGTGTCTAGGGCAGAGGTCGGACGCGGTTCAGAAGGAAGGCAGTGAGTAGAGCCGTGGTATCACAGGCTACAAAGCAAGCTGCTTCCAGAAACTTTACCACCGCAGCCCCGCGACGACCCCTGCCCCCCCTTCCCTACAATCCTCCTCATTTGCCTTCCCCACCCAGCTCCGTCTCTTGGGTGGGGACAATGGCAGTGGAAGAAATAAAAGGACTTGATGTGTGAGCAGCTGTCACAGACCATCTGGCTGCCCCTGGTGAGGAGCCTCAGCTGACCCCACACCCGGCCTAACCCCGTTACCTGGAGAGAGCCAGTCTAGAAGCACTCCCCAGCAACACGCACATCTCCGCTGGCTGCATTTGGCTCAAGGGGCGACAGCTGAGTTCGATGACCGTGTCCGTGGTGTGGCTTCTGAAGACTCGTAGCCTCCAATCAATTTAGGTCGCCTTTTCTGGGATGGTGGGGACACACACAGACTGGCAATTCGACGTGAGCTCCTCTTATTAGAAATAATCGACCAGATGGCCCTTTGCGACAAGTCGACGTGCCCTTTGTATAGTCAGCGCTGTTCAGCCGACTTGGTTTTGAGCCGGATCCCGGCGCTGTTCTCCCCGACAAGAATCCATTTCCCAACTGTAAGTGCATCAGCCTTTCCATAAGGGACAACTTGGAGCAGAGCACAATGCCAGCTTGCCATATGCTAGACTGCTAGCACCTCGGTTCCAGAACGTTGCAGCTGGGATGGTCTTAGTTCTCCCCTAGGCCTGGGGATTTGAATGTTCCCTTGTAAGTACAACACTTTCTTTCGGATGAAAGCTTATGGGGGCCCTTGTTGAAGATAGATTCTTCTGCAGGAGCCAGCAGATGGGCACAGAGCCTCCCCCCGTCCTCGGGCGGGGCCCCCCCCCCCCCCGCCATTCCTCGAGGATCTCTGTGTGACCAGAGCTGGCTAGGAAACCGATGATTCTAGGCAAACCACTCATCGTACACATCAGATAAGCAAGGCCCAGGGGCGCCTGGGTGGCTCCATCAGTTGAGCGTCCGACATCAGCTCGGGTCCCGATCTTGTGGTTCATGAGTTCGAGCCCCACCTCGGGCTCACTGCTGTCAGCGCAGAGCCTGTCTCAGATCCTCTGCGCCCCTCTCTCTGCCCCTCCTCCGCTTGCGCTCTCTCAAAAAAGAAATAAAACATTTCAAAAAATTAAAAAAAAAAAAAAAAAAAAAAAAGATAAGCAAGGCCCGGAGCAGTTGTGGGCGCCACGGTCGCACCATGCTGTGACAGATCAGAACCCGCCCTAAATTCCAACACCTCTATTTTAGTGCTAGTGCTCTGTGCTTCCAGAAGGTTCTGTGGAAGATCTTTCTCAACAGACAAGTGAGCTCCTTCTTAGAAATAAATTATGGAGACGATGGTTAGGATTTATAGTATCGAGAGCTGTATGGGAGGCTTTGTGCAGTGGATTTCACGTACATTTTCTTGGCTCCTCACGACAACTTAAGTATTTGATTATTGTCTTCATTTTACAGAAGAGGGGACTGAGGTTTGGCTATGCCACCCACGCAAGGCCATGAAGCCCACTGGCCATAATGGTTGGGTTTGAACTTGGCCTGTTCCAAATCCAAGCCTTAACAGCTCAGATACTGCCTCCCACACATCCCAGGGCTCTGGGCATGGGTCAGGTGAATGGAACACATAGCATATTTCCTCACAGAAAAGGCATCATCAGTGGTAGTTAGGTTCCACGCCAGCCCACAAATTCAAAATCAAAATGGTTCTACTGCCTTAGTCCAAACATGGTCATCCCCACCAGCCCTCGGGACCTGGGAACTGCTGGGACCTGAGCCCTACGTCCCCAGAAGCACGGGCACCGTGGGCTGCCAGCTGCCTTGAGCCCCTCGCCCCTCTGAGGCCCTGAGTCTGTGGAGCCTGGCCCTTGGAGAAGATTGGCTACAAAAGAAACTGGACCTCAGCCACTGTGAGGTTGGAGGAAGCTTTGATGCAAATAGGAAAGGGGAAGCCCCATGAGGGTTCTGGGGGTAACTTAGAGAACAGGAAGATTCTAGATAGCGGTGCGGATGTCAGTAAAGACTCGGCCTGGGGTAGGAAGGCCAAATCCAGCAGACGAGAGTGGAGACAGCTCTCATGGGTCAGGTCCGTGGGTCAGGGTGGCCTTTCTGTGTCTGACTGTATTTGGAGGACTGTATGTGACAGGTGAGGAATGGGCCGTTCAACTGGTCCACGGGCAAAAGCCTGGAGTCAGACCCTGGATGCAGGCACGACATCTGCTCAGAGAGACCCTCAGGGATGTGCCCACTCCCCAGTCTGCCTCGTGACCTGCTCAGAATGTCTCTGACCAGCTGCCACCACTGTCCTAGTTCACCAAGAGCAATGGCCAACGTCAAAGACCACAGAGGTGCCAAGAGGTCTGACAGGGGATCTGCAAGGAGTCACTGAGGTCCTGAGGAAGGTGCCGGAGCTCCCCAGGAGGCTGGCCTTGCCTTTAACAAGAGCTCGGGACCGGACTGTCGCTGTCGCTGTAATCAGGAGACCCACCCTGAGAGCCTGTTGGACCGGGCGGCCGAAGCCCAGACAAACACTGCATGAGCTCACTGGTCTGCGATTGCAGCTTGGATGTGCTATCTGACATGTGGACTTTGGACGGAGGTTTTAACCAGAAAAAAATACGCATGAAATCTCGAAACAAAAGAAAATGTTAACTTGAAACATTCCACTTTATCTTACAGCTGTTCGGATCCAAACACCACTTAATGGCAAAGCCAAATTCTGTAATGGGCCCTCTGGGAAAGAAGTAGAATGAGGGGATTTCCAGAAATGGATAAGGAGGTTAGAGTCCGCAGGACATGCAAATTTTAAAAAGAAGGTGAAAGACCAGCCCCAGAGTTTGGTGGGAACTCTGACACAGGGCGTCAGAGCACACAGCCCACCTTCCCTTCCACTGCCTCAGTCTTCCAGGACAAGGTCCGGGGCTTGTTTTGCGGGTGGATGTATATGCTCACCTGCAGATCTGTGGATGCTTTACAGCACGAGGGAGACAAGATCTCCACGCGGGAGCTGCGTGGATGCTCTTCCACGGACGTGGGTGGAATTAAAGCTGTGGACAGAGATGCGCCTGCTTAGGCGAGACTGTAGGGACCTGAGGGGGTCTAAAATGGAGCCTTCATGTTAACCTTTAAAAGTTGGATAGAGAAGGATGACCCAGCAAGCAAAACCGAGGAAGCCTATGGCGTCTGACCCATTAACTACCGTATTCCCCAGAACCAAACCCCGTGCGTTGTACAGAGTGAGTAATCAATAAGTAAGTATTTATTAAATTAATCAATATGTTACCTTAGCTCTCTTTTCCTAGGGAGGGAAACCAGGCTTGCGTTGATCAGCCATTGCTGTAATGGTGCTGTGTAACAAATGACCCCAAAGCTCAGTGACTCTCCAGCTTCATACCCAGTTCCAGTCTGTTCCGCGTGTCCCATTTTGAGGCTGAGGCCAGGGGGCAGTGGCTTCCTTAGGCATATGCCCTCACGGCAAGCAGTTTCAGAGCCATTGCCCACAACACACCCACCCCAATTCTCTCAGCAAGTCACGGCCACGTCTGAAATCCAGAAGCAGGTAGTAGATGAGAAAGGGCATAAGCATTAAGTTTTAGAGACCCAGGGATCTGGGTTCTGGGTTCAAATCCCAGTGGTGCCACTAGTAAATACATGAACTCAGCCAAATTAACCTATCCAAGCCTCGCTCTCCTCACCTTTAAAATGGGTAAAATAATAGGTACTTTCAGGAGTTTTGGAGAAGAAACGTTATACGCACAAAGCACCCAACACATTACCTGGCACATAGCGGGTACCCAATGGTCAGTCGCTACCGGGGTCTGTGACCTCATCTCCTAACCTTAGTATGGAATATTAAAAGCTCAGCCGTGTTGATCAGAGCTACATGCTCACATCTCAGGCACAGCTGTGCCTCTATCCCCCAGCAGCCCTGTGGTAAAGCCCACTCTAACGGCAGCCTCTGGGATGTGCCCAGGGGATGGGGGAAAAGGCAGGGAAGATAATCCACAAGTCTAAGGCAGATTGAAGCTAGTATCTGTTTCTAGTTTCCAACCCAGCCCCTGATCAAATGCCTCCCAGGTTTACTGGAGCCGCTGCTTAGTTTTCATCCAGTCCGGGCCCACACTTTTGCCTAGAGACATCCGTACAAGAAATCCTCCTGCTTCCTAGGCCCGGGCTTGAATTCTGCCTGTGTCTTGAGTAAAAGACCAAAATGTTAATGAGGTATAGTATTCTGCAGGCAGATAGCTTTTCCAAATGATACTTTTCCCAGATCGCCTCTGAACTAGACCTTGGCCTGAAATGTAATATCCAGAGCTTTTTTTTTTTTTTTAATAGCTTGTGAGGCTTTTTTTTCCATGAATGCTCATGTAAAGATGAAGAATTCATACGATCCAATGAAACGTCTGGCATCCGTCCCAGGTTTATTCACTGAAGGCGATACTCTTTTGTTCTCGTCCACTATTTGGTAAATTACCAGCAACGCTATCAGAGAAATTGATGAGTAGAGCTGGTATTGTCACCCTGATCACATTGACCATTTAGTACGCTTGTCTTTATAGCTCTTAAGAAATGTATTTCCGTAACTCAGCATTCTTTCTCAAATCTTCAGCAACAGATTGCATTCGACATTAATGCATTCACTCCACAGTATTTATTGAGCACCTATACGTGTCCCGTGCTAGGGGCTGGGAATGTATAGTAAATAAATACGCAGCCACTGCCTTTGGGGAAAAAAATTAGATGAAGGAACACAAACCCAAAGAGTATAAAATTTGGCTAAAACCACACCGCACATTTGAGCCGAGATGGGGAGTCGTATATCCTAACGGGACCAGCTACGTCATTTGCAAACATAGTAAATGACATTAGGAGGCCCCTGTCCCAAAATTGTTAAGAATCTCAAGACACCGACAGCAGAGAACTAAGCCAAATGAGGCATCCTTCTGTCTCCCGCCCATGCAACTGGCCCTCTTCTCTGGGTCATAGTTTTTATTTAAAAAAAAATTTTTTTTTCAACGTTTATTTATTTTTGGGACAGAGAGAGACAGAGCATGAACGGGGGAGGGGCAGAGAGAGAGGGAGACACAGAATCGGAAACAGGCTCCAGGCTCTGAGCCATCCGCCCAGAGCCCGACGCCGGGCTCGAACTCCCGGACCGCGAGATCGTGACCTGGCTGAAGTCGGACGCTTAACCGACTGTGCCACCCAGGTGCCCCTGGGTCATAGTTTTTAAATCAGTTTCTACTAATTCCATAATTAAATGAGTGCGAAAGAAAGAGGGAGTGCTGTCGAATATAGATGGAACCACCCATGAGGCCGAAGATAAAAAACAAAACAAGCAGGAAATTCACATACGGTATTTCTGTTTGCTGGCCTGTTGTCAAAGTGAAGCGTTTAGTTAGAGTCTTGCCTTGATAAGTTCCTAGCAGAACACCGCAGTTTGAATTTCTGGGTGCTTTCATCCCACACAAAGGAGTTAGAATTTTCCAACACGCTTATCTGTGCACAGACCCTGAGGAAAAAGATCTTACGTACACGGCCGAGCCAGCCACTGTACTGTGTGCGTTGGAATACAGAGCAAGCTACGTCTGTGGCGTTTCCGGTTTCTCTCTTTTCAAAGGGAACGTCGGCTGCCACAGGGAGATCGGAACAACCATACCCTTCAGTAGGGTAGACCAGTTGTCCCAGGAGATTTCCTTCCCTTCTTCTGACCCCCTGTGGGGCCGAGTCCCCCAAGGTGCAGAAGCCCTGCCCGAATCCCGCCCAGGCCAGGCTTCAGCATCAGCTGGGGACATGGGATCTGGCGGCACTGGGAGCCGTTCCCCACTGGGCCCAGATGTCCTCTTAATGGTATCCGTTTCTCTCTGTATCCGTTTCTAGTTTTCAGGCCACAGAGCCAAGTGTGACATCAAACATCCCTCGAACGCGTCGTCTTGCAGAGGTTGGGGGAAAAGGAGTCAGCTATGAAGAGCGGTCTTCTCTTGCCCCGTTTTCTGTCTCATGTTCCCGTCGCAATTCTTCAGTCTAAAATTCATGTTCAGGGGCGCCTGCGTGGCTCTGTTGGTTAAGCATCCGACTTCGCTCAGGTCGTGATCTCACGGTCCGTGGGTTCGAGCCCCGCGTCGGGCTCCGGGCTGATGGCTCAGAGCCTGGAGCCTGCTTCCGACTCTGCGTCTCCCTCTCTCTCCACCCCTCTCCCTCTCGCACCGTCTGTCTGTCTGTCTCTGTCTCTCAAAAATAAACATTTAAAAAAATTCTTTTAAATAAAATAAAATAAAATTCATTTTCAAACGCCCCCAAGTCATTTCTCAGCAGCAGACTAGGCACTGAAGAGAGGGATGATGGGAAGGGGGGGCCCACCTGCCTGGCTTCCCCTCCACGCCTCCATCGCCACATTCTCAGAATTCTGTGCCCAAGTGTTAAAGAGGAGGGCCCTGAACACCATCCTGGGCCACAGCAAGAGTTTAAGTAGCTTGGACTCAGGTAGCACTGGGACAAACAGGAATCCCCCAAGCTCTGTTCTTCCTCCAGCTTTGCTATTAATTGGCTGTCCAATCCCAAGCAGAGAGTTAACTCCAGAGCCAACAAAGGGATGGGTGGGTATGGGATGGCCTGCTCCACAGGGGGTTGTAAAGGGTTTCAGAAGGAATTCATCGAAACTGAAGCTCCTTGGAAGGAATAATGAGGCCAGGTCCCTGAATGTATTACAGTAGGAGGTAAAGGGGGTGGCTCCTTTGAAGGGAAGAGAGGTAGACACTTCTGTGCCACTTTAGGGAAAGAAAAAGAATCAATCTCCCTCTGCCTTCTCTGTAGCACGTGCACACACACACACACACACACACACACACAGGTAAAACAAAATAAAATAAAATCAATAGTAATAACAATAAAATAGAAATTTCCATCACATTGAGAAGTTAGCTGTAGAGGATTTAAAATGGCTTTGGGTAAAGTTTCCCAGGAAAAGGAGAAGCAAACTTCACCATAGTCTGTTCATTGTTGTTTTCTAGAAGCACTCCGGGCCCCTTTACAGCCACCCTCCTTATGCATCTCAATGAAGGCCTCAGCATGAAGTCTGGTCAGGCACTCAATCCGGAGGACAAGGCCCCTGCAGAAAGTCTCAGGATGCATGGCAACCTGCCCAAGGGCTCATGTGTTTATTCTCTGCATCCCTTGGTAAGTTGAAGAGGTTTCAACTGAAATAAAGACGGTAAAATGTTAACACATCATGAAGGATTTTGTTAATATGATACAATTCATGTTAAAGTTTAAGGAGCCCCAGATAGCCAAACAATCTAGAAAAAGAACAAATGTGGAGCTCTCCTACTTCCTGATTGCAAAATTTACTGCAAAGCTCTAACCAGTACAAGACAGTATGGCACTAACCTAGGGACAGACATATAGGTCAATGGAGTAGAACAGAGAGCCCAGAAATAAGCCCTTGCCTATAGGGTCAGTGGATTCTCAGCAAAGTTTCCAAGGTCATTCAAATAATTCTAACTTGGTCAAAGACCTAAACGTGAACACCAAAACTATAAAACACTTTCTAAAAAATTGTTCAAGTTTGGGGCGCCAAACGTAATTGTTCAGCTCACAGTCACAGCTCACAGTCTGTGAGTTCGAGCCCTGCATCAAGCTCTGTGCTGACAGCTCGGAGCCTGGAGCCTGCTTCGGATTCTGTCTCCCTCTCTCTCTGCCCCTCCCCCACTCATGCACGCGCATGCGTGTGTGTGCGCGCTCTCTCTCTCTCTCTCTCTCTCAAGAATAAATAAACATTAAAATTAAAAAAAAATTTTTTTCAAGTTTATTTTCAGAGACAGCCAGAGAGAGAGAGAGAGAGAGAGAGAGAGAGAGAGAGTAAGCAGGGAAGAGGCAGAGAGAGAGGGAGAATCCAGAATCCAGAATCCCAAGTAGGCTCCTCGCCACCAGCACAGAGCCCGACGTGAGGTTCCATCTCACAAACTGATAATGACCTGAACCAAAATCAAGGGTCAGACACTTAACTGGCTGAGCCACCCAGGCACCCCTAAAACTATAAAACTCTTAGAAGGGAACATAGAAGGCAATCGTCATGACATTGGTTTTGGCAATGATTTCTTAGAAATGACATAAAAAGCAGAAGCTTCAAAAGAAAAAATATAAAAATAAGACTTCCTCAAAACTTTTGCATCAAAGGACACTATCACGAGAGGGAAACAAAAGCCCAAAGAATGGGAGAAAACGTTTGGAAATCCTGTATCTGATAAGGGATTACTATCCAGAATATATAAAGAAGTCTTGGGATCAACAACAAACAACCCAATCTAAAAATGGGTGAAAGACTTGAACAAACATTTCTCCAGTAAGCCTGTGAAAAGATACGCAACATCACTAGCCATTAGGAAAGTGCAAATCAAACCACAATGAAATACCCGCTCACGTTTGTTAGGATGGCCATTATGTAAAAAGAAAAGAAGGGAAGGGAGGGGAGGGGAGGGAAGGGAAGGGAAGAAGGGAAGGGAGGGGAGGGGAGGGGAGGGAAGGGAAGGGAAGGGAAGGGAAGAGAAAGGAAGAAAGAAAAATAACAAGTGATACATGATGCCTGTTGATGAGCATGTGGAGAAAATGGGACCCTCTTGCATTGCTTATGGGAATGTAAAATGGTGCAGCCCCTGTGGAAACCAGTTGGGCAGTTCCTGGAAGAGGTGAACATAAACCTGCCATGTGATCCAGCACTTCGACTCCTAAAATGCAAACGAATCGAAAGCAGGGGCTCAAACAGCTATTTGTCCATCCCTGTGCACAGTAACGTAATTCACGGTAGCCCAAAGGTGGAAATGACCCAATTGCCCATCAAGCAATGGAATGGATGAACAAAATGTGATATACACACTGGGTGGGGCATTAGTCAGCTTTAAGAGAAAAGGAGACCCTGACACGTGCCTCAACACGGAAGAACCTTGAAGACATTACGCCGAGCGAAGTAAGCCGGCCACAAAAGGGCAAATACGACAATAATTACACCCGCACGAGGTACCCTGAATAGTCAATTCCATAGAAACGGAAGGTAGAACGGAGCTTACCCAAGTCTGGGTGGGGGGGAATGGAAAGTTCTTGTCTGATGTGTGCACCCTACTCTTATCTCACCAGATCATGAACATTTTAAGTTAATTCTACCTAAGAGTAGAATTCCATCACTACTGCTGACAGGGCTGGACAGCCCAGCACGGGCCTACCGGGTGCCGATGTCACATGCTCCCTTTGTGCGTGTGTCACAGGGGGGCCTCCCGAGCCCATCCAGCCCCTCACGGAGGGCAGGCCAGGGGGTTCCAGGCCAAGGTTGCACACAAGGTCCAGATGCCGGCCTCTGCACCCCGGTCGCTGGCTGCCATTTCTGCCTGGGGTCTGGCTGGCTCCGGGCTGGACTGTCAGAAAGAAGGGGTTCTCGGGGGCCCCAAACTCTCTTGTCCCTCCTCCTCCTTTTTTTCTCCTCTTCTTCTTTCTCTTGGTGCTCCTCTTCCTCTCCCTGGTCCTCCTCGCTCCCCCCCCCCCAAAGCCCAGGGGTAGCTGTCCAGGGTGAGGGACCCCACTCTCCCTCTCCATTTTTACCAGCCATGTTTTTTAATGTATATTTATTTTTGAGACAGAGAGAGACACAGCATGAGCAGGGAAGGGGCAGAGAGAGAGGGAGACACAGAATGTGAAGCAGGCTCCAGGCTCTGAGCTGTCAGCACAGAGCCCGACGCGGGGCTTGAACTCACGAACTGTGAGATCGTGACCTGAGCTGAAGTCGGACGCCCAATCGACTGAGCCACCCAGGCGCCCCAGCCATGTTTTGTTTATACCCACGGATCCTCTCCCTTTCTGAGGCCTCGGTGTTCGGAAAGAGGAATCAGAAGGCTTTAAGCCCTCGTCTTCTTCCTCCCCTGCGGTGCCGCACTGAGGCCTGAGGGCCTGAGGGCGCAGGGCTCGCAGCCCGGTTGTTCCTGGAGTCAGGGGGGGGGTGGGGGGAGGAACCTTCGCGCAAGTCGGGATCTGAAAATGTCACCCGTGCGCCACAGCCGCCTCGCACCGGGGGTAAACTGACACCTGGCGAGGATGAACGATGCGCCCAGGCCCATCAGCCGGTCGGGGTCACCGTGCAAGGCTGTCCATCTGTCGGTGCCAAGGCTGGGTGCCTTCCACCGCAGCCACCGGCCTGGGGCTGAGGACAGTCTGCCTGGGACCCATCCTGGTCCTCGCCCCCATGCTTCAAGCCTGGGAACGCACAGCACTCCCTCCCCTGCCTTTCCAGCCCCGCGGGCTGCTGTCCTGCAGCTGTGTGGGGTGGGTCTGCCCGGCCCTGCTAATTGGACACAGCTGTCCCACCAGCATCCCTGGACTTGGCCGCGAGGCTGTTCCAGCAACACATGTGGTTTCCCGCTGAACTTAGAGTGAAAGTCTCTCCAGCTGGGGGGCCGGATCAGCAGGTGGCACAGTGGGGCGGGTTCCTGCCCCTCCCCGGGGGGGGCAGAGGTTCCGGTTTGCTGCTTCTCATGGAGACCAAAGCCGCCAGAGATGGTCCCGGCAGAGCACGCACCCTCCCGCCGTTTCGTCTCGCCTCTGCAGAGACCGAGGCCACCCGAAAAACAAGCAGAAACAGAACCAAGCCTTCCCCCCATCATCCAAGTACAGCGTGTTCCCCGTTGACCTTTGGAAAAGATGGGTACGTAGAAAGAAGTGGAAAAGATCGCCCGGCCCTGCCGGGCGGCCCTCTGTAAGCATCTGTGTGTGCTCCCTGCTGACGTCTGCACATGTTTTCTGCTCCCTCCCACCGCCTGCTCGAGCCAGGCCCAGGCCTTCTTTGAGATACAGGATGGCCAACAGATCAGGAGATGACCGCCAGGGAGAAGAGAGTTTGGGGCTCACGGGACGGGTTTCGGGAGCAAGGGGCACATGGCGTCATGGGCGGCGGGGCACGCAGGGAGGCACCAGGGTGGGTCGGGAGGGAGACGGAACCGGAGGACACGTGGGCAAGAGCCTTTCCTGTGGTTTCTGCAGAAACAGGGCACACAGGCTGAGGGCTGGCTAGCTCGAAGGCCTTCAGGGTCCTACGGCATGTCCCCTGTTGGACAGAACGTCCCTTGTTGTCCGGTACCTGGCCCTGGGCAGGGAGGGCAGGTGGATAGTGGTCCAGAGCGAGGGAGGGATCTAGGGGGGTGGGTCTGGGGTGAGCTCTGCATTGGTCGCTCTGCATTTGAAGAGCAGGAGCTCTGGGTCAGGTGTTGACCATCTTTGGGAATCGGTGAGCCCTGAGAGGCGTAGTCTTTCCGGGGTCCCCAAGGGCCCCAGATGTCAAAGCATCAGAAAACAAAAAATAACAGCCACAGTTATTTCAGGACAGAAGCCACCTAGATGGGGGACAGTACTCCCCAGGACAGTGCTGGTCCCATTAGGCGCCCTGCCCCTTCTTCCCGGAGCCCTCTGCTGGAGAGGGCAAAGTAGGGGGGGCCCACCTGCTCCCTTCTCGTCTGCGCTTGGAGGGAAACGCACTTGGCCCGTCCCACCCACCACCCCACGGAGCTCCGAGTGCAAAGCTCTCTCCTGGGTGTTCCCAGCTGGCACTCTCAGGACACAGAAGGAAATCCACGAGGACAGGGCCAAAGCAAAGGTCCACACCCCTTCCTCCAGGCCCTTGTCACTGGCCATGCACGGCTCTCTTCCTTCGGGCCGACTGCCCTCCCAGGATGCTTTTCAGTGCTCAGTCCGCCCACAAGGTCACCAGACTCGCAGAGACAAATGCGATCCCAACCCTGGACACCCCGTACCTCCCCCGCGCCCCCCACACACACCCAGGACCGTTGTGGCCACAGAGTTCACGTCTTAAACATTTCCTATGTTATTAAGAACTCTTCGCAAAACCATTTACCTATTTGCATAATTGTCCACCTTTGATCATGTCCTCATTTCCTGCAAGGCTCCCCCACCCGTCACCAGACCTGGGAGGGAAAAGAGGCTTCTGTCAAGGGCTCCTAATGCTTGCTCGCTCCTTCCTGACGCTACGCATGCTCACACACAGTGACAACGGAAGAAATTAATGAGGAGGCACCTTGTAACCACGCCAGCCTGATCGTGCGAGCCTCTCGCCCTTTCCAAGGCTGGCTCTCAGCCAAGACTGCGTCCTGTTGCTCAGCGGAATGGGCAAGGGCACAAAGCTATCCTTTGTGTCTTGTTTTCTTCTGTGGAAATGAAGCCGAGTTCTCTGAACCAGCCTCCCAGTATGCCAGGGCTGGTATTATTACTCCCAGAACGCCAGGGATCTCGTTACTTTTGTGTCCTGCCAGGTGCCCCGCTCAGGGCCAGGCATGCGCCTCGCTGCATCTCCTTGAGAGAAGACTGCATTTTACCGGGACGTAAACTCAAATATCAAGAATAAAATCTGCTTAGTGAGAGCCAAGCAGAAAAGCCCGGATCCACACGCTCACTGCCCTGGGCTCACGCAAGAAGGGCGAGCGTTTAAGGTCTCCGACCTACCTGAAACAGAATCCAGACAGAGCCCCTGGGGTTAATTTGAACGTGGGGATCTCAACTTGGTAGAGAAGGGTGGAAGATGTTAAGTTCCACGAGTAGTTAAATAAACAAGCTTTGGCTTACCGAATCCTGCCAAGTAATTCCTACTGCGCATCGAATTCATCTTATGGGCGGTGAATGAGGAAAGGGGACTGAAGGAAGAGGAAGAGAGATTCAGGGAGAGGAAGCATCAGACGGGACAGAAAGAGAAATGCAGAGCAGAGAGAGCTGGTGAGAGGCGAGCAGAGGCAACCTTGAGGAGGAAGCCAGGAGGAGGAGGCCCGGAGGAAGAGGCCAGTGATCCCGACTTCTGTTCTTTCTATCATTGAGAAAGCCGAAGTCTGCCAAAGTGACTCAAAACGGGTAGGCTCGGCTGATCCCAGAGAGGAAGGCATGGTCAGGGCAGGTGGTGACAGAGCAAACCAGAGGTCAGCTCTGAGGTGCAGGCCAGGTCGGAGTTGTCAGCCCTACAGGGTGTCAGAAACACCTTGGGCCTCCTGAAAACTGAGATGCCAGGGGCTCCCTGGCTCAACCAAATGTATTCTGCCTTCATATTATTAGTAATTCCATATCCAAGGGCTTGGGATTAAACCTGATTGGGTCCCTTCGCATATCACCCCTACTCCTGATCCGGGCCCCGCATCCCCTACATATTCTGTATCTCCCACCTCCAGGGCCCTCCCCGCCTACTGAAGAAGGCATACCTGAATAAATCATTGTTAACACCCAGCAAAGGGCGTAACTATCACATATGGGGCATTTGAGGTGTCAAAAAGTCTACCAGAGACCTTGGGTTGAGGCCCTAAAAATCCCTACGCAGCTATAAACGGGGAAGCAGGCTAGTACCTGGGGTTTGATTTGCCCTCTACGGCTTTCTGAGCATGCTTCCCTGGTCACCCCATGATCCAATGCATCACAGCGGAAAAGGCAGGTGCGAGTCAGAGATCTGGGTTTGATGCCTGACCCTGCCCTTTATGAGCTCCGTGGACTTGGGCAGTTCATTCAACCTCTCCCAGCTTCTGTGTTGAGTTTTATTTTTTTTTCAACGTTTATTTATTTTTGGGACAGAGAGAGACAGAGCATGAACGGGGGAGGAGCAGAGAGAGAGGGAGACACAGAATCGGAAACAGGCTCCAGGCTCTGAGCCATCAGCCCAGAGCCTGATGCGGGGCTTGAACTCACTGACCACAAGATCGTGACCTGGCTGAAGTCGGACGCTTAACCGACTGCGCCACCCAGGCGCCCCTGTGTTGAGTTTTAAAATGGCACCAAAGCACTGCCTAACTGGTATGACAGGGATAAAGGGCTTTAAGCTATAATTCTCTGTAAATGTACTAGAAATCTCAGTTGAGAGGGCACCTCTCCCGAAGGATGGTCAGGATAGATACGATTATTTCAGCTGAGTGGTCAGCGGTGATCCTTGAGGTCAGTCATGTTGGAAGGGCAGTTACCAGGCTGACCAATGACACGAAGAGCTGGGAAGCAGAGAAGGGAACCATGGCCCAGCCACGAGGCTTTGGGCATGGGGCCGTGGAGAAGAAACACAGGGACCGTTGGGGATTCTGCCGGGATCCTGAGGAAGAAAGAGTGAGAGAGCATCAAGGTCATGGGTCGCAGGGGGACTTCCTCCAAATGCTGATGGCTTTCTGCGGGACACCCAACTCCACGAGGGCCAGGCTAGACCACGCAGCCCATCTCATTTATCACGTCACCTTTCGTCACTAGCGAGGCATGTGGCACATGGTCGTTTCTTCGAGTGATTCAATGAATCAATCAATGAATCCGCAGAAGAAGGTCGTGCCAGGATACCTTTTCTTTCCTCTTCCCTTTCCAAATTACACAAAACCTGGAAGTAAATTTGATGTGGACCCACACGTAGAAGAGACGGTGTTTTCAGTATTTTAAGTGTGCTGAATAAAGAGGCTTAGAAAAAGGAAAACAGAGAGAAAGGGATTTTTAAACTCTGTGTGTGTGTGTGTGTGTGTGTGTGTGTGTGTACGTGTGTGCGTGTATGTGTGAGAGATGGACAGACAGACAAGCCAACTGGGAGACTGACAGAAGCACCCAGATAGGTGTTTCTAAGGGTCCTGGCTCCATAAGGGGCAGGGAATTTAAAATCTTGGAGCTGGCCTTTTTCTGCCTCTCCTCTGGCATCCCTTCGTGATTTTCTAGAGAGATCGGCTTAGCGAGCACCGGCTGGCCGCAAAGTGCCATGCGAGACGAGCCTGTGGGAAGCCGTGATGGATGGAGTCCACACTTCATCTGTCACCGGGAAATTGATTTCAGCAAGGCCAGTGCTGTTTGAGACCTGGCTATGGCCTGTGGGTCTTGAGTTTCTTCTTCCAGCCCTAAAGCGGAGGTACTCAAAGGGTGAGACAGAAGCCTGGGAGCCCCCCGAGGGCTTGCAAAGCCTAGGACCAACGACCCAGCGGGTACGGTCTTAAGTGGGAATTGGGTAAATGTCCGTGAGAAGACTTGCGAGCATCCAAGAACCGGAGGGACACCACCCCCCCCCACACCCAGCCACACTCTTTCCTTGGCTCAAAAGCCCTCTTCGTGAAAAGAACGTCGAAAGTGAGGCTGGGTTGGGGGAGGCGGTGCTCTTTGGGGTGTGCAGACTTGCTTTTGACACCATTTTGCAACATTGGAGGCATGCCACGGGCCTGACCATCCAGATCTTGTGACCTCGCCCTTAGGCCATCCAGCCTTTGCTCCGTAACAAAGCCACTGGGTGCTCACAGCGTTCTCACCTGGTGCTGGGGCCCCACCTAATCTCGCTGCCCTTCAGATGGGGTGGAGGGGAGGGGAAAGGCCACCACATTCCTCTAATCTGTGTCATAGTAGGAGACTGTCTTGTCCCTGCTGCACCCAGTTTGTGGCCTCACTGTCTGCCTTATCTTCTAAGTCTTCCTTGGAAGAACACGATCTTCAGCATGTCTCTGCTTTCTCTGAGCTGAACCCTACTGTGACCATGTTCTTCAAGGCAGAAAGACCCAGAGGCATGGTCTGACAACACTGAGCCTGTTGTCATGGGAGCCTGGAGGGGGTGGCCCTGCGTTCTGACTCACTTTCATAAACACACATACGAGACACACGTGCACAGAGTGGGCATGCCTTACCTACCTCTTCTTTTGTTTACTTTTTTATTTTATTTTATTTTATTTTATTTTATTTTATTTTATTTTTCTTTTAATGTTTTTTAATGTTTATTTGTTTTTGAGACAGAGAGAGACAGAGCATGAATGGGGGAGGGGCAGAGAGAGAGGGAGACACAGAATCTGAAGCAGGCTCCAGGCTCTGAGCCATCAGCACAGAGCCTGATGCGGGGCTCGAACCCACAAGCTGTGAGATCATGACCTGAGCCAACTGGGCCACCCAGGCGCCCCCCCCCCCTTTTTTCAAAAAATTCTTAATGTTTATTTAATTTTGAGAGAGACAGACAGAGTGTGAGCAGAGGAGGGGCAGAGAGAAAAGGAGACACAGAATCTGAAGCAGAGTCCAGGCTCTGAGCTGTCAGCACAGAGCCCAACGCAGGGCTGTGAGATCATGACCTGAGTCAAAGTCGGCCGCTTGACCGACTGAGCCACCCAGGCGCCCCCTTGCCTACCTCCTTAATGCCACAGAAAGACTCGAGAATTTCTTACATAGATAAGTATAGTTTCGATCACAACCCTTTCCAATCAACAGCTGCAGTACCAAATGGGAGTCTGGTGGCGCTTGTGGTCAGAACTCTGAAAGACGGATTTGGTGGAGATGCTGGCCCAAGGCTTCTGGAAAGGACTTATATTAGACTTCCTGTGCTTTCCCAATGCTTCTGTTTGGAGATTTCTTCCTCGGCCAAACAGTCCTCAGCCACAGGTCAGCTCTGCCTTAACCGAGTCTGCTCTGGCTGGTGGGATCCAAGGACACCCACCTCTTCCAAATCCCCTATCCGGGCAGAGATTCTCTCCTGTGGGTCACCGGCCTCGTCCTCACAACCGTCCTGAAGGCCGGTAGTGCATGGCCTCCGTCACTTGCCGGAGGTAACGAAGTGACCCTAACACTTTTCATCTCTTAAGAGTTTGATGATTTATGGGGTGCCTGGGTGGCGCAGTCGGTTAAGCGTCCGACTTCAGCCAGGTCACGATCTCGCGGTCCGGGAGTTCGAGCCCCGCGTCGGGCTCTGGGCTGATGGCTCAGAGCCTGGAGCCTGTTTCCGATTCTGTGTCTCCCTCTCTCTCTGCCCCTCCCCCGTTCATGCTCTGTCTCTGTCCCAAAAATAAATAAAAAACGTTGAAAAAAAAATTTAAAGAGTTTGATGATTTACATTAAAAGATTTTTTTTTTTTTTTTTTTTTTTGACATAGGCATCAGGAGCAAAACCTCAGAATGTTTTGGATTTTTGGAAACATATGGTTTCGTGTTATGTTTGTTTTTAGTTGTGTGTGGGTGATGGGGGTGGGCGTGCTTAGGACTCCCGGCATGCTGCTCTTAAGAGTCCAAGCGTCACGGTAAGACGCCCCCAGCTCTCCCTGCACCAGGTCTGCTCCCACGCTCTGCCCACGATGCCTTTTCAGTCCATGCATAAGGAAAGGGGCCCCCCCCCCAGAGGTTTAGGAACCGACTCTCAGACCCCACAACAGGTGAGCGGCAGAGCCAGGCTTCAGGCCGTGGCAGGCAAGCAGGAGAGGCCAGATGCCCTGACCTCCCTTTCTGAGAGTGTGCCTTGGGCACCGTCCCCGTGCGTCCTCCTGCGAGGCATGCACAGTTGCACCTGAGTGCACGGGACCCTGCACTGGCTTCCCCACCGCGCCCCAGCAGGACAGTGGCAAGATTTACGCCACGGCCCAGTACACCACCCTACCAGGACGTGCCGCACCCCCTCGGCCAGCCTGGGCCCCGTAAGAGACCAGCTTCAGTTCTCTGAGGTTCCAATTCCCCGGTTACGAAACAGGGATATCGTACCGATCCCGCCTACTGTCAGAACTTCGACTAGGCTTTAATGAAAGGGAGGAGAAAACACTGGCGAACTCGCTCGGGTCTGGAATGTTCCACCAGGTCCTTATTAAGGTGGTCCGGTCAGCCCATTTTGGAGCTCTAGGGGGCGGGAGATCCCAGAGCAGCAGGCCGGGAAGTGTGGCCCACTCTCCTCCACCCCCTGGACTAACAGATCCAAAGAGCTCTCACCACGTGAAAGCTCACCTCTAGGGAGGCAGTGACTTCCAGGCAGTGAATGGGTTTTCCCGCGTGCACAGGCCGAGGCCTCAGTCCTGGGGGCCTGCACGGGGCCCGGAACGGCATGGCCTCTACACGTGGCATTTTCCCTGGGAGCGGCCTCACCCTTTTATAAATAATGCCATCTTCTGTGGGTCCTGTGGCCTGAAAGATTGCGAGTAGGAGCTCTGGGCAGAGGCTGGACTTCAACACAGAGCAGAAGCCAGAACCCCGGGGCTGGCTTTCTGCAGAGTCAAATCCTGGGCCGAGAGGCGAGCGTCTAGACCGTCGCGGCACAAACTGGTAGTTTAGGGAAACTGTCTGGTCCTCTCCCCACCGCGTCCTCATTATCTCAGCCACCCAGACGTCCCCAGATACAGATAGTATCTGAAATGTGCACAGGATGTATTCTCAAGTCTATGTAAACGTTGTTAGCGACATTGCTGTGTCATTGTTAGGGGTGGGCACGCTTTTCCTGCCGTAAGTATTTTCAGGCTGATGTATACAGGTCACAGTCTCTGTCACAACTACTCAAATCTGCCCCTGTCGCCCCAAAGCAGCTATAAACAATAGGTAAATGGATGGGCATGGGGCCGTGTTCCAATAAAACTTTATTTACAAAGGCACGTGGTGGGCCAGATTTGGCCCAGTGTCAGGTTTGTTGCCTCGATGCTCTAGAATATAGCATCTGAGTAAGAGCAGGGTGGTTGCTCTACGGACACAGGTGTAGGACAATTCTAGTACCTTCCCCCCCCATCCCCAACCCTCCCCCCCACCCCACCCCGCCCCGCCCAAATTCCTGTCTCCAAGTCCCTTTTATGCAAAATTCCTGGGGCTACCCATAGTGCTGCGGCACCTTTCTCCTGATACGAGTCAAGGCCTCTGTACACGATACTAATTCAGCAAACCCACCTGCCCACGGGGCGGAAGGAGCCAGACAGAAGTCTAAATGAGTCCTAAAGATCGTCAACAAAGCAGAGAGGAGCTCAGCACTCTTTGCTGTTCAGATAGGAAATGATTTTTCCGGGCTTTCTCCAAAGAACCACGCTGGTCACAAACAGATTGATGCCAATTAAAACAAGAAGAGGACACTGACTGTTACCAAGGAGAGAGCCGATGGCAGGCGTGTCCCGACTGGAAAACGCTTTGCTTCTTTCTTCTTCCTGCCAGGCAGTGAGGAGAGAGGCGGGAAGTGAGGCCACCAGGACTGAGCAGACAGGCCAGGGACTCGCGAGTGGCAGGGAAAGAGGGCTGGTCCCCTCATGTGCCAGGAAGGGCTGCCTCCAGGACAGGACGCCGGATTCAAAACACAATCGGAGGGATTTAGTTGAAAGCTGCTGGGTTTCTGGAAAAGGTCTGTACAATCTCGCTTCCTTGAGATTTCTAAGAAAAGAGGAAGTTTTCTTACTGCTTAGAAGAGGTGGAGACAAGATTTCCTAAGGGTAGAGAAGACAAGACTTCTTACAGTTTCTCCCAGTACCGTGGTGACAATCATCACGGTGTGGATAAAGGTTATTTTTCTTTAAAAAATTTTTTTTAATGTTTACTTTATTTTTGAGACAGAGAGAGAGAGAGAGAGAGAGAGAGAGAGAGAGAACATGAGCGGGGGAGGGGCAGAGGGAGAGGGAGACGGAGAATCCACAGCAGGCTCCAGGCTCCGAGCCGTCAGCACAGAGCCCGATGTGGGGCTCGAACCCACAAACAGTGAGATCGTGACCTGAGCTGAAGTCGGACCCTCAACTGACTGAGCCACCCAGGCGCCCCAAGGTTATTTTTCTAATTTATTAAGAGTTTCCTAAGTAGTGCCAGGCACTGTGCTAAATGCGGAATCTCCACTTTACAGAGAAGGAAGCAAAGGTTTGGCATATCTTGTCCAAATCTCACAGTGAGAGGGAGGGAGAGAGATTATCTTAAGGAATTGGCTGACATGGCTGGGGAGACTTGGTGCAGTCCAAACTCTGCAGGGCAGGCCGGTAGCTAGAGACCCAGGAAAGAGTTGCAGTTCAAGTCCAAAGGCCATGCAGGTAGAATTCCCTCTTTTTAGGGGGAGGTCACTTTTTGTTCTCTTAAGGCCTTCAACTGATTGGATCAGGCCCACCTTCGCTATGGAGCGGCATCTGCTTTCCTCAAGGTCTACCGATTTAAATACCAGTCTCCTCTGAAAAATGCCCTCGCGGAAACATCCGGGGTAGTGTTCGACCCACTACCCGAGTACAGGGCCCAGCCAAGCTGGCACATAAAATCACAGATCCCATCACAGCATGTACAGCCCCTGAGAGCTCGTTAGAAATCCCACATTAGGCTCCATCAGACCCACGGAGTCGGCATCTGCATGGTGCGTTTGAGAAGCGTCGAGGAAGACCACTACTCTAAGACTTCCTACTCGCTCCCCTTTAACACCTACGACGGTTCACTTACTGACTTCTCCTCACTACCTCTCCCGGTGCCCGGCCTGCGCCACAGGGTGGGAGAGTACAGTCTGGATGTCCCAGCGAGGGCCGAGCTGGAACTCCTGTCCCCTGCTGTAGATCTCACTGCTCCCCTCCTCCCAAGCCCCCTGAGCCCTGAGCTCCTCCAGGCCCGACACCCTGGGATCCTGGAACAGGGCCCCTCTCCTGGTCCACAGGTGCTCAGACACCTACCCCCTCGCCTCCTCCCCCCATTGGGACAGACGTCACTGTGAGATGGGAAGACCCCTGGGCTGGACTCTGTTTCTGAGACTTCCAACCCCCCCCCCCCCCCGTGTGACTCCAGCTCCGTTGGAGTCTTTTGGATTCTTTTTGGTAAGTGAACTATGCATTAAGGGAAAACTGGAGTCTCTGAGACTAAAGGGGAGGGGAGGGGCAACCTTGGCTGAGCCCTACAGCACTCCCCCTTCCCCCCGTCACCCCTGCAGGCAGCTCCGGAACGCAAGGCGGTAGACAGCACCCTGGGACCCTGCCAGGACCGAGGAGCCTGAGGTCTCTTCCGGCCCCTCCGTTCTGCTACCGAGTCTGAGGCCCTCGCCCGGCCCAGGCAGCATGCAGAGTCGGGGAGCGCGCACTTGACAAGCGAGCAGCGGGAACTCCTACCCCCGGTTACCCAAACTCAGGTATAGTCTCATTCTGATGTGTCGGTGTTAGGACTTCGGCACAGGAACCGGGGAGGGGGGTGGGGGGGGCACACGTCACAACAGCCCCCTCCGGCACCGGCAGAGGAGTGAAGGAGACAGAGTGCTTCAGGGCTCAGGGCTCACCTCCAGCCCGCTCCCTCAGGCACTTCTCTTTTGTTACCTTCCACCACCGCCCCCCGCCCTCCTGTCATTGTCCACCCCCTCCCTGCAGGTCAGGCTCAGTCCTTCTCCCTCCGCCCCTCCTCAGATGGGCACATGAGATGGGGAACCTCGGTGGGGGGGGGGGGGTGGTGGTGGAAGGTAACAAAAGAGAAGTGCCTGAGGGAGCGGGCTGGAGGTGAGCCCTGAGCCCTGAAGCACTCTGTCTCCTTCACTCCTCTGCCGGTGCCGGAGGGGGCTGTTGTGACGTGTGCCCCCCCCACCCCCCTCCCCGGTTCCTGTGCCGAAGTCCTAACACCGACACATCAGAATGAGACTATACCTGAGTTTGGGTAACCGGGGGTAGGAGTTCCCGCTGCTCGCTTGTCAAGTGCGCGCTCCCCGACTCTGCATGCTGCCTGGGCCGGGCGAGGGCCTCAGACTCGGTAGCAGAACGGAGGGGCCGGAAGAGACCTCAGGCTCCTCGGTCCTGGCAGGGTCCCAGGGTGCTGTCTACCGCCTTGCGTTCCGGAGCTGCCTGCAGGGGTGACGGGGGGAAGGGGGAGTGCTGTAGGGCTCAGCCAAGGTTGCCCCTCCCCTCCCCTTTAGTCTCAGAGACTCCAGTTTTCCCTTAATGCATAGTTCACTTACCAAAAAGAATCCAAAAGACTCCAACGGAGCTGGAGTCACACGGGGGGGGGGGGGGGTTGGAAGTCTCAGAAACAGAGTCCAGCCCAGGGGTCTTCCCATCTCACAGTGACGTCTGTCCCAATGGGGGGAGGAGGCGAGGGGGTAGGTGTCTGAGCACCTGTGGACCAGGAGAGGGGCCCTGTTCCAGGATCCCAGGGTGTCGGGCCTGGAGGAGCTCAGGGCTCAGGGGGCTTGGGAGGAGGGGAGCAGTGAGATCTACAGCAGGGGACAGGAGTTCCAGCTCGGCCCTCGCTGGGACATCCAGACTGTACTCTCCCACCCTGTGGCGCAGGCCGGGCACCGGGAGAGGTAGTGAGGAGAAGTCAGTAAGTGAACCGTCGTAGGTGTTAAAGGGGAGCGAGTAGGAAGTCTTAGAGTAGTGGTCTTCCTCGACGCTTCTCAAACGCACCATGCAGATGCCGACTCCGTGGGTCTGATGGAGCCTAATGTGGGATTTCTAACGAGCTCTCAGGGGCTGTACATGCTGTGATGGGATCTGTGATTTTATGTGCCAGCTTGGCTGGGCCCTGTACTCGGGTAGTGGGTCGAACACTACCCCGGATGTTTCCGCGAGGGCATTTTTCAGAGGAGACTGGTATTTAAATCGGTAGACCTTGAGGAAAGCAGATGCCGCTCCATAGCGAAGGTGGGCCTGATCCAATCAGTTGAAGGCCTTAAGAGAACAAAAAGTGACCTCCCCCTAAAAAGAGGGAATTCTACCTGCATGGCCTTTGGACTTGAACTGCAACTCTTTCCTGGGTCTCTAGCTACCGGCCTGCCCTGCAGAGTTTGGACTGCACCAAGTCTCCCCAGCCATGTCAGCCAATTCCTTAAGATAATCTCTCTCCCTCCCTCTCACTGTGAGATTTGGACAAGATATGCCAAACCTTTGCTTCCTTCTCTGTAAAGTGGAGATTCCGCATTTAGCACAGTGCCTGGCACTACTTAGGAAACTCTTAATAAATTAGAAAAATAACCTTGGGGCGCCTGGGTGGCTCAGTCAGTTGAGGGTCCGACTTCAGCTCAGGTCACGATCTCACTGTTTGTGGGTTCGAGCCCCACATCGGGCTCTGTGCTGACGGCTCGGAGCCTGGAGCCTGCTGTGGATTCTCCGTCTCCCTCTCCCTCTGCCCCTCCCCCGCTCATGTTCTCTCTCTCTCTCTCTCTCTCTCTCTCTCTCTCTGTCTCAAAAATAAAGTAAACATTAAAAAAAATTTTTTAAAGAAAAATAACCTTTATCCACACCGTGATGATTGTCACCACGGTACTGGGAGAAACTGTAAGAAGTCTTGTCTTCTCTACCCTTAGGAAATCTTGTCTCCACCTCTTCTAAGCAGTAAGAAAACTTCCTCTTTTCTTAGAAATCTCAAGGAAGCGAGATTGTACAGACCTTTTCCAGAAACCCAGCAGCTTTCAACTAAATCCCTCCGATTGTGTTTTGAATCCGGCGTCCTGTCCTGGAGGCAGCCCTTCCTGGCACATGAGGGGACCAGCCCTCTTTCCCTGCCACTCGCGAGTCCCTGGCCTGTCTGCTCAGTCCTGGTGGCCTCACTTCCCGCCTCTCTCCTCACTGCCTGGCAGGAAGAAGAAAGAAGCAAAGCGTTTTCCAGTCGGGACACGCCTGCCATCGGCTCTCTCCTTGGTAACAGTCAGTGTCCTCTTCTTGTTTTAATTGGCATCAATCTGTTTGTGACCAGCGTGGTTCTTTGGAGAAAGCCCGGAAAAATCATTTCCTATCTGAACAGCAAAGAGTGCTGAGCTCCTCTCTGCTTTGTTGACGATCTTTAGGACTCATTTAGACTTCTGTCTGGCTCCTTCCGCCCCGTGGGCAGGTGGGTTTGCTGAATTAGTATCGTGTACAGAGGCCTTGACTCGTATCAGGAGAAAGGTGCCGCAGCACTATGGGTAGCCCCAGGAATTTTGCATAAAAGGGACTTGGAGACAGGAATTTGGGCGGGGCGGGGTGGGGTGGGGGGGAGGGTTGGGGATGGGGGGGGAAGGTACTAGAATTGTCCTACACCTGTGTCCGTAGAGCAACCACCCTGCTCTTACTCAGATGCTATATTCTAGAGCATCGAGGCAACAAACCTGACACTGGGCCAAATCTGGCCCACCACGTGCCTTTGTAAATAAAGTTTTATTGGAACACGGCCCCATGCCCATCCATTTACCTATTGTTTATAGCTGCTTTGGGGCGACAGGGGCAGATTTGAGTAGTTGTGACAGAGACTGTGACCTGTATACATCAGCCTGAAAATACTTACGGCAGGAAAAGCGTGCCCACCCCTAACAATGACACAGCAATGTCGCTAACAACGTTTACATAGACTTGAGAATACATCCTGTGCACATTTCAGATACTATCTGTATCTGGGGACGTCTGGGTGGCTGAGATAATGAGGACGCGGTGGGGAGAGGACCAGACAGTTTCCCTAAACTACCAGTTTGTGCCGCGACGGTCTAGACGCTCGCCTCTCGGCCCAGGATTTGACTCTGCAGAAAGCCAGCCCCGGGGTTCTGGCTTCTGCTCTGTGTTGAAGTCCAGCCTCTGCCCAGAGCTCCTACTCGCAATCTTTCAGGCCACAGGACCCACAGAAGATGGCATTATTTATAAAAGGGTGAGGCCGCTCCCAGGGAAAATGCCACGTGTAGAGGCCATGCCGTTCCGGGCCCCGTGCAGGCCCCCAGGACTGAGGCCTCGGCCTGTGCACGCGGGAAAACCCATTCACTGCCTGGAAGTCACTGCCTCCCTAGAGGTGAGCTTTCACGTGGTGAGAGCTCTTTGGATCTGTTAGTCCAGGGGGTGGAGGAGAGTGGGCCACACTTCCCGGCCTGCTGCTCTGGGATCTCCCGCCCCCTAGAGCTCCAAAATGGGCTGACCGGACCACCTTAATAAGGACCTGGTGGAACATTCCAGACCCGAGCGAGTTCGCCAGTGTTTTCTCCTCCCTTTCATTAAAGCCTAGTCGAAGTTCTGACAGTAGGCGGGATCGGTACGATATCCCTGTTTCGTAACCGGGGAATTGGAACCTCAGAGAACTGAAGCTGGTCTCTTACGGGGCCCAGGCTGGCCGAGGGGGTGCGGCACGTCCTGGTAGGGTGGTGTACTGGGCCGTGGCGTAAATCTTGCCACTGTCCTGCTGGGGCGCGGTGGGGAAGCCAGTGCAGGGTCCCGTGCACTCAGGTGCAACTGTGCATGCCTCGCAGGAGGACGCACGGGGACGGTGCCCAAGGCACACTCTCAGAAAGGGAGGTCAGGGCATCTGGCCTCTCCTGCTTGCCTGCCACGGCCTGAAGCCTGGCTCTGCCGCTCACCTGTTGTGGGGTCTGAGAGTCGGTTCCTAAACCTCTGGGGGGGGGGCCCCTTTCCTTATGCATGGACTGAAAAGGCATCGTGGGCAGAGCGTGGGAGCAGACCTGGTGCAGGGAGAGCTGGGGGCGTCTTACCGTGACGCTTGGACTCTTAAGAGCAGCATGCCGGGAGTCCTAAGCACGCCCACCCCCATCACCCACACACAACTAAAAACAAACATAACACGAAACCATATGTTTCCAAAAATCCAAAACATTCTGAGGTTTTGCTCCTGATGCCTATGTCAAAAAAAAAAAAAAAAAAAAAAATCTTTTAATGTAAATCATCAAACTCTTTAAATTTTTTTTTCAACGTTTTTTATTTATTTTTGGGACAGAGACAGAGCATGAACGGGGGAGGGGCAGAGAGAGAGGGAGACACAGAATCGGAAACAGGCTCCAGGCTCTGAGCCATCAGCCCAGAGCCCGACGCGGGGCTCGAACTCCCGGACCGCGAGATCGTGACCTGGCTGAAGTCGGACGCTTAACCGACTGCGCCACCCAGGCACCCCATAAATCATCAAACTCTTAAGAGATGAAAAGTGTTAGGGTCACTTCGTTACCTCCGGCAAGTGACGGAGGCCATGCACTACCGGCCTTCAGGACGGTTGTGAGGACGAGGCCGGTGACCCACAGGAGAGAATCTCTGCCCGGATAGGGGATTTGGAAGAGGTGGGTGTCCTTGGATCCCACCAGCCAGAGCAGACTCGGTTAAGGCAGAGCTGACCTGTGGCTGAGGACTGTTTGGCCGAGGAAGAAATCTCCAAACAGAAGCATTGGGAAAGCACAGGAAGTCTAATATAAGTCCTTTCCAGAAGCCTTGGGCCAGCATCTCCACCAAATCCGTCTTTCAGAGTTCTGACCACAAGCGCCACCAGACTCCCATTTGGTACTGCAGCTGTTGATTGGAAAGGGTTGTGATCGAAACTATACTTATCTATGTAAGAAATTCTCGAGTCTTTCTGTGGCATTAAGGAGGTAGGCAAGGGGGCGCCTGGGTGGCTCAGTCGGTCAAGCGGCCGACTTTGACTCAGGTCATGATCTCACAGCCCTGCGTTGGGCTCTGTGCTGACAGCTCAGAGCCTGGACTCTGCTTCAGATTCTGTGTCTCCTTTTCTCTCTGCCCCTCCTCTGCTCACACTCTGTCTGTCTCTCTCAAAATTAAATAAACATTAAGAATTTTTTGAAAAAAGGGGGGGGGGGCGCCTGGGTGGCCCAGTTGGCTCAGGTCATGATCTCACAGCTTGTGGGTTCGAGCCCCGCATCAGGCTCTGTGCTGATGGCTCAGAGCCTGGAGCCTGCTTCAGATTCTGTGTCTCCCTCTCTCTCTGCCCCTCCCCCATTCATGCTCTGTCTCTCTCTGTCTCAAAAACAAATAAACATTAAAAAACATTAAAAGAAAAATAAAATAAAATAAAATAAAATAAAATAAAATAAAATAAAAAAGTAAACAAAAGAAGAGGTAGGTAAGGCATGCCCACTCTGTGCACGTGTGTCTCGTATGTGTGTTTATGAAAGTGAGTCAGAACGCAGGGCCACCCCCTCCAGGCTCCCATGACAACAGGCTCAGTGTTGTCAGACCATGCCTCTGGGTCTTTCTGCCTTGAAGAACATGGTCACAGTAGGGTTCAGCTCAGAGAAAGCAGAGACATGCTGAAGATCGTGTTCTTCCAAGGAAGACTTAGAAGATAAGGCAGACAGTGAGGCCACAAACTGGGTGCAGCAGGGACAAGACAGTCTCCTACTATGACACAGATTAGAGGAATGTGGTGGCCTTTCCCCTCCCCTCCACCCCATCTGAAGGGCAGCGAGATTAGGTGGGGCCCCAGCACCAGGTGAGAACGCTGTGAGCACCCAGTGGCTTTGTTACGGAGCAAAGGCTGGATGGCCTAAGGGCGAGGTCACAAGATCTGGATGGTCAGGCCCGTGGCATGCCTCCAATGTTGCAAAATGGTGTCAAAAGCAAGTCTGCACACCCCAAAGAGCACCGCCTCCCCCAACCCAGCCTCACTTTCGACGTTCTTTTCACGAAGAGGGCTTTTGAGCCAAGGAAAGAGTGTGGCTGGGTGTGGGGGGGGGTGGTGTCCCTCCGGTTCTTGGATGCTCGCAAGTCTTCTCACGGACATTTACCCAATTCCCACTTAAGACCGTACCCGCTGGGTCGTTGGTCCTAGGCTTTGCAAGCCCTCGGGGGGCTCCCAGGCTTCTGTCTCACCCTTTGAGTACCTCCGCTTTAGGGCTGGAAGAAGAAACTCAAGACCCACAGGCCATAGCCAGGTCTCAAACAGCACTGGCCTTGCTGAAATCAATTTCCCGGTGACAGATGAAGTGTGGACTCCATCCATCACGGCTTCCCACAGGCTCGTCTCGCATGGCACTTTGCGGCCAGCCGGTGCTCGCTAAGCCGATCTCTCTAGAAAATCACGAAGGGATGCCAGAGGAGAGGCAGAAAAAGGCCAGCTCCAAGATTTTAAATTCCCTGCCCCTTATGGAGCCAGGACCCTTAGAAACACCTATCTGGGTGCTTCTGTCAGTCTCCCAGTTGGCTTGTCTGTCTGTCCATCTCTCACACATACACGCACACACGTACACACACACACACACACACACACACACACACAGAGTTTAAAAATCCCTTTCTCTCTGTTTTCCTTTTTCTAAGCCTCTTTATTCAGCACACTTAAAATACTGAAAACACCGTCTCTTCTACGTGTGGGTCCACATCAAATTTACTTCCAGGTTTTGTGTAATTTGGAAAGGGAAGAGGAAAGAAAAGGTATCCTGGCACGACCTTCTTCTGCGGATTCATTGATTGATTCATTGAATCACTCGAAGAAACGACCATGTGCCACATGCCTCGCTAGTGACGAAAGGTGACGTGATAAATGAGATGGGCTGCGTGGTCTAGCCTGGCCCTCGTGGAGTTGGGTGTCCCGCAGAAAGCCATCAGCATTTGGAGGAAGTCCCCCTGCGACCCATGACCTTGATGCTCTCTCACTCTTTCTTCCTCAGGATCCCGGCAGAATCCCCAACGGTCCCTGTGTTTCTTCTCCACGGCCCCATGCCCAAAGCCTCGTGGCTGGGCCATGGTTCCCTTCTCTGCTTCCCAGCTCTTCGTGTCATTGGTCAGCCTGGTAACTGCCCTTCCAACATGACTGACCTCAAGGATCACCGCTGACCACTCAGCTGAAATAATCGTATCTATCCTGACCATCCTTCGGGAGAGGTGCCCTCTCAACTGAGATTTCTAGTACATTTACAGAGAATTATAGCTTAAAGCCCTTTATCCCTGTCATACCAGTTAGGCAGTGCTTTGGTGCCATTTTAAAACTCAACACAGGGGCGCCTGGGTGGCGCAGTCGGTTAAGCGTCCGACTTCAGCCAGGTCACGATCTTGTGGTCAGTGAGTTCAAGCCCCGCATCAGGCTCTGGGCTGATGGCTCAGAGCCTGGAGCCTGTTTCCGATTCTGTGTCTCCCTCTCTCTCTGCTCCTCCCCCGTTCATGCTCTGTCTCTCTCTGTCCCAAAAATAAATAAACGTTGAAAAAAAAATAAAACTCAACACAGAAGCTGGGAGAGGTTGAATGAACTGCCCAAGTCCACGGAGCTCATAAAGGGCAGGGTCAGGCATCAAACCCAGATCTCTGACTCGCACCTGCCTTTTCCGCTGTGATGCATTGGATCATGGGGTGACCAGGGAAGCATGCTCAGAAAGCCGTAGAGGGCAAATCAAACCCCAGGTACTAGCCTGCTTCCCCGTTTATAGCTGCGTAGGGATTTTTAGGGCCTCAACCCAAGGTCTCTGGTAGACTTTTTGACACCTCAAATGCCCCATATGTGATAGTTACGCCCTTTGCTGGGTGTTAACAATGATTTATTCAGGTATGCCTTCTTCAGTAGGCGGGGAGGGCCCTGGAGGTGGGAGATACAGAATATGTAGGGGATGCGGGGCCCGGATCAGGAGTAGGGGTGATATGCGAAGGGACCCAATCAGGTTTAATCCCAAGCCCTTGGATATGGAATTACTAATAATATGAAGGCAGAATACATTTGGTTGAGCCAGGGAGCCCCTGGCATCTCAGTTTTCAGGAGGCCCAAGGTGTTTCTGACACCCTGTAGGGCTGACAACTCCGACCTGGCCTGCACCTCAGAGCTGACCTCTGGTTTGCTCTGTCACCACCTGCCCTGACCATGCCTTCCTCTCTGGGATCAGCCGAGCCTACCCGTTTTGAGTCACTTTGGCAGACTTCGGCTTTCTCAATGATAGAAAGAACAGAAGTCGGGATCACTGGCCTCTTCCTCCGGGCCTCCTCCTCCTGGCTTCCTCCTCAAGGTTGCCTCTGCTCGCCTCTCACCAGCTCTCTCTGCTCTGCATTTCTCTTTCTGTCCCGTCTGATGCTTCCTCTCCCTGAATCTCTCTTCCTCTTCCTTCAGTCCCCTTTCCTCATTCACCGCCCATAAGATGAATTCGATGCGCAGTAGGAATTACTTGGCAGGATTCGGTAAGCCAAAGCTTGTTTATTTAACTACTCGTGGAACTTAACATCTTCCACCCTTCTCTACCAAGTTGAGATCCCCACGTTCAAATTAACCCCAGGGGCTCTGTCTGGATTCTGTTTCAGGTAGGTCGGAGACCTTAAACGCTCGCCCTTCTTGCGTGAGCCCAGGGCAGTGAGCGTGTGGATCCGGGCTTTTCTGCTTGGCTCTCACTAAGCAGATTTTATTCTTGATATTTGAGTTTACGTCCCGGTAAAATGCAGTCTTCTCTCAAGGAGATGCAGCGAGGCGCATGCCTGGCCCTGAGCGGGGCACCTGGCAGGACACAAAAGTAACGAGATCCCTGGCGTTCTGGGAGTAATAATACCAGCCCTGGCATACTGGGAGGCTGGTTCAGAGAACTCGGCTTCATTTCCACAGAAGAAAACAAGACACAAAGGATAGCTTTGTGCCCTTGCCCATTCCGCTGAGCAACAGGACGCAGTCTTGGCTGAGAGCCAGCCTTGGAAAGGGCGAGAGGCTCGCACGATCAGGCTGGCGTGGTTACAAGGTGCCTCCTCATTAATTTCTTCCGTTGTCACTGTGTGTGAGCATGCGTAGCGTCAGGAAGGAGCGAGCAAGCATTAGGAGCCCTTGACAGAAGCCTCTTTTCCCTCCCAGGTCTGGTGACGGGTGGGGGAGCCTTGCAGGAAATGAGGACATGATCAAAGGTGGACAATTATGCAAATAGGTAAATGGTTTTGCGAAGAGTTCTTAATAACATAGGAAATGTTTAAGACGTGAACTCTGTGGCCACAACGGTCCTGGGTGTGTGTGGGGGGCGCGGGGGAGGTACGGGGTGTCCAGGGTTGGGATCGCATTTGTCTCTGCGAGTCTGGTGACCTTGTGGGCGGACTGAGCACTGAAAAGCATCCTGGGAGGGCAGTCGGCCCGAAGGAAGAGAGCCGTGCATGGCCAGTGACAAGGGCCTGGAGGAAGGGGTGTGGACCTTTGCTTTGGCCCTGTCCTCGTGGATTTCCTTCTGTGTCCTGAGAGTGCCAGCTGGGAACACCCAGGAGAGAGCTTTGCACTCGGAGCTCCGTGGGGTGGTGGGTGGGACGGGCCAAGTGCGTTTCCCTCCAAGCGCAGACGAGAAGGGAGCAGGTGGGCCCCCCCTACTTTGCCCTCTCCAGCAGAGGGCTCCGGGAAGAAGGGGCAGGGCGCCTAATGGGACCAGCACTGTCCTGGGGAGTACTGTCCCCCATCTAGGTGGCTTCTGTCCTGAAATAACTGTGGCTGTTATTTTTTGTTTTCTGATGCTTTGACATCTGGGGCCCTTGGGGACCCCGGAAAGACTACGCCTCTCAGGGCTCACCGATTCCCAAAGATGGTCAACACCTGACCCAGAGCTCCTGCTCTTCAAATGCAGAGCGACCAATGCAGAGCTCACCCCAGACCCACCCCCCTAGATCCCTCCCTCGCTCTGGACCACTATCCACCTGCCCTCCCTGCCCAGGGCCAGGTACCGGACAACAAGGGACGTTCTGTCCAACAGGGGACATGCCGTAGGACCCTGAAGGCCTTCGAGCTAGCCAGCCCTCAGCCTGTGTGCCCTGTTTCTGCAGAAACCACAGGAAAGGCTCTTGCCCACGTGTCCTCCGGTTCCGTCTCCCTCCCGACCCACCCTGGTGCCTCCCTGCGTGCCCCGCCGCCCATGACGCCATGTGCCCCTTGCTCCCGAAACCCGTCCCGTGAGCCCCAAACTCTCTTCTCCCTGGCGGTCATCTCCTGATCTGTTGGCCATCCTGTATCTCAAAGAAGGCCTGGGCCTGGCTCGAGCAGGCGGTGGGAGGGAGCAGAAAACATGTGCAGACGTCAGCAGGGAGCACACACAGATGCTTACAGAGGGCCGCCCGGCAGGGCCGGGCGATCTTTTCCACTTCTTTCTACGTACCCATCTTTTCCAAAGGTCAACGGGGAACACGCTGTACTTGGATGATGGGGGGAAGGCTTGGTTCTGTTTCTGCTTGTTTTTCGGGTGGCCTCGGTCTCTGCAGAGGCGAGACGAAACGGCGGGAGGGTGCGTGCTCTGCCGGGACCATCTCTGGCGGCTTTGGTCTCCATGAGAAGCAGCAAACCGGAACCTCTGCCCCCCCCGGGGAGGGGCAGGAACCCGCCCCACTGTGCCACCTGCTGATCCGGCCCCCCAGCTGGAGAGACTTTCACTCTAAGTTCAGCGGGAAACCACATGTGTTGCTGGAACAGCCTCGCGGCCAAGTCCAGGGATGCTGGTGGGACAGCTGTGTCCAATTAGCAGGGCCGGGCAGACCCACCCCACACAGCTGCAGGACAGCAGCCCGCGGGGCTGGAAAGGCAGGGGAGGGAGTGCTGTGCGTTCCCAGGCTTGAAGCATGGGGGCGAGGACCAGGATGGGTCCCAGGCAGACTGTCCTCAGCCCCAGGCCGGTGGCTGCGGTGGAAGGCACCCAGCCTTGGCACCGACAGATGGACAGCCTTGCACGGTGACCCCGACCGGCTGATGGGCCTGGGCGCATCGTTCATCCTCGCCAGGTGTCAGTTTACCCCCGGTGCGAGGCGGCTGTGGCGCACGGGTGACATTTTCAGATCCCGACTTGCGCGAAGGTTCCTCCCCCCACCCCCCCCCTGACTCCAGGAACAACCGGGCTGCGAGCCCTGCGCCCTCAGGCCCTCAGGCCTCAGTGCGGCACCGCAGGGGAGGAAGAAGACGAGGGCTTAAAGCCTTCTGATTCCTCTTTCCGAACACCGAGGCCTCAGAAAGGGAGAGGATCCGTGGGTATAAACAAAACATGGCTGGGGCGCCTGGGTGGCTCAGTCGATTGGGCGTCCGACTTCAGCTCAGGTCACGATCTCACAGTTCGTGAGTTCAAGCCCCGCGTCGGGCTCTGTGCTGACAGCTCAGAGCCTGGAGCCTGCTTCACATTCTGTGTCTCCCTCTCTCTCTGCCCCTTCCCTGCTCATGCTGTGTCTCTCTCTGTCTCAAAAATAAATATACATTAAAAAACATGGCTGGTAAAAATGGAGAGGGAGAGTGGGGTCCCTCACCCTGGACAGCTACCCCTGGGCTTTGGGGGGGGGGGAGCGAGGAGGACCAGGGAGAGGAAGAGGAGCACCAAGAGAAAGAAGAAGAGGAGAAAAAAAGGAGGAGGAGGGACAAGAGAGTTTGGGGCCCCCGAGAACCCCTTCTTTCTGACAGTCCAGCCCGGAGCCAGCCAGACCCCAGGCAGAAATGGCAGCCAGCGACCGGGGTGCAGAGGCCGGCATCTGGACCTTGTGTGCAACCTTGGCCTGGAACCCCCTGGCCTGCCCTCCGTGAGGGGCTGGATGGGCTCGGGAGGCCCCCCTGTGACACACGCACAAAGGGAGCATGTGACATCGGCACCCGGTAGGCCCGTGCTGGGCTGTCCAGCCCTGTCAGCAGTAGTGATGGAATTCTACTCTTAGGTAGAATTAACTTAAAATGTTCATGATCTGGTGAGATAAGAGTAGGGTGCACACATCAGACAAGAACTTTCCATTCCCCCCCACCCAGACTTGGGTAAGCTCCGTTCTACCTTCCGTTTCTATGGAATTGACTATTCAGGGTACCTCGTGCGGGTGTAATTATTGTCGTATTTGCCCTTTTGTGGCCGGCTTACTTCGCTCGGCGTAATGTCTTCAAGGTTCTTCCGTGTTGAGGCACGTGTCAGGGTCTCCTTTTCTCTTAAAGCTGACTAATGCCCCACCCAGTGTGTATATCACATTTTGTTCATCCATTCCATTGCTTGATGGGCAATTGGGTCATTTCCACCTTTGGGCTACCGTGAATTACGTTACTGTGCACAGGGATGGACAAATAGCTGTTTGAGCCCCTGCTTTCGATTCGTTTGCATTTTAGGAGTCGAAGTGCTGGATCACATGGCAGGTTTATGTTCACCTCTTCCAGGAACTGCCCAACTGGTTTCCACAGGGGCTGCACCATTTTACATTCCCATAAGCAATGCAAGAGGGTCCCATTTTCTCCACATGCTCATCAACAGGCATCATGTATCACTTGTTATTTTTCTTTCTTCCTTTCTCTTCCCTTCCCTTCCCTTCCCTTCCCTCCCCTCCCCTCCCCTCCCTTCCCTTCTTCCCTTCCCTTCCCTCCCCTCCCCTCCCTTCCCTTCTTTTCTTTTTACATAATGGCCATCCTAACAAACGTGAGCGGGTATTTCATTGTGGTTTGATTTGCACTTTCCTAATGGCTAGTGATGTTGCGTATCTTTTCACAGGCTTACTGGAGAAATGTTTGTTCAAGTCTTTCACCCATTTTTAGATTGGGTTGTTTGTTGTTGATCCCAAGACTTCTTTATATATTCTGGATAGTAATCCCTTATCAGATACAGGATTTCCAAACGTTTTCTCCCATTCTTTGGGCTTTTGTTTCCCTCTCGTGATAGTGTCCTTTGATGCAAAAGTTTTGAGGAAGTCTTATTTTTATATTTTTTCTTTTGAAGCTTCTGCTTTTTATGTCATTTCTAAGAAATCATTGCCAAAACCAATGTCATGACGATTGCCTTCTATGTTCCCTTCTAAGAGTTTTATAGTTTTAGGGGTGCCTGGGTGGCTCAGCCAGTTAAGTGTCTGACCCTTGATTTTGGTTCAGGTCATTATCAGTTTGTGAGATGGAACCTCACGTCGGGCTCTGTGCTGGTGGCGAGGAGCCTACTTGGGATTCTGGATTCTGGATTCTCCCTCTCTCTCTGCCTCTTCCCTGCTTACTCTCTCTCTCTCTCTCTCTCTCTCTCTCTCTCTCTGGCTGTCTCTGAAAATAAACTTGAAAAAAATTTTTTTTTAATTTTAATGTTTATTTATTCTTGAGAGAGAGAGAGAGAGAGAGAGCGCGCACACACACGCATGCGCGTGCATGAGTGGGGGAGGGGCAGAGAGAGAGGGAGACAGAATCCGAAGCAGGCTCCAGGCTCCGAGCTGTCAGCACAGAGCTTGATGCAGGGCTCGAACTCACAGACTGTGAGCTGTGACTGTGAGCTGAACAATTACGTTTGGCGCCCCAAACTTGAACAATTTTTTAGAAAGTGTTTTATAGTTTTGGTGTTCACGTTTAGGTCTTTGACCAAGTTAGAATTATTTGAATGACCTTGGAAACTTTGCTGAGAATCCACTGACCCTATAGGCAAGGGCTTATTTCTGGGCTCTCTGTTCTACTCCATTGACCTATATGTCTGTCCCTAGGTTAGTGCCATACTGTCTTGTACTGGTTAGAGCTTTGCAGTAAATTTTGCAATCAGGAAGTAGGAGAGCTCCACATTTGTTCTTTTTCTAGATTGTTTGGCTATCTGGGGCTCCTTAAACTTTAACATGAATTGTATCATATTAACAAAATCCTTCATGATGTGTTAACATTTTACCGTCTTTATTTCAGTTGAAACCTCTTCAACTTACCAAGGGATGCAGAGAATAAACACATGAGCCCTTGGGCAGGTTGCCATGCATCCTGAGACTTTCTGCAGGGGCCTTGTCCTCCGGATTGAGTGCCTGACCAGACTTCATGCTGAGGCCTTCATTGAGATGCATAAGGAGGGTGGCTGTAAAGGGGCCCGGAGTGCTTCTAGAAAACAACAATGAACAGACTATGGTGAAGTTTGCTTCTCCTTTTCCTGGGAAACTTTACCCAAAGCCATTTTAAATCCTCTACAGCTAACTTCTCAATGTGATGGAAATTTCTATTTTATTGTTATTACTATTGATTTTATTTTATTTTGTTTTACCTGTGTGTGTGTGTGTGTGTGTGTGTGTGTGCACGTGCTACAGAGAAGGCAGAGGGAGATTGATTCTTTTTCTTTCCCTAAAGTGGCACAGAAGTGTCTACCTCTCTTCCCTTCAAAGGAGCCACCCCCTTTACCTCCTACTGTAATACATTCAGGGACCTGGCCTCATTATTCCTTCCAAGGAGCTTCAGTTTCGATGAATTCCTTCTGAAACCCTTTACAACCCCCTGTGGAGCAGGCCATCCCATACCCACCCATCCCTTTGTTGGCTCTGGAGTTAACTCTCTGCTTGGGATTGGACAGCCAATTAATAGCAAAGCTGGAGGAAGAACAGAGCTTGGGGGATTCCTGTTTGTCCCAGTGCTACCTGAGTCCAAGCTACTTAAACTCTTGCTGTGGCCCAGGATGGTGTTCAGGGCCCTCCTCTTTAACACTTGGGCACAGAATTCTGAGAATGTGGCGATGGAGGCGTGGAGGGGAAGCCAGGCAGGTGGGCCCCCCCTTCCCATCATCCCTCTCTTCAGTGCCTAGTCTGCTGCTGAGAAATGACTTGGGGGCGTTTGAAAATGAATTTTATTTTATTTTATTTAAAAGAATTTTTTTAAATGTTTATTTTTGAGAGACAGAGACAGACAGACAGACGGTGCGAGAGGGAGAGGGGTGGAGAGAGAGGGAGACGCAGAGTCGGAAGCAGGCTCCAGGCTCTGAGCCATCAGCCCGGAGCCCGACGCGGGGCTCGAACCCACGGACCGTGAGATCACGACCTGAGCGAAGTCGGATGCTTAACCAACAGAGCCACGCAGGCGCCCCTGAACATGAATTTTAGACTGAAGAATTGCGACGGGAACATGAGACAGAAAACGGGGCAAGAGAAGACCGCTCTTCATAGCTGACTCCTTTTCCCCCAACCTCTGCAAGACGACGCGTTCGAGGGATGTTTGATGTCACACTTGGCTCTGTGGCCTGAAAACTAGAAACGGATACAGAGAGAAACGGATACCATTAAGAGGACATCTGGGCCCAGTGGGGAACGGCTCCCAGTGCCGCCAGATCCCATGTCCCCAGCTGATGCTGAAGCCTGGCCTGGGCGGGATTCGGGCAGGGCTTCTGCACCTTGGGGGACTCGGCCCCACAGGGGGTCAGAAGAAGGGAAGGAAATCTCCTGGGACAACTGGTCTACCCTACTGAAGGGTATGGTTGTTCCGATCTCCCTGTGGCAGCCGACGTTCCCTTTGAAAAGAGAGAAACCGGAAACGCCACAGACGTAGCTTGCTCTGTATTCCAACGCACACAGTACAGTGGCTGGCTCGGCCGTGTACGTAAGATCTTTTTCCTCAGGGTCTGTGCACAGATAAGCGTGTTGGAAAATTCTAACTCCTTTGTGTGGGATGAAAGCACCCAGAAATTCAAACTGCGGTGTTCTGCTAGGAACTTATCAAGGCAAGACTCTAACTAAACGCTTCACTTTGACAACAGGCCAGCAAACAGAAATACCGTATGTGAATTTCCTGCTTGTTTTGTTTTTTATCTTCGGCCTCATGGGTGGTTCCATCTATATTCGACAGCACTCCCTCTTTCTTTCGCACTCATTTAATTATGGAATTAGTAGAAACTGATTTAAAAACTATGACCCAGGGGCACCTGGGTGGCACAGTCGGTTAAGCGTCCGACTTCAGCCAGGTCACGATCTCGCGGTCCGGGAGTTCGAGCCCGGCGTCGGGCTCTGGGCGGATGGCTCAGAGCCTGGAGCCTGTTTCCGATTCTGTGTCTCCCTCTCTCTCTGCCCCTCCCCCGTTCATGCTCTGTCTCTCTCTGTCCCAAAAATAAATAAACGTTGAAAAAAAAATTTTTTTTTAAATAAAAACTATGACCCAGAGAAGAGGGCCAGTTGCATGGGCGGGAGACAGAAGGATGCCTCATTTGGCTTAGTTCTCTGCTGTCGGTGTCTTGAGATTCTTAACAATTTTGGGACAGGGGCCTCCTAATGTCATTTACTATGTTTGCAAATGACGTAGCTGGTCCCGTTAGGATATACGACTCCCCATCTCGGCTCAAATGTGCGGTGTGGTTTTAGCCAAATTTTATACTCTTTGGGTTTGTGTTCCTTCATCTAATTTTTTTCCCCAAAGGCAGTGGCTGCGTATTTATTTACTATACATTCCCAGCCCCTAGCACGGGACACGTATAGGTGCTCAATAAATACTGTGGAGTGAATGCATTAATGTCGAATGCAATCTGTTGCTGAAGATTTGAGAAAGAATGCTGAGTTACGGAAATACATTTCTTAAGAGCTATAAAGACAAGCGTACTAAATGGTCAATGTGATCAGGGTGACAATACCAGCTCTACTCATCAATTTCTCTGATAGCGTTGCTGGTAATTTACCAAATAGTGGACGAGAACAAAAGAGTATCGCCTTCAGTGAATAAACCTGGGACGGATGCCAGACGTTTCATTGGATCGTATGAATTCTTCATCTTTACATGAGCATTCATGGAAAAAAAAGCCTCACAAGCTATTAAAAAAAAAAAAAAAGCTCTGGATATTACATTTCAGGCCAAGGTCTAGTTCAGAGGCGATCTGGGAAAAGTATCATTTGGAAAAGCTATCTGCCTGCAGAATACTATACCTCATTAACATTTTGGTCTTTTACTCAAGACACAGGCAGAATTCAAGCCCGGGCCTAGGAAGCAGGAGGATTTCTTGTACGGATGTCTCTAGGCAAAAGTGTGGGCCCGGACTGGATGAAAACTAAGCAGCGGCTCCAGTAAACCTGGGAGGCATTTGATCAGGGGCTGGGTTGGAAACTAGAAACAGATACTAGCTTCAATCTGCCTTAGACTTGTGGATTATCTTCCCTGCCTTTTCCCCCATCCCCTGGGCACATCCCAGAGGCTGCCGTTAGAGTGGGCTTTACCACAGGGCTGCTGGGGGATAGAGGCACAGCTGTGCCTGAGATGTGAGCATGTAGCTCTGATCAACACGGCTGAGCTTTTAATATTCCATACTAAGGTTAGGAGATGAGGTCACAGACCCCGGTAGCGACTGACCATTGGGTACCCGCTATGTGCCAGGTAATGTGTTGGGTGCTTTGTGCGTATAACGTTTCTTCTCCAAAACTCCTGAAAGTACCTATTATTTTACCCATTTTAAAGGTGAGGAGAGCGAGGCTTGGATAGGTTAATTTGGCTGAGTTCATGTATTTACTAGTGGCACCACTGGGATTTGAACCCAGAACCCAGATCCCTGGGTCTCTAAAACTTAATGCTTATGCCCTTTCTCATCTACTACCTGCTTCTGGATTTCAGACGTGGCCGTGACTTGCTGAGAGAATTGGGGTGGGTGTGTTGTGGGCAATGGCTCTGAAACTGCTTGCCGTGAGGGCATATGCCTAAGGAAGCCACTGCCCCCTGGCCTCAGCCTCAAAATGGGACACGCGGAACAGACTGGAACTGGGTATGAAGCTGGAGAGTCACTGAGCTTTGGGGTCATTTGTTACACAGCACCATTACAGCAATGGCTGATCAACGCAAGCCTGGTTTCCCTCCCTAGGAAAAGAGAGCTAAGGTAACATATTGATTAATTTAATAAATACTTACTTATTGATTACTCACTCTGTACAACGCACGGGGTTTGGTTCTGGGGAATACGGTAGTTAATGGGTCAGACGCCATAGGCTTCCTCGGTTTTGCTTGCTGGGTCATCCTTCTCTATCCAACTTTTAAAGGTTAACATGAAGGCTCCATTTTAGACCCCCTCAGGTCCCTACAGTCTCGCCTAAGCAGGCGCATCTCTGTCCACAGCTTTAATTCCACCCACGTCCGTGGAAGAGCATCCACGCAGCTCCCGCGTGGAGATCTTGTCTCCCTCGTGCTGTAAAGCATCCACAGATCTGCAGGTGAGCATATACATCCACCCGCAAAACAAGCCCCGGACCTTGTCCTGGAAGACTGAGGCAGTGGAAGGGAAGGTGGGCTGTGTGCTCTGACGCCCTGTGTCAGAGTTCCCACCAAACTCTGGGGCTGGTCTTTCACCTTCTTTTTAAAATTTGCATGTCCTGCGGACTCTAACCTCCTTATCCATTTCTGGAAATCCCCTCATTCTACTTCTTTCCCAGAGGGCCCATTACAGAATTTGGCTTTGCCATTAAGTGGTGTTTGGATCCGAACAGCTGTAAGATAAAGTGGAATGTTTCAAGTTAACATTTTCTTTTGTTTCGAGATTTCATGCGTATTTTTTTCTGGTTAAAACCTCCGTCCAAAGTCCACATGTCAGATAGCACATCCAAGCTGCAATCGCAGACCAGTGAGCTCATGCAGTGTTTGTCTGGGCTTCGGCCGCCCGGTCCAACAGGCTCTCAGGGTGGGTCTCCTGATTACAGCGACAGCGACAGTCCGGTCCCGAGCTCTTGTTAAAGGCAAGGCCAGCCTCCTGGGGAGCTCCGGCACCTTCCTCAGGACCTCAGTGACTCCTTGCAGATCCCCTGTCAGACCTCTTGGCACCTCTGTGGTCTTTGACGTTGGCCATTGCTCTTGGTGAACTAGGACAGTGGTGGCAGCTGGTCAGAGACATTCTGAGCAGGTCACGAGGCAGACTGGGGAGTGGGCACATCCCTGAGGGTCTCTCTGAGCAGATGTCGTGCCTGCATCCAGGGTCTGACTCCAGGCTTTTGCCCGTGGACCAGTTGAACGGCCCATTCCTCACCTGTCACATACAGTCCTCCAAATACAGTCAGACACAGAAAGGCCACCCTGACCCACGGACCTGACCCATGAGAGCTGTCTCCACTCTCGTCTGCTGGATTTGGCCTTCCTACCCCAGGCCGAGTCTTTACTGACATCCGCACCGCTATCTAGAATCTTCCTGTTCTCTAAGTTACCCCCAGAACCCTCATGGGGCTTCCCCTTTCCTATTTGCATCAAAGCTTCCTCCAACCTCACAGTGGCTGAGGTCCAGTTTCTTTTGTAGCCAATCTTCTCCAAGGGCCAGGCTCCACAGACTCAGGGCCTCAGAGGGGCGAGGGGCTCAAGGCAGCTGGCAGCCCACGGTGCCCGTGCTTCTGGGGACGTAGGGCTCAGGTCCCAGCAGTTCCCAGGTCCCGAGGGCTGGTGGGGATGACCATGTTTGGACTAAGGCAGTAGAACCATTTTGATTTTGAATTTGTGGGCTGGCGTGGAACCTAACTACCACTGATGATGCCTTTTCTGTGAGGAAATATGCTATGTGTTCCATTCACCTGACCCATGCCCAGAGCCCTGGGATGTGTGGGAGGCAGTATCTGAGCTGTTAAGGCTTGGATTTGGAACAGGCCAAGTTCAAACCCAACCATTATGGCCAGTGGGCTTCATGGCCTTGCGTGGGTGGCATAGCCAAACCTCAGTCCCCTCTTCTGTAAAATGAAGACAATAATCAAATACTTAAGTTGTCGTGAGGAGCCAAGAAAATGTACGTGAAATCCACTGCACAAAGCCTCCCATACAGCTCTCGATACTATAAATCCTAACCATCGTCTCCATAATTTATTTCTAAGAAGGAGCTCACTTGTCTGTTGAGAAAGATCTTCCACAGAACCTTCTGGAAGCACAGAGCACTAGCACTAAAATAGAGGTGTTGGAATTTAGGGCGGGTTCTGATCTGTCACAGCATGGTGCGACCGTGGCGCCCACAACTGCTCCGGGCCTTGCTTATCTTTTTTTTTTTTTTTTTTAATTTTTTGAAATGTTTTATTTCTTTTTTGAGAGAGCGCAAGCGGAGGAGGGGCAGAGAGAGGGGCGCAGAGGATCTGAGACAGGCTCTGCGCTGACAGCAGTGAGCCCGAGGTGGGGCTCGAACTCATGAACCACAAGATCGGGACCCGAGCTGATGTCGGACGCTCAACTGATGGAGCCACCCAGGCGCCCCTGGGCCTTGCTTATCTGATGTGTACGATGAGTGGTTTGCCTAGAATCATCGGTTTCCTAGCCAGCTCTGGTCACACAGAGATCCTCGAGGAATGGCGGGGGGGGGGGGGGCCCCGCCCGAGGACGGGGGGAGGCTCTGTGCCCATCTGCTGGCTCCTGCAGAAGAATCTATCTTCAACAAGGGCCCCCATAAGCTTTCATCCGAAAGAAAGTGTTGTACTTACAAGGGAACATTCAAATCCCCAGGCCTAGGGGAGAACTAAGACCATCCCAGCTGCAACGTTCTGGAACCGAGGTGCTAGCAGTCTAGCATATGGCAAGCTGGCATTGTGCTCTGCTCCAAGTTGTCCCTTATGGAAAGGCTGATGCACTTACAGTTGGGAAATGGATTCTTGTCGGGGAGAACAGCGCCGGGATCCGGCTCAAAACCAAGTCGGCTGAACAGCGCTGACTATACAAAGGGCACGTCGACTTGTCGCAAAGGGCCATCTGGTCGATTATTTCTAATAAGAGGAGCTCACGTCGAATTGCCAGTCTGTGTGTGTCCCCACCATCCCAGAAAAGGCGACCTAAATTGATTGGAGGCTACGAGTCTTCAGAAGCCACACCACGGACACGGTCATCGAACTCAGCTGTCGCCCCTTGAGCCAAATGCAGCCAGCGGAGATGTGCGTGTTGCTGGGGAGTGCTTCTAGACTGGCTCTCTCCAGGTAACGGGGTTAGGCCGGGTGTGGGGTCAGCTGAGGCTCCTCACCAGGGGCAGCCAGATGGTCTGTGACAGCTGCTCACACATCAAGTCCTTTTATTTCTTCCACTGCCATTGTCCCCACCCAAGAGACGGAGCTGGGTGGGGAAGGCAAATGAGGAGGATTGTAGGGAAGGGGGGGCAGGGGTCGTCGCGGGGCTGCGGTGGTAAAGTTTCTGGAAGCAGCTTGCTTTGTAGCCTGTGATACCACGGCTCTACTCACTGCCTTCCTTCTGAACCGCGTCCGACCTCTGCCCTAGACACCCCGAGGTCTGGGGGCGGGGGAGTCTAGAGCTGCTGCTCAGGAAAGCAGCCACAAGCCACATGTGGCTATGGAGCACTTTAGATGTGGCCGTTCCAAATTGACATGGGCAGCGACGTAAAACACATATTGGATTTCAAAGATCCGGTACCAAAAGCAAACAAAAAGAACATAAACTCTAACTAACAGCTTTATATAATAATTCACACATATCTTACTAAAAATCGTTTTCACGTTTGATTTTTCAGAGAGAGAGGAACAGTGTGAGCAGGGGAGGGGCAGAGAGAGAGAGAGAGAGAGAGAGAATGGGAGACACAGATCCGAAGCAGGCTCCAGGCTCCAAACTATCAGCACCAGAGCCCGAGGCGGGGCTCGAGCTCACGAACTGCGAGATCGTGACCTAGGCCGAAATAGGTCTAGGTCACCCAGGCACCCCTTACGCGTATCTTATTGATAAGTTTAATAATCGTATGTTGAGATGCTAATGTTTGTGGTATATGGAGTCAAATGAAACATACAGTCGTACTAAAACTAATTTCACCTGCTCCTTTTCGCTTTGGTGTGGCTACCAGAAAATGTGACGTGGCATGTGGGGCCCACATTGACATTCTGTCGGATGGCCCTGGTCTAGGAGGGACCAGATTTGCAGAGAGGCCTAAATGGACCATTTCAGTGGATTCGGCAAATGTCCACCAAGCATGCTGTGCGTGTCTGTGTCAGGCAAGGCGGGGGAGCCGAAGGGCCACCCAGCTCTTCTGGCCCCACGGATGCCTTGGCTGAGCTGCGGGAGGAGGATGGGAAGGGAGGTGACGAGCTCTGACTGTCAGAGCAGGGAGCTGCCCCACCCTGTGGTTAGGGGCTTGGAGAGCAGCATCCATGCCACCAACATCTTCTTAAGAATGTCCACTCGTGGGCTGTGCCCTAGGAATGGCATGACGGGGGACATCCAAGGCACCCGCAACATTTGTGGACATGTCACAGAAGCCCGTGGACCAAGTGGGGGGTCAGCTCCGACCATAAGCTCTGAGAGCACCGCGCCCTTGTTTCTCCTCCACTGAACACCCTCATCGTTCCCATGCGGTGACCGGCAGGCCCAGAGAGCTCCAAGATTTCAGGGACCTGTCTGTCTTCTTCTGGGTCGTCTCCTCTGTTGGGAGAGACAGCACATAGCAGAAATCCCACGGTCATTTGCTGACTGGATAGACAGTCTGATAGAGAATTGTGAGAGGGGAAGAAGAGACACAAGAGGGAGTGGGGAGGGAACAAAGTTGCACAGCTCCCCCTGGAGAGCTGCGGCTCGCCTTGGACAGATGGACCGGGCGAGGTATGGGCGACCAGTCCTGGCACTGGTTGCCCTCAGCAGGTGAAGGGGCATGTGTGTGGTGGGGTCCTCCTCCCTCCCTCCCTCCTTCCCCCCTTCCTTCCTCCCTCCACCCCTCCCTTCCCTTTCCCTCCTTCACTCTCTCCCTCCCTCCCCCCCCCACTTCCCTCCCTGTCTCCCTCCCCCTTCCCTACCTCCCCACCTCCCTCCCCTCTCCCTCCTTCCCTTTGATGCCTAGGACTAAGCTTGGGAAGAGAGAAAAACTCCTGGAAACATAAAAGCTGAAGGTAAACCCCAAAGCTTCCTTTGTTTTCCCTTAATCGGCTTCAGGCTCCCACTAGCTCAGTCCTAATTGAGTTAGTCCTTGAGTGAAAGGGGCACTTAGAGATGTTAAACTGTTATTTCATCACAAGTGGCAGGTGGGATGTGGGGCAAAGGGCAGGAGAAGAAGTGTCCGTGGGAACACTGAGTTGCGGGACACCCTCGATGCCCTTTCATTCGGATTTCAGCCCCTGTTTTCCAAACCGCTGACCATAAACCATTAGGGGATTGGGAAACCACTTTAGTGGATTTCAACCAGTATGTTGTAAATGTGGGGGTGGGGTAGGGTGGAGAGAATAGAATAGGAAAATAACAGAAGGCACGGTATGTAGCAACAGGAAGTGTTGCTTTGCGAGATTTTTGACTCAGGTGTGTGTGTGTGTGTGTGTGTGTGTGCGCGCGCGCGTGCACCAAGTTGTAGGTCACCAGCATGAAAGTTTGAAAGCCATTCGGATGTAGCACATGCTCCTAGAAGTAGAGTCCCCCGTGTGTTTGGATCCAGAAACATACTAACTTACAGGGAGTGGAGTATCCATCAGGCAAACAGAGCTCTCGGCAGGAGGGCCAGGACAGGATCTGGGGTGAGGGGAGGGGGGGCAGGCCGGAGGACTTGGAAAGGGAATTGCGGGCTGTGACAGAAAAGACAGTGGGGGTGGGGGAGGCGCCTGGGTGGCTCAGTCGGTTCAGTGTCCGACTTCGACTCAGGTCACGATCTCGCAGTTTGTGAGTTCAAGCCCCGCGTCTGGCTCTGTGCTCGCTTCTCGGAGCCTGGAGCCTGCTTTGGATTCTGTGTCTTCCTCTTCTCTCTGCCCCTCCCCTGCTCATGCTCTGTCTCTCTGTCTCTTAATAATAGATAAATGTTGGGGCGCCTGGGTGGCGCAGTCGGTTGAGTGTCCGACTTCAGCCAGGTCACGATCTCGCGGTCCGTGAGTTCGAGCCCCGCGTCGGGCTCTGGGCTGATGGCTCAGAGCCTGGAGCCTGTTTCCAATTCTGTGTCTCCCTCTCTCTCTGCCCCTCCCCCGTTCATGCTCTGTCTCTCTCTGTCCCAAAAATAAATAAACGTTGAAAAAAAAAATTTTTTTTTAAATAATAGATAAATGTTAAAAAAAAAAAAAAAGGAAACAAAAAGAAAAGACTGTGGCGGGGAGGGAGGTGGGTGGAGATGCATGCCGGGAGGGTCTCCCCCAAGTCTGAGCACAGTGGCTGGACCCCAGTGGGCACTTGGCTCCCCAGCCTGAATGAGTGAGGGACTCGGGGGGGGGGGGGGGGGGGGGGAGGATGGCAATGGACAGATGGTTCTGGAAAAATTTCAGACCAGGTTAGCATAAACACACAGTGGGCAGCTTTCCTTCAGCCCCAAACAAGCTTTGCAGATGACCTTTCTATTTCGCTTTCTAAAGGACCTGTCGTATTCCTCTTTTGTATGTCACATTCGTCCAAGAGCCTAGTAGTCAATATAATATAAATAGTATAATATAAATATTATATTATTGAACTCAACTAGATCACAAAGTGGGGTACCTTTGCAAAAAATGAACAAACAAACAGAAGGGTGAAATAAATCCTGGTTGATATGTCGCCCTGTGGAAGGAAGCAGCTTGTCTCAAGAAGAACAAAGACAAGGCCATCAGGGGCTCCAGTGCCTCGAAGGTTGCAAGTAATTGTCCGCGACCTCCGTGATTCCTTCACACCCGTGCGGAACCCTGGGAAAGTCAGGGGGAAACAGGACTTTATCTCCAAGACAAACTTTGAAGTTTAAAAATAAAAGCAGGCCCGCCAGTTTCCTAGAGCTGGTGTTGAGATTGTACAGGTCGGGCTATTTCTGTACAAATAAACAAGCGTCTAACAGGCTAACGAGTTAATTGCCATTTCGGATGGCTGCAACCTCTTCCCCCAAGGCTGGCCCAGGTGAAGGGTCAGTTATTTGGGGCTAACCTGTTCCCATCAAAGGGGAAATTTTAAAGAGCATCTTTCTTGGGGAAAACGCCATTATTTTCAGACGGGGGTGGGGGTGGGGGGTGGGGATGAGACATCCCGAAGATTCTCTGGGCCGCTTTGGTTTCAGAAAACAACAAAGAAACAGCCCAATGCGTGAGGAGTTATGTGCCTATCGTTGCTCGCGGTGGCAGGCAATTATTCACAGAAAAAGCCCGACACCATTTCTTCCACCAAAGTCCCGGGGGACAAGCCATCAAAAGCAGGGATGAGAGAGAAGCCATGGCACCTTAGCTCGTTTTTACTTGCTTCCCTTCAGCCATGGTTACTCAGTCTTGGGTTTTCTTCTCTTCTCGAATGTGCCTTCGTGTATCCCAGCAGGAAGTGAGCCTGAGAGGCATGCCTCCCGGCCCTGTGGTGTTTCTCTTGGCCCAGCCCTGGATTTCTTACGTACATATAGACACTGACGGTGGCTCCTGGTCCCAGGACTGGCCCCGGCGTCACCAGGATGTGAGGGAAGCCGCAGGCCCAGCGTGCACACTCTGCCCTTTTGAGAAAGAGATACCAGGAATCCTCTGTTGTCCTCCTGGAGGACCAGGCTGCCTGGATGCCGTATCAGCCTCCCACGATATCAGAGCCCGCGTGGCCCCGGCTGGCCGTGCATCTGTACCTGTGGCCCTCGTAGCGCTCCAACATTGTCAGCTGCCCTCCCTGCTGAAGGCCCGTGCCTGGCCCTGGCCGTCTCTTTCTGAGGCTGTCGCTGCTAGAAAGCTGTGTTCACCGGAATGTTCTAGGGAGCGGACCAGACCGCTGAGACACGGACTTAGGATGGCCTGCGATCTTGCCAAAGGCGGCGGAAGACCCTTCCCTCGGCTCCCGTGCCCGCCACCACCCTGTGATTCTCCCCACCTCACACGCGAGAAAACCGAAGCTTCCGGAGGGTCAGGGGATGGACCAACTTCTGATCGGTTGGAAGTAGCAGATTCCAAACCAAAAGTCGTAGCTCGTGGATAATTTCCTGTCGGTGGAACAGACCAGCCGCCTAGAAATCCTGCCTCAGTAATATGGAAGTGCAACACAGTGTGGCCTTCTTCTCAAGAGCAGGGTGATGTGTCCCTCTCCAGGGCACTCCTGGCCTCTCCCTGGACTAACCCACTGTATTTGCAGCAGATTCTCTCACCCCGGCATTTCCTTCCCCCAAAGAGGGGCTTTGTAGGGGTGTTGCTGGGGCTTGAGGACGTCGGTGAGTCAGGGGAAGATTAGGTGCCTCTCTGGGTCTGTGGAGAAGAGCACGCCGTGGTCTCTGGTTGTACCCAGGCACTTCGGCACAGCTGGACAGAGTCTCTGTGTTGTTTGTCTGCAAGGGAAGGGCTCCTATCTCTGGGTAGACCGAGCAGGCGATGGCAAGTGTTCATGTTCTCATCGCCGGTTATCTCCGGCCTGGAGAGCCAGGAAGAAAATAATGATTAACTTTGCTCCAGCTTTCCTTTCGCTGGATGCTTTGGCAAAGATGCTCTCAATCTTCCTTTTGTTCTCCTCGAGGAAATCCTATCGGGAGGGAAGATTCCATCGGGACGAATGGATCAAGTCCTGGTTCCAGGCTATCCAAGCCTCCCCCTGGCCCCTCCCGCCTTCTCCCAGCGACCATCGGATCATCAGCCAGCCCAGGAGCCCCTCCTCCTCCCGGAGTGGGGTCCCAGGCAGCAGCTACAATGCAGGTTTTGTTCCAGAGCCCCGGAGAGGCAGTGGACTCCAAAAATATTCCTCCACTGACCTGGAGGCCTGTCCTTGACATCTGGCTTCTCTCCCAGGACCCAACTTTTCCCCACTCAAGCAGGATTTTGAATGAACAAAATTAGTCTTTTGAAGTGATTTGACAATTCCCCTGGTGGTAATTACATTTACCACTTAGCGTATCTAGGCGACTCCAACGCTTTTAGAAATAACCCCCTCCCGAATCCCTGGTAGGTGGTCCACAGCGTTGTTTTTCTAGAAGAACGTGGCTCCGGGAGGACCTCCTGCCCCAGCAGTTGGTGGTGACAATTCCTGTTGGAGTATCTGTGAATGTCACATTCCCATGTAGAATGGGCCTCAAATAAATCCAATCATTATGTTCTTTGCATCTCGGCTGGCATATTGCTAGCTTTGTAGCAAAGTCACTGTATGGATGAAGCCGGCCTCCTGTTGCCTGGACGGACAGTGCTTTTCTGTCCTAAAACCATCTTGTACCTTAAGCTGAAGTACATTATGTGATTGACTTCACGGTGACTTCGATATGGTGATTGTCACAGTAATCAGCATCAGAAATGGACCGAATTTAGATCTTTTAATACCCCTTCTATCGTCCTCCTTTTCCCGGGGGCTTCACCTTTTAAAAATTGGAGGTAGGGGCACCTGGGTGGCTGCGTCGGTTAAGCATCCGACTTTGGCCCAGGTCATGATCTCACGGTCCGTGAGTTCGAGCCCCGAGTCGGGCCCTGTGTTGACAGCTCAGAGCCCGGAGCCTGCTTCAGATTCTGTCTCCCTCGCTCTCTGCCCCTCCCCAACTCACGCTCTGTCTCTCTCTCTCTCTCTCACACAAATAAATAAACATTAAAAAAAAATTTTTTTAAGTTGGAGGTAAAATGCCCACCCAGTACCCCATTACAAATGGAGTCAGTAGTTATCTGGATTATTTTCCATTCAAGGGTCTTAAGATTCAGGATTACGATGGATGTAAATATATATTCAGAAAAAGAAAATCAACCCTAAGTGTGATCTAGGTCCTCTGGATCTATTTCCTTCATTAAACAAACAAGGGTCAGAGGAACACGTTAAATGACACCATGAGAATCACCAGGAAATCCAGACTATGGGAAACTCTACAAGACAAATGGTCTGGTTTATTCTTCAACAACAGCAATGTGCACAGAAAATGGACGGAAATGGGGAGGGTAGAAGGTACTGATTAGAAAAGACTCCAGGGGCACCTGGGTGGTTCAGTCGGTGGAGCGTCCGACTTCAGCTCAGGTCATGATCTCACGGTCTGTGGGTTCGAGCCCCACATCGGGCTCTGTGCTGACAGCTCAGAGCCTGGAGCCCGTTTCAGATTCTGTGTCTCCCTCTCTCTCTGCCCCTCCCCTGCTCACGCTCTGTCTCTCGCTGTCTCAAAATAAATAAATAAACATTAAAAAATTAAAAAAAAAAGAAAGACTTCAGATACATATCAACCAATCTCAGCGTATGGATCTTTTTTTTTTTTTTTTGAATCCTAAGTCAAGTAAATGAAGTAAAAGAAACGATAGGCCAATGTAAACCCTGGCTGGATGTATGATGAAATTAAGGATTCACTTTAATTTTTCAAAGATGTAATGGTCATGTTACTATGATCGTGTACTTTTCAAAACAGTGTTTATCTTTTAGATAGATATACAGTTGACCTTGAACAACATGGGTTTCAACTGCATTGGTTCACTTACACGCAGAGGTTTTTTGTTTTGTTTTGTTTTGTTTTGTTTTTTCAGTAAATCCAGTATGTAAATGTATTTTCTCTTCCTTACACTTTTCTTACCAATATTTTCTTTTCTCTAGCTTCCTTTATTGTAAGAATACAGTATAGAATACACATAACAGACAAAATATGTGTTAACAGTGCGATATCAGTAAGCCTTCTGGTCAACGGTAGGCTGTTAGTGGTCAAGGTTTTATGAGTCAGAAGTTATATGTAGGGGTGTCTGGGTGGTTCAGTTGGTTGATTTTGGCTCAGGTCGTGATCTTGCGGTTCGTCAGTTTGAGCCGTGTGTCTGGCTCTGAGCTGACGGCAATGAGCCTGCTTGGGATTCTCTCTCTCCCTCTCTCTCTGCCCCTCCTCCACTCGCACTCTCCCACCCGCCCTCCCTCTTTCTCCGAAGAAATAAACTTAAAAAAAAAAAAAAAAAAGATTTAAATGATAAAAACAAAGCAAAACCAAAAGTGACATGTGGATTTTCAGCTGTGGGGGAGGTTAGCACCCCTCACCCCCATGTTGTTCAAAGGCCAACTATAACGACTGAAATACACATCCAATGTCATACTCTCTGGTATTTGCTTCCAAATGATAGGAGTGTAGGCAGCAGTGGCCGAGTGCGTAGATGGAAACATGTTGATAATTGTTGATGCCCGGTAATGGATAGATTGGGTTATTGACCATTAAAATTTTATATGTGGTTAAAACAAATAAATGAAATGAAATGAAATGAAATGAAATGAAATGAAATGAAATGAAATAAAATAAAATGTTATATATGCTTGTATAATAACAAGTTAAAAAAAGAAAAGAAACAAGGGCACACTCTCAGCCCTCCGTTCCTGATACGTGGCCTGAGAAGAGGGTGGAAAACGTTCGCTCTGGATCCAGCCCTGCACAAGCCGGGCTTGCTCCGGTGTTCTTGACCCTCCGTGAGCCTTACCGGGTGGGACAGCCAGACTAAAGTGGCTGGGGCTCACTGGAGACCGATCCGAGGGGCAAGGACATTTTGAAGGTAAAATAAGAAAACAATGGAAAGGAACTACCAGCACCGGGGCAGTCTACGAGAGGCATTTTCACAAATTGAGAAATTCACGTCGTTTCAGAACTTAGGGGATGACGATGTTCGCGACACCTCTTCCAAAAGCATTGAGGCGAAGATAATTAGAGGCTGGTGCAGAAATTACAAGGATAAAAAAGGGGGTGACAACGCAAGAGAGGGATCATGGATCATGAGTGGGAAGCCGACTCTGAACAAGCCTGGACTCGGGTCCTTGGCCCTGCAACTGCTCCCGACAACCTGTAAGCTGATACAGGATTCAGGGCGCAGTGCAGCGCTGCCCACCTTCCTGCCCGGCTGGCTGGGCTGGCGAGGCCAGTTCTTCAGGAAACAGACTCAAGGTCTGGGATCGCCTAAGGGTCTCAGCAAAGCGCTGCCACCGGACAAACCAGATCACCAGGAAAACTGAAAAAGACGGCAGGAGCTAAGAGCACCAGACTGCCAAGGGCAAAGGCGGGGGGAAGAGCAGGAGGGAGCGGGAAGGTGGCGGGGAGGTAGGGGGGTGGGGGTGCACCTTAGCCAGGGCGTCAGTCCTGGGAGAGTCCGCGTGCTGGGTGAGAAGTGTCTAGGCAGGCCCTGCGTGTCCTTTTCTTGCTGCCTCTGGCCCTTACCCCTGGAACGACCTCTCTGGCCCTTAGACTTCCCAGCCCTCAGGGCAAGAGTGGGTAAGATCCCCACCTCGCCAGTGGTGGTGCTGGGAGAGGACCCCTTCTCACCAGTTCCTCCAGGTAGGCTAGTGACAGCTCCAGACGAGAGCCAACGACTAGAGTGTCCCAGGACTCCAGGGGCTGGCGTCGGGCACTGAAGGCCTAGATCTGCATCCCAGCTTTTGCTTCTTATTGACTTGAACCCTCGGGCAAATCATTTATTTGCTTCATCTGTGAAATGGGGGAAGTGATACCTCTGGCCAAGTTTTATTTCTAGGTGTCTGAAAATTAAGCGCATCGAGGAGTGGCTACTATCATTATTAGAGAAGTTTTTTTTTTTTTTAACGTTTATTTTATTATTTTTGGGACAGAGAGAGACAGAGCATGAACGGGGGAGGGGCAGAGAGAGGGAGACACAGAATCGGAAACAGGCTCCAGGCTCCGAGCCATCAGCCCAGAGCCCGACGCGGGGCTCGAACTCACGGACCGCGAGATCGTGACCTGGCCGAAGTCGGACGCTTAACCGACTGCGCCACCCAGGCGCCCCGAGAAGTTTTACTTAAAAGACAGAAGACTCTGTGTCTTTCTACTTTTCCTGGCACCTCCCCTGCGTGGCTGTGATCATCGAGGTGATTGCTGTTTCTAGGCAAGGATGTGGGAGGCAGTGAGGTGTTGGGGAGAGAAGGTGGGCTCCAGAAGCAGAAGAAGGATAAGCGCCGCCCCCCGCCATTCCTCCTGTCACCAATCGCCAGCCTCTGGATAAAATTTCTGGAACTTCAGATTTTCCTCTTGCTTGAAAACGGTTCTTATTTTCCTCGGTACTTTCTTAACAAACAACGGAAAAGTTTCTTCCGTGATCAAGCCCTTCATCCCCATCAATGTTATAAAGAAAGCCGGTAACACCCACTTGGGAGGGTGGATGTCAAGTTTGATGAGGAAACGCAGGTAAAAGTTCTTGGAAAGCCCTCAGTGTATTGCAAATTTCTTTCAAAGAAAGCCAGTTGAGAGAAACCAATGAACTGAAAGGGCCATTGCTCCCTGGCCTGCAGTATCCGTGTTGACCACAGCAATAAAGGTTTTTGAAGGTGATAAATAAAAGTTGCGTTAAATCACAGAGAACAATCTTCACGGAGAAAAGTTGTCTCTCCATCTCCATCCACCTGCAGGGACAGGATGTTGGCTCTTCTGCCATTAAGGAGGCTGGTACCCACCTTGAGCCTCTTTCTAGTGATCACGTATAGGTTAGAGATTTTCTCTCGTCTGCAGCTTTACTCACACTGGTCCCCCCGGTGGGAGCCAGAGGCCCCTGTCTGAGCTCCTGCTACCACTTTATCAGAAAGCTAATGGGCTCTAGCAAGATCTAGACGTGAACCCACTTTTAGGCCCTCAAAAGAAAGTCGCACTAATACAACCAACCTTTCAGAAGAAGGAAGCTTACCACTGGGGACAGGAGCCCTCGGAGTCAGTTGGGAATTGAAGCCCCACCAAGAGCCTTCTCTGGGGATTTGGGTTAAGTGGCATATCCTGCATCCCAGAGATGTGGTCCAATGTCCATTGAGGGGTGACAGCACTATCCCCACAAGGTCACGGTGGGTGGCCTTGGCTATGGGCACACTGTGTCAGAGCCCGAAGCACAGCTCAGTGTAGCTAACTAGTCAATTCGAGCTGGAGGCAGATCAACCCGGGGCCAGGCAAGCTAGGTGCAAAGCAGAGCCCAAGGGAGCCAAGCTCTCCCTTGAAACGGGCCACCCTCTCCCCCTTCCCTCCATCAACACCCCACAGCCTCCCCTCCGCCACCGACTGGAGCTGGCTCTCCACCAGCTGTGCCACTGGAAAACTCTTGCTGAGTAATTTCTGCCAAGTTATTAATGACTAAGAGCACTGAATTTGTGGTCCGTCTCAGAGGTACATGACTCAAAGAACAGTTTTCATCTTTTATGCAACTATATGGCATAACATGACATTTTTTTTCACAGCAAGGTACTCATCCAACTACTTTTGTTTCATCTCACTTTCTTCCAATTCTTATCCATTTGTGTACGCAAGGTTCGTTCAATCATTTTCATTCAGCAAATACTTGCTGAGCACCTGCTATGCACGGGGAACTGTCTTGATCACTGGGTATGGGGTGGCCAACACCAGACCTGGCCCTGCCCCTGTAGAGGATGTGTCCAGGGCCGAGAAGGACAACACACAAGTAAACACAAAGGCAACAGACAACTACAGCCTTTAGGAGTTGCTGCAAAAGGCAGTTGGGCACCGTGGTGTAGACACTGAGGGGGTCTACTTGATGGTCTTCAAGATGGTACTTGAAGACACCAACCCCGAGGAGAGGGGGTTTCAACTATGGCCTCATCTTTCGGGTATAGACGTATTTTTGTTTGTTTGTTTGTTTACAACTCACCGATTTGGCATACAATTTCCTATCGATTCATTTGGTAATTGCTAATTTTATGTGAATTGGCCAATCACGTCTTTCCCAATTAAGGGATGGTTTTCTTGAATTAGGAGAGAGGAGGCAAGGAAAAGAGAAGAGCCAGAGGACCCTAACATTTGTTAAGCACCTGCTATGTACTGGATGCTTGAAACACATTCTTTTTAAAATAAGATCCCAAACAGGCAGCATTGTGGTATCCACTTAGTGACGTGGAAAGGAAGGCCCTGAATGTCCAAGTGTTCAGTAAGTGTGAGAGCAGGCTCTGGCTTAGCTGGATGTAATGTTAAAACTCAGGCTCCTTCCACTCCAGAAGTATAGTTTGCGGAACCCCCGTCTTGCAAAGCGCTCCATGAAGAAGCGTTCCGTGACCGAATAAATTTGTTGAATTCTGTGTGCATCTCCCCACTGTCCTGGAGATTCATAATGCACTTTATGCCATTAAGAGCTCTGACAAGTCCTGCAGTAAAAATAAACAACCTCTTTAACTTTAGCCCGTCAACGTTTCCCTTTGATACAAATTCTGGCGGATTTAGGCAATAGAATAGTTCACGGCTGTGAGGTCCCATGCAGAGCCATGAGACCCTGAGGCTTTTGAGCATTTGAGCTAGGGCCAGCCTGCACTGAAATGTGCTATATGGAGGACACACACCCTGAGCTCCAAAGACTCCGAGCGGAAGAAGAATGCAAACTAGCTCATTAACAATTGTATATTGCTTAAAGGTGGAAATAATATTTTGGCTATACTGGGTTACATAAAATGCCATTAAACTTATTATTACTCGCTTCTTCTTTTCTATGTGGATACTAGAAACTATTATTGTGGCATTAAATTATATGAAATTATATTGTGGCATTAAAATGAACTCAATTGCATCAACAGGGATAAATTGCAAAACACGATTTTGCATAGACAATCAAGTTATAAAATGATAAATGAAATATGATATTGTTTACTTAAAGTTTAAAGCCATGCAAACAATAGTATCGATGAGTGTATACGTATGAAGTGTACATTTACGGTATAAAAACCATGCGTAGGGATGGATAATTCCGGAACTTCGGATAGCTCATCTTTTTTTGTAGAGTGACCACTGGGCCCCTTTTACTTCTTATCTCTGTCTCTTT
>NW_024412462.1:62833-81465 GCF_014898765.1 Herpailurus yagouaroundi | reverse complement strand
AAAAAAAAATGCACACACAGGTATACACGCACACATATACACACACATATACATATATATATATTTAATATGTATTTTAATTATGAAAAGGAGCACACACCCAGGCCGGCTATATACGAAACGTACACACACTTAGTAGATTAGTTCTGTGCCAGCTTCTCAGTTAAGCTCTCTCCTCTGCATGCTTACTTGGGCTCACTCCACAGGAGCCTATGGTGAGGAAGGCTCTGTCTGGGGCAACTACTCAAGGAGCCTGTAGCACTGGACAAAGGTGGCAGTGACAGCAAGAGTCCTGGACTCCAAGCCCAGGTCATTGGGTGGGTCCCAGTGCTTTTATCCCTTCTCTGCAACCTCGCTTCACCTTTCTTGCCTCGGTTTCTTCGCCTGTGAAATGGACACCAGGGAGCGTAGTTGTGAGGGCTAGCTGGGCCGGTTCGTGCAAAGACTTCGAGCAGCGTTGGCCCGTAGTAAGGCCCAGGAGGCAATGACTGTGATTACTGTCAGCTATTGTCATTGTAGTATGTGTCTGCTAGGCACATGGTCCTGTAAAGGCACGGCTGCGGTTTTTGTGGTTATTGTGAGTTTTGCATGTGTTTTGTGTTACCTTTTCATCTATAAATGCTTCTTTCCCCCCCTTAGGCCAAGTGGAAAAACCAGAACTTGACTCCTTGTTAAAAATGAAAACTTAAGAAAAGAACTTCATGGTATGGGCAAAGAGATCGGCTACGCCTGCGGTAAAATGGCATCATGGCAATCTCCCAATCAGTGTCTCACCCAGTGCCACCCACACTGGCAACCCTGGAGGTCAGGAAGGGTGAAGGGTGAAGTCGGTTTCAGAAGGTGATGTCCTAAGGAGCCGCTGTCAAGGTTCGTCGCTTGTTGCGACAAGATCTTCTCATGCCCTTAGTATGCTCACGCTGTTCCTGCCAAATTAAGATCTTCTGAAAATAGAGAAGAATAAACGTGAAACTATGGTTTTCATCTTATTTCAGTGCAAGTTGAATGTTACAAAAATATAAAAACAAATGAAATGAGAAGATAAAATTCACACATAGGGACGTGCAGAAGAAGTTACCTCTAGTCCACGTGAGAAACTGAAGTGATAAAATAGGCGAGGAAACCATTCCTCATACGGGGACACTTGACATAAAGCGTGTAAAACGAACAGGCTTTGGGAAACGGGATTCGTGCCACCATCTGGTAACAGAGCCCAGAGACAGATCCAGGAAGCTTTGCCCTGACTCGATGGCTGGGGACAAAGTGTGAGGTCAGGGGCATTGTGTAGTCAGCTGGGTAAGAGTGCCCACATTCCGGGTTTCTTCATTTTACTTATATTTGCAAACTATGTTGACACAGGTGAGCAAGGGTTGTCTTAGGTAAAACCTCACATTTACAACTGCCACAAAGAAACCATTCCATTCAGGTAGGTTTTTAATGTTTTTTTTTTTTTTTGGTGTTTTATTACTTATTTTTGAAGGAGAGGAAGACAGAGCGTGAGGGGGGAGGGGCAGAGAGAGAGGGAGACACAGAATCCAAAGCAGGCTTCAGGCTCCCAGCTGTCAGCACAGAGTCCGACGAGGGGCTCGAACCCGTAAACCCATAAACCTGAACTGAAGTCGGGGGCCCAACCGACTGAGTCACCCAGGCACTCCTCGTTCAGGTAGGTTTTTTTTTTTTTTTCAACGTTTATTTATTTTTGGGACAGAGAGAGACAGAGCATGAACGGGGGAGGGGCAGAGAGAGAGGGAGACACAGAATCGGAAACAGGCTCCAGGCTCTGAGCCATCAGCCCAGAGCCTGACGCGGGGCTCGAACTCACAGACCGCGAGATCGTGACCTGGCTGAAGTCAGACGCTTAACCGACTGCGCCACCCAGGCGCCCCTCAGGTAGGTTTTTAATACACCATGAGGTAAATTAGAAAACATGCAGCGACATCTGTGACCACAGTGTGGCAGGCCAGGAGGAGCCAAATGGCCATCTTGCATTTTACTGGCTCGGGTTGTGTGTCCTCTCCGCATTTTAAGACCTGTGCAAGCGCGCTTGCACTTTACCATCCCCATGGACCAGGTTGCTGCCCGGTGGTAGTTGTCATTGCTCACCCTTACACAACAAACCTCAGTGTTGCCAAGTCTCGAGGACAGGAGAGGAGCATCCTTTTCCAGAGCTGAGTCATCCATAGCCAGGCAGCTCCAAAAATGTTCTGCAAGAAACACAATGAGGGGTCTAACTTTGTGAATCTTCATACACATCGTAACCAATTTTGTTCCACTTATATTTTTTGTTTTCTGAAAGAATGTTATGTGTTTTTTAAATGTATGAATAAGTGGGCGCCTGGGTGGCTCAGTCATCATAACCAATTTTGTTCCATTTATACTTTTTGTTTTCTGAAAGAGTGTTATGTGTTTTTTAAACATATGAATAAGCGGGCACCTGGGTGACTCAGTCACTAAGCATCTGACTTCGGCTCACAGTTCCGTGAGTGTGAGCCTCACTTCAGGTGAGCTTAGAGCCCCAATTCACGTTAAAAAAACAAAACAAAACCCACAAGCCCCGCTTTTCTCTCTCTCTCTGCCCCTCGCTCACTTGCTCTCTCTCTCTCAAAAAAATGAAAATATGAATAAGTTAAAAAGAATACTAACAATTATAAAGTTAAATTACAAGAGATAAGAAAGCATTGTGTCTTTGTGTGGCAGTGTTTTTCCTTTCTTGGTGGCGCTTAAGACAATGGCATTAGCTTACATTTCACGCACCTCTGATTTGGTGAAATGTGTTGCAGACATAAGTAAGTTGCGTAGATAAACACCCTGCTGGGATCTTTCAAACTGGTATTGAATGATGATGTAGAAGTTGTCAGTTTTACTAACAGTTATTTGTAATGGTATATAAGAACTTGCCTTTTTTTTTTTTAAGTTTACTTATTTATTTTGAGACAGCATACGCGCATGTGCACGAGCGAGTAGGGGAGGGGCAGAGACAGAGAATCCCAAACAGGCTCCGTGAGATCATAACCTGAGCTGAAATCTAGAGTCAGATACTTAACTGAGTAAGCCACCCAGGCACTCCAAAACTTGACTTTTCTTTTTTTTTTTTAACATTTATTTATTTTTTTGAGACAGAGAGAGACAGAGCCTGAACAGGGGAGGAGCAGAGAGAGAGGGAGACACAGAATCCGAAACAGTCTCCAGGCTCTGAGCTGTCAGCACAGAGCCCGATGCGGGGCTCGAACCCACGGACCGTGAGATCATGACCTGAGCCGAAGTCGGACGCTTAACCGACCAAGCCACCCAGGCACCCCATAAACTTGACTTTTCTTAATGAAGTTTGAAGTCTATCTCTAGAGAGGATATAATACTGAATATTTAAATGAGACACAAAATCACATATATATTATATGTGTATATGTGTGTGTATACGTATATACATAAACTGTGTTGTTTTTACTGATGTAGAAAGTCTATGCAGCTAAACACTGCCAAATATAACGTGGTTGCTCTAGTTTCCATGTTTTGCTGATATGTTTAAGAAATGGAACAAATTCAGTTCAGGCCATGAGGGTTACAACATTAAGATGATTCCAACTGCAGAAAATTGTTGGCAATGAGGAAACAAAGAAAAGTCTGAACTCAATCTGCAAAATTAAATAAATTTGACTCTTTTAAAACGTTGCTTAGGGGCGCCTGGGTGGCTCAGTCGGTTAAGCGTCTGACTTCAACTCAGGTCACGATCTCGCAGTCCGTGAGTTCGAGCCCCGCGTCGGGCTCTGGGCTGACAGCTCAGAGCCTGGAGCCTGTTTCAGATTCTGTGTCTCCGTCTCTCTCTGCCCCTCCCCCGTTCATGCTCTGGCTCTCTCTGTCTCAAAAATAAATAAACGTTAAAAAAAAAAATTAAAAAAAAAAAAAAAAAACGTTGCTTAAATATTTTCCAGAGATGGGTATTGGGGTATCGAAGACTTTTTTTTTTAAAGGACGCTGTTTACTATTCAACACGTTTCAAGGATCGTTAGAAAAATACTTTCATAAGACATGGAAAAATATTCTTTGATTTCTTCAAATTGCATATTTACTAGTGAATGATTTGAAACAATCAGCTAGACCTTTTTTTTGGTTGGCGATTCAACTCGGGAACAAAAATGTTCTATTATTCTCTTGAATATCTACATCAGAGGTTAGCAGACAGGGGGCCAAATCACCCATTTTGTATGGCTCATCAGCTAAGAGGGTTTTTCCTTTTCTAAATGACTGGAAAAAAATCAAAAGAAGAATACTATCTTGTGACGTGAAAATTATGTGAAATGAAAATTTCCAAGTCGATAAATAAAGTTTCATAGGAACATAGGCTTATATATTTACACGTGGCCTATAGCTGCTTTTGAGATACAGAGCAGAGCAAAGTGGTCGTAACGGAGGTCGTACGGCCCAGAAATCCCAAATTATTTACTGTTCAGAATTTTACAAAAATTCTACCAACCTCCAATCTCCATGAATTTGATGAAAGAACACTCTGAAGCTGCAAAACAAATTATTTAAAAATGAGGGGCGCCTGGGTGGCTCAGTTGGTTGGGTATCTGACTTCAGCCCAGGTCATGATCTCACGGTTCGCAAGTTCGAGCCCCGTGTCGGGTTCAGTGCTGACAGCTCAGGGCCTGGAGGCTGCTTTGGATTCTGTGTCTCCCTCTTTCTCTGCCCCTCCCCCACTTGCTCTCTCTCTCTCTCTCTCTCTCTCTCTCTGTCAAAAACAAACAAACTTTAAAACTTTCTCAATATTCTGAAACTAAAAACAATATATAGTAATATATCAGTTGGTGGGGCTGTTATTAGCATTTCTGTACTTTTTTTTTTTTTTTTTTAGTATTTCTGAACTGTTTGTTAAATAAAATGATCCTAACGATACTTGCCGATTGAATCTGGAATGAATAAATTAAAAAAAAAATTTTTTTTAACGTTTATTTATTTTTGAGACAGAGAGAGACAGAGGATGAATGGGGGAGGGTCAGAGAGAGAGAGAGGGAGACACAGAATCTGAAACAGGCTCCAGGCTCTGAGCTGTCAGCACAGAGCCCAACGCGGGGCTCGAACTCACGAACCGCGAGATCATGACCTGAGCCGAAGTCGGACGCTTAACCGACTGAGCCACCCAGGCGCCCCTGGAATTAATAAATTTGAAGTAGCTTAAGTGTATGCCCATAAAACATCAATTTGTGGTTTTATACTTTGGGCTTTGGCCTAAGAAATGGAATCCATCCCCGCAAAAAAATGGGAAACGTGTTGGAACCTTAAGAGTTAAGACTTAAAAGAAGTAGGGACTTCTGGGCACTGGTGTCTCATTCTTCAAGGTCCCTTTCGAACACCAACCTCCGTCAGGTAGCGCGGCTGACCACTTGGGTTCTAAATGGCCTCTTTTCCTCTGGGTATGTCGTAGCCTGCTGTCTCCACCCACGCTTCGCAGGCATTCCTGGAAATCTTTTCTCTGTTTGTGTCTAATGTCCTTATTGAGATTTTAAGTTCCTGAGGACAGGGAAATTTGTCTGCCCTTTGTTTCTTACCTGAATTATGCCTCTTGGGAGATTTACAACTCATTTGACTTTTCACGCTTTCCCCAGCTTCTGAGTTAGGCTAGGGAGACCGCGGTGAGAGCTAACGTTGGTCTTCTGACGTTACACTTGACCAGGGATTTTTATAGTCAAGAAGTAGTTTTGCCTCTATGATCTCCGTTGAATTAGGACAAGCTGCTCGAACTTCTGCAGGTGAGATCTGGGGCTTGGCCAAAGCTCGGGAGACTAGTCAGCGCTCGCTGGAGTGAGAACCATTGGATGGAATGTGCACTTCCTGGTTTAGGGTTTACTGCTGGACTTTGAATTATAAAGCAAGGCGGGCAGGATGGTAGGGACCTGGGTAGGAAAATGAGTCCCGAGAGGCGTCCCCGAGTGGCCGCTTTGTGTAACGGTTGAGGGACTGCGGAGGTGGTCTATGTCCCAAGGGACACTGGGACAATACAGGGTGGGGCCGCTGCTGGGACACTGTGGAGTTCCCCTTTAAGCCCAGTTGTCTGGTGTGGGGTCTGGGTCCCAGCCACAAGCCTCCCTCCTATCCTGCCACGCATGCCTCCCGTCTATACGGTTGACTCCCGCTCCCTGGAAACCCCGGGGGAAGAGCCGGTGTCCTCCCAGGGAAGCTGATGGTGGCGCTTATTCCCCAGGACAAGGAAGTCCCCGCAGACGAAGAGAAGACAGGAGGTATCCCAGTCAACAAGGCAACCTGAAGGACAGTGGCCGTGCTGGCCAGGAGTTGGAGCCTGGAGACTGTACCCCCAGCACTAAGGAAACCAGAGGGGCCCCAACAAGGCAGGGTGGCGCTGCTTCAGGGCTGCTAAGCTCCCCTGTCTCCTGCTGGATCCTTGGGACGAGAGCTTGAAACCTGCCACGAGTTTTCCAAACTCTCGGAAGGCAGAAGTTGCTCCTCTTTCTTCCCGAGCTTGTCTTCAACGACCCCACAGCTGCTCACTTTCCCAGGGTGGCTGGGTGAGGACACAGAGCAGCCCAAGAGTATCCAGCTGCCCGTTCACAGAGCACCTTCCTTTGTCCGGAAAGTGCATCGCTCGGGGAAGCAGGAGGCGCGATTCCGGGCGGTGGGTGGCCGAGGTGAAGGGAAGGCGCCACCCAGAAAGCAGCTGGCGGTGTGCAATTATCTCAGGGCTGAGAGATCCTTTCTTCCCCTAACGCACCGCTGAAGTCCACACCTTAGGAAGAAAAACAATCTAAGTGCCTGTGATAGCGTCTCGGGGCCTGCGAAACCCTGACGGGGGGGAAGTATTCCTCGTGCTCATGCCCGAGATCCCGCGAAGAGCTCTGGCCGTGACCCCCCTCCCCCAGCAGGGCGTTTTGATGCTGTTAACAAGCCCCATGCCCCCAAGAGAGGGTATAGCATTTGAAATATCTGCTGACTCGAAGGCTGGTTTCGAGGCAGAGGGGGCGTCCGCCAGCTGACAAGCGCTGGCTCATTTCTTGCATAGCTGTGGCAAAGCAGGGTCCGTGCCAGGCCCCCAGACACGTGTTAAAGTGACTCATCAGTCATGGTTTCTGCCCCAGCACAGCTGAAGCCCCCGGAAGGCCCCAGAAAGGAGCCACCATCTGATGTGGTTTTGCCTCGTCGCCCGTCCTGGATGGAGGTGAGGGAAGGACTTCTCGAGGGCCTCCCCCATCTCGGTGTTTGTCATGATGAATAGTGAGTGCAGCAGAGTATCTCCTCCGGAGTACGGCCCAGGGCCCTGTGGCCGCAGGAGGTCAATAGATAGTTGTCGACGGACAGCCTCCACTTCTTGCCTTGTTTATTACAGAAACCCTTGGAGGCCGGTCCCTGCTGGTGAGCCCTCCCCTCCCCCCCGTGGCCCCGTCAGAAAACATGAGACAATAAATGGAGACGGATGGTCTGTCCGGGGAGCGACACCACCTTCCATGTGGTCGGCCCCTTCCCAGCTGTGCCTTCATTGAAGGTGCAGGACAGGGTAAGCGGCCTCCAACAGGCTGCCAGGGCAACAGGGACGGGGCTCCCCTCCTCTCCCCTCTCCCTCCCCTGACCCGAGGCAGGATGGACAAAGGGAAACGCCATGTGGGTGTCTGATTATTGGCCTCCAGTTTCACGCTGGCCTGGCAGGGGGCCCAGGCTACAGTTTCACAGAGTCAACAGATGTGCTTCTAATTATTTACTAGAACTTCTCTCACCGGGAGCCAGTTCTTCTGATGAGACACTGCAAACGTCCAGAAGCTCGCCGGCAGGTCAATCGCACAAGTAGGGTGAGGAGAAGGGGGGACAGGCCACGCGGGCATCCCCGTCTCTGTTTATAATTCAGTCTCGGATTCGGGTGTGTTTTCACGCGTGAAATGGGGAAAGTCACAGATTCAGACACAGGCCAGGAGCGCACTGGCTGCTGAGATGGCCTAAATGGTGACGGTGACGGGCCGAGTCGTGTCCCCCGCGTCCCAAATTCCTACGTCGAAGTCCTCACCCCAGGACCTCAGAACGTGACAATATTTGAAGCGAGGGCCTTTAATACATTTGTTTTAAGTTTATTTGTTTATTTTTGAGAAAAAGCATGAGCAGGGGAGGGGCAGAGAGGAGAGAGAGAGAGGGAGGGAGAGAATCCCAAGCAGGTTCCACACCGTCAGCAGAGAGCCTGATGCGGGGCTCATACCCACTAACAGTGAGACCATGACCTGAGCTCGAACCAGGAGTCAGACGCTTAACGGACTGAACCACCCGGGTGCCCTTGAAGCTGGGGGCCTTTAAAACGGTGACCAAGGTTAAACGAGATCATGAAGGTGGCCTCTGATCTGACTTGGTCCGTATAAAAAGAGACAAATCGGACAAAGACCCACAGGAGGAAGACCATGCGAGGATACAGGGAGAAGGCGGCCATCCACACGGCGAGGACAGGCCTCAGGAGGAACCAGCCCTGCCAATGCCTTGATCTCAGACTTGCGCTTCCAGAAAATTCTGCGGTTTATCTCAGACTTGCGCTTCCAGAAAATTCTGTGGTTTAAACCGTGGAGTCTGTGGTACTCGCCGTGGTACAGCGACCACGGTAGGCTCGGGGAGGGCCGCCCTTTGTGCCAGCGAAGGGTCACAGGTCACAAAATGCACTCTGGCTAGGGGCCCACGTGATCGTAAAGGGAGGATCGGGAAGTGTCTCAGGCACATAGTCCCTTTTCCTAACTACTGGGGACAGATGCATTTGGACTTCAGAATTCCTCAGGCTTTAAAAAGAATATGGATGTATATACCACATACTATCTAACACACCCAGAGGGCCGCGATAGCTCCCATCATCAAACATTTCTGAAATGAAACAGAAGAGTGTATGTAAGCAGCTGGATACCTCAATAGAGATACGTATTTGCATTAAGAGGAGTAAAGAAAGAATATATATATATACGTATACGTATATATACGTAAATACATATATATACGTATACGTATATATATATAAGTATATATACGTATACGTATATATATATACATATAGATATACTTATACATAGATATACTTATATATATACTTATAAGTATATATACTTACATATATATACTTATATACTTATATATATATTCTTATAAGTATATATATATACTTATATATATACTTATATACTTACATATATATACTTATATACTTACATATATACTTATATATATACTTATAAGTATATATATATACTTATATATATACTTATATATTTATATATATATACTTATATACTTATATATAAGTATATATACTTATATATATACTTATATACATATATATACTTATAAGTATATAAGTATATAAGTATATATATGTATATAAGTATATACATATATATACTTATAAGTATATAAGTATATAAGTATATATATGTATATAAGTATATACATATATATACTTATAAGTATATAAGTATATAAGTATATATATGTATATAAGTATATACATATATATACTTATAAGTATATAAGTATATAAGTATATAAGTATATATATGTATATAAGTATATATATAAGTATATATAAGTACATATATATATAAGTACATGTGTGTATGTATATATATATATACACATATATAAAACCTCAAGTTTGCTCAGGTCAGATTTCACCACCAAATGAGTTTGTGCTAAATGGAGAAAGGCTTGGTTTCGGGGATTTCAGAACTCTGCATAGGGTATGACAGACTCGTCTAGTAGCCCTGCCTCCAGACTTCAACTCTCACAGAGGGAGAAATCCAGACTCAGGGAGCGAGCTGCTCACTGGGGATCACGTGGCACATGGAAGACCGGCTCGGTTCTTCTAATGCCAGGCCTGTGTCTTTTCAAAGGAGCCCGGAGGGCCGCCTCGTATGATTTGCTCTCCCCCGGCTCCTTGCAGGGCACCACCTTCCCATCCACACGTCACCCACACGTCACCCACACCCTGCGTCCCCAGCCTGTTACTTTCCCTGCTCACCTGGAGAACTTCACAGCTGTCGGCAGACATCACCTTTGCTGGGCTCACCTCCCTGACCCTTCTGACTCTCGTAATTTCAGAATTGGAAACGATCTTTTTTTCAACCTTTTATTTATTTTTTTTGGGACAGAGAGAGACAGAGCATGAACGGGGGAGGGGCAGAGAGAGAGGGAGACACAGAATCGGAAACAGGCTCCAGGCTCTGAGCCATCAGCCCAGAGCCTGATGCGGGGCTCGAACTCACGGACCGCGAGATCGTGACCTGGCTGAAGTCAGACGCTTAACCGACTGCACCACCCAGGCGCCCCAAGAATTGGAAACGATCTTAAGGAGACAACAAGCCAAACCGTTTCAGGTGAAGCTCGAGCCCCCATCCTCCCTCCCCCCCCACCCCGGCCCAGACCCGCAGCTAACCAGACGGAACTGGGGGACCTCCACGGAACTCTGGGGACCCCCAAGGTACAGTCCGGCATCCTCTGATGCAGCCTGACCTCCCCTCACTACTACGAAGGTGAAAAATGAGCTCTGCCAGGTCATGCAAGCAGCGGCTGTTTATGCGATCCGGACTGGTTGCTACTAACCTTATTGCACAGAGTCAGAAACCGAGGCCCCAAAAAGGGGAGGGCAAAGCACCCCAAGTGTGAGCAGACTGCGGTTTACACGGGGCATGGCACACGGCACGGCATATGCAGATGCACGCTCCCGGCATTTCGTGTCGCCCTCCCATCTGCTAAATGAAACAGCGAGACCTCCTGTTTGAAATGATGCCCGGTTGTTTCTTAGAATGATGGGGCTTTTGTTCAGAAATTCTTAGTAGGGAGGGTTTGCATAACATGAGCCGCACGCTCTCACGCCCATCCCTGTGCCTGACAAACATTCATAACAACGCGGCGGCTCTTGAGTTAACCGGAGAAATCCCAAAATATGGTTACGTAAGAGAGATTTTTATTTCTCTGCTTTAGAAACTGCCAAATGGCGCTTGTTCAAACTTTCTATCTTAACAAAAAAAAAAAAAAAGAAAGAAAGAAAGAAAGAAAGAAAGAAAGAAAGAAATGCCTCGGGACTAAAATCCAAAATGTAAGAATTCAATCCAAAAAGGATAACCTTTTCAAAGGTTGTGGTCCTGTGCATGGACTGGATTGCAGTGAGAAATGAAATTGTCATGGTAGGAAAATATATATATATTTAAAAGTATTGTGCAGTCTTGAGAAGTTTCATCGAAAAACCTTGACTGTCTCTAGTTTTCTAAAAGCCGCTCCTCTTTTTCTTTGCTTTCTTGACTCATGAAAGTCTCCTCTATATGTTTGAAAACAGCACCAGGGACTTCGAAGTTCGGCGTTGTAAGGCTGGTCAGCTACCGTCTGAGAGTGCGGTAAGGACTGTAATCGACCTTCGACGGTCATGCCCTTCTCTTGATGACGGAGTCCCCTGGGCATTGTCAGGGCTCAGAGCCCTCGGTGTAGAGATGGCATTTCTCTACCTTCCTTGCAATGACGTACGGCCCTTTGATAACGTTTGCACGAAAGGGATGAGAACAGAGAGGATATAGAGCCATTTCTTTTTTAAAAAAAGGTTTTTTTTTTTTTTAATGTTTATTTATTTTTGAGACAGAGAGAGACAGAGCGCAAGCAGGGGACGGGCAGAGAGAGCAAGAGAGGGAGACACAGAATCCGAAGCAGGCTCCAGGCTCTGAGCTGTCAGCACAGAGCCTGACTCGGGGCTCGAACTCACGGACCCTGACATCATGAGCTAAAATCGGAAGCTTAACCGACTGAGCCACCCAGGTGCCCCAATGGAGAGCAATTTCTGAGTTATGTCCTTAAAGGGACACGCTAGCCCTTCACCTCCCCCACCTGCTTCATGAGATTGAGGACAATACTCGAGGGTTTTGTACAAGGGAACCAGGCCTCCGGATAAGTAGCATTACCCCTGCTCCGGGCCATATGTTTTTGGACACCTTTGTTACAGCAGCTGAGCTGTGTAGGCTGACGAGTATCCGAAGTTACAGGTGGGTGTGAGCATTATTAAAGTCTCCCGCTCCCTCCACGCACATTCGCTTCCCTCTCTGACCCGTTTTCTCCTTAGCGAGCAAAGTCCTGAGGAGCAGGGCCCTGTCCCCACTGTAAGGATGTCGTGGAAAAATCCACGGGAGAGATTACTCTGAGGGGTACGCTGCGCTAGAAGAAGGGCAAGAAGTTCTGGCTTTGGGCAGAAACCAGAACATTAAGTCAGCCACATGTTCCACTCACAAGCCGGTGGCAAATTGGCCATCGCGACCGAAGCCCCGAGAAGGCCACGGCGTTGCTGAAAAACTTCTGCTAGATGCCGTGATCACTGATAAGGGTGCTCCCGGCCAACGAGAGCAGTCCTGCCACAGAGCGTGGGGGTGGCGTTTAGGCCGGAAGCTCTCACATCTGGTTCAGATAACGCTATCTCAGGCAATCATCGCCACACTCCCTTCTCCCGCGGGGTTTTCTCCACAGAACAATAAGCAGATGTGAACTTTCTAGGCCATGGCGGGGGCGGGTGGAGGGGGCTCGGAAATTCTCATTTACTCACCCGTTCCTCAACAGCTATTGATTGAGGCCAAGCGCGAGTCAGGTGCGATGCTGGGCATTCAAGGCCCCCGCTCTCCGGCCACTTGGGTTTTAGTGGCGGGAGACGGAGAACGCATAAGTTAACCCGAAACAATATCACTTCAGAAAATAATTAGCACTGCCCATACATTAGAATTGGGTGATGTGAATAAGGAGTTGAGGACCACTTCAGGAAGAGTGGTCAGAGAAGACCTCTGCCAGGGGCTGGCACGCAAACGGAGACCGGAACCATAAGCCACGTAAGTGCAAATGTCCTGGGATTGTGGAGAGCTTAGAAGAACCTAGAGAAGGCCGTGTGACCTAGAGAAGGCCGTGTGGCTAGAACACAGGGAGTTTGTAGTGGAGGGAGATGAGCCAAGGTCAGAGCTGTAGGCAAGGGGCAGATAGTGCAGGGCCTTGTAGACTCCGATATGGTGATACGGAATTGTATTTTAATGTTTATTTATTTTTGAGAGACAGAATGTGAGCGGGGGAGGGACAGAGAGAGAGGGAGACCCAGAATCCGAAGCGGGCTCCAGGCTCCGGGCCGTCAGCACAGAGCCCGATGCGGGGCTCGAACCCACGAACCTGGAGATCGTGACCTGAGCCGAAGTCGGACGCTCAACCGACTGAGCCACCCAGACGCCCCTGGATTTTATTTTCAGAGCAATATGAAGCCATTGGAGGATTTTAAACGGGAGAGGCACATGGCCTAATTTGCATATTAAAAAGATTGCCCAGCTGCTGTGTGAAGAATGTCTTTTAAGAGTGCAAAAATAGAAATAGGAAGACCGGTTAGGAGGGTATTGCATAATCCTGGCAGGAGGTAATAACTATTATTATCCCCATTTCACGGAGGCCCAGAGAAGATGTAATTTATGCAAATGTATACACAAGATAATAATAATGCTTTACTTTTATTTGCATAGCGATTTCAATTTGAAAAGCCTTTTTACCTATATCACTTTCTTTGAACTCTAGAACCACTCCAAGATGAATTATCATTGGAATTTTTTTAAGTTTATTTCTTTATTGAGAGAGAGAGAGAGAGAGAGAGAACACAAGCAGGGGCGGGGCAGACAGAGGGAGAGACACGATCCCAAGCAGGCTCCGCGCTGTCCCACTTGGGGCTCGAACTCAGGAACGGTGAGGTCATGACCTGAGCTGAAACCAAGAGTCAGACGCTTCACCCACTGAGCCACCCAGGCGCCCCTGTCTGAATTGTTTAGACAAGGAAACAAGCCTCCAAGACGTCGCTACTTGATGAGATTGCAGAAGCGGTTAAGTGCAAGAAACCTGATTCAACTCGGGTCTCCCGACTGCCAAGCCTGTACTTTTCCCATTCCCCTTTTCCTATATCGGCAAAAGGTTCGCATTTATTCACGGCCTTCTCTTGAAAATCTCTGTTCTCGGGGCTCCTGGGTGGCACAGTCGGTTGAGCGTCTGACTTCAGCCAGGTCACGATCTCGTGGTCCGTGAGTTCGAGCCCCGCGTCGGGCTCTGGGCTGATGGCTCAGAGCCTGGAGCCTGTTTCCGATTCTGTGTCTCCCTCTCTCTCTGCCCCTCCCCCGTTCATGCTCTGTCTCTCTCTGTCCCAAAAATAAATAAATGTTGAAAAAAAAAATTAAAAAAAAAAAAGAAAATCTCTGTTCTCATAAAAAACAAGGTTCTTTGAGGAAACATTCTTTTTTGTTTATATGAAACTGGGAAGATGAAAAACAAACAGACAAAAAAACCCAGCAGTGGGCATAGAAGCCCAACGTGAAAAGCAACCTTCCCACATCTTAAGGCCATTTACTCCGGAAGGAGCCAGGTCAGTCAGGTGACACTCAGCAAGGCCCCCTGGGATGCCTTGTTTTAGTTGCTGTAGAAGATTAGAGAACAAAGGAAACAGAAGGCATCCCTCAGCTTTCAGGCACTTGCAATGTAGTTGGAAAAATTGGACTGGCGCCCACAAATAATTTAGGAACGCTCGACAAGTTAAAAGTCACATCCAATTCTAAAAAACTTTAGGAAGAACCCAGATTCTTTCCTTGTGGCACACGGACCTGGATTCCGTTAACAAAGGTAGCTTCTTTAAGTGGGCCTTCGGGGTCGTCAAGGAGAGTCACCAGCCCATTCGTTCTATTGGTGGCCTCATCTGCGGAACGTTCAACTGGAGCTCCGTCCACGGTGCCCTGAGCAATTCACTGTTGCATAGCAAAACGCCCCACAACTTAGTGGCTTAATTCGATAACCATTTTTTTTTTGGGGGGGGGGGACAGAGAGAGACAGAGCATGAACGGGGGAGGGGCAGAGAGAGAGGGAGACATAGAATCGGAAACAGGCTCCAGGCTCTGAGCCATCAGCCCAGAGCCTGACGCGGGGCTCGAACTCACGGACCACGAGATCGTGACCTGGCTGAAGTCGGACGCTCAACCGACTGCGCCACTCAGGCGCCCCTTTAAATTTTTTTTTTTTAATGTTTATTTATTTTTGAGAGAAAGAGAGACAGAGCGTGAGCGGGGGAGGGGCAGAGAGAGAGGGAGATGCAGAATCTGAAGCAGGCTCCAGGCTCTGAGCCGTCAGCACAGAGCCCGGCGCGGGGCTCGAACTCACAGACCGTGAGATCGTGACCTGAGCTGAAGTCAGACGCTTAACGGACTGAGCCACCCAGGCTCCCCAAACAAAGATACCTTCTTATATCGAATGATTTGGCACACAGAATTTCGCTGCATTATAATCAATTGAATGCCACTGTTACAGACCATTGGCTGGAGCTCTGTTACAATTATTATTGATATGTGTGTGGGGGGGGGGGATTTGAACCCCGACAGTAAGTATAAATTAATACAGAATAAGGTGTGCATGTGAACATTTATGAAGCATAAATAAATGATTACAATTCAGATCGCCTACTTAGGGGGATATTAAGAGAGACATTTTCCCGGAAGGTTTATTTCAGTCAGGTTTTAGAGGCCACGAGAAAAAATATTTATTTCAGGCGAACGCGGCTAATTACAAACGAATCCACTCTTTTCGTTAAAGCAAGCCCAGCGGGACTTACACTTGGACGTCCTTAGTGTGAATTAATAGAGTTATTATGTGCTTGAGATAAAAAGAGAAAAGAGCTCTGGCTTGCCAGAGGAGAAAAAAGTAAAGTCCCAGTGTAAGTACCACCAGGGAAAAAGGGTGATTTTTGTCTGCTGAGTATCCCGTTGGGCTCCAGGACCATCGTCTAATCAATTCTCTGGTAATAAGTACAGGATGATTTCAGCATGTGTGGTGAAATGAGGGAAGAGGTTTTCTTCTCCCACAGTAGGATACAAAGCGTGTGTGCACGACAGAAGAAAAATATGGGTTGGTTTGACCTCTTCCAAATACTTTCTTTTAAAAAAAGCTTTATTGGTACATAATACACGTACCGTGCAATATACCCATTTAAAATGTCCAACTCATTGGACTGTTGGTTCATTCACAAAAGTTGTGCAACTGTCAGCACAATCTAATTCTAGAACGTTCCCATCACCCCCAAAAGAAACACCGTAGCCATTATTAGTCACGCCCTCTCCCCAACCCCAATCCCAACCCTAGGTAAACCAGGGATTTGCTTCTGTTTCTCTAGATTCGCCTGTACCAGACTTTTCATTCCTTCATTCCTTTTTATTCCAGACCAATAGTCCACTGTACGTATATACCACGTTTTGTTTATCTGTCTATCGGCTGCTGGATATTTGAGTTGTTTGCATTTTGGCTACTATGAATAATACTGCTGTGAATAGTCGTGTCCACATTTTGTATCGACGGACGTTTTCATTTCTCTTGGACATATACCTGGGAGTAGAAGGTAGATTCTACTCAGCACTGATTCCCATCAGCACTGTGTGAGGTTTCTAGTTGCTCCATATCCTTGTCAATACTTGTAATTGTCTGGACTTTTACTGTGGCCACCCTAGAGGTTGTGAAGTGCGATCTTACTGGGATTTTGATTTGCATTTCCTTGACGACTAATAATATTGGACATCTTTTCATGTGCTTATTGGCCATTTGGATATCGTCTTTGGAGAAATACCTATTCAAATTCTTTTGCCCATTTTTAATTGGGCTACTTGTCTTATTATTATTGAAGTTGTGTAAGTTCTTTATATATTCTGGATACAATTCCCTTATCAGACATACAGTTTGCTAATATTTTCCCCCATTCTGTGGCTTACTGTCCCCTTTCTTGATAGTATCATTTGCAACACACACACAAAAAAATCTTAATTTTGATGAAGTCCAATTTATCTAATTTTTCTTTTGTTTCTTGTGCTTTTGGTTATATCTAACAAACCACTGCCTAACCCTAGGTCATGAAGATTCACCCATATGTCTTCTTCTTTTTTTTTTTTTTAATGTTTATTTATTTTTGAGACAGAGAGAGACAGCATGAACGGGCAAGGGTCAGAGAGAGAGGGAGACACAGAATCTGAAACAGGCTCCAGGCTCCGAGCTGTCAGCACAGATCCCAATGCGGGGCTTGAACTCACGGACCGCGAGATCATGACCTGAGCCCAAGTCAGACGCTTAACCAACTGAGCCACCCAGGCACCCCACATATGTCTTCTTCTGAGGGTTTATGATATTAGCCCTTACATTTATGTCCATGACCATTTTGAGTTAATTTTGGGGTATGGTGTGTGGTAGAGGGTCCAACTTTATATTTTTTACTTGTAGATACCCAGCTGTCTAGTAATGTTGGTTGAAGAGTCTGTTGTTTCTTTCATTCAATCATCTTGGCAACCTTGTGAAAATTCGATTGACTCTAAATATAATGGTTTATTTCTGGACACTCAGTTCTAGTTCACTGATCTCGTTTCCTTATCCCAGTACCATGCTGTCTTGATTATGACAGCTTTATAGTAAGTTTTGAAATTAGAAAGTGGGAGACCTCCAACTTTGTTCTCCTTAAAGACTGTTTTGGCTATTTGGGGTACCTAGCATTTCCATATGAACTTTAGAATCAGCTTATCAATTTCTGCAAAAGAGCTGCTTGAGATTTTGGTAAGGATTAGATTGAATCTATAGGCCAGTTTGGGGAGGATTGCCACCTTAACAATAGTAAGTCTTAGGGGCACCTGGGTGGCTTAGCCAGTCAAGCATCTGACTTTGGTTCAGGTCACGATCTTGAGGCTCATGAGTCTGAGCCCCATGTCGGGTTCTGTGCTGACAGTTCGGAGCCTGGATCCTGCTTCAGATTCTGTGTGTGTGTCTCTCTCTCTGCCCCTCCCCCACCTCTCAAAATTAAACAATAAAAAATATTTAAGAGAAAAACAATAGTAAGTCTTCTTACCCAAGACTTTAGGGAGTCTTTCTGTTTATTTAGGTATTTAATTTGTCTCAATGTTTTATAGTTTTCAGTGTATGCATCTTGGGTTTTTTGGTTAAATATATTCCTAAGAATTTTATTTTTTGATACTATTGTAAATTTAATTTAATTTTTTATTTTTAGAATTGATTCTCATTTTTTGGTTTATTGCCAGTATCTAGAAATATAATTGATATCTGTATATAGATTTTTTCCTGCAATGTTGCTGATAATTGGCTTAATATTTTATTAGCTCTAATAGTTTGTTGGTGCATTCTTTAGGATTTTTTATATTTATAAGATTACGCAATCTGCAAATAAAGACAATGACTTCTCATCCAACTTTTGTTTCTTTTTCTTGCCTTATTGCCTTGGCTAGACCCTCAAACACATTGTTGGATAGAAGTACAGGAGTGCGCATGTCTTGTTCATGATGTTAGGGGGGAAAACCTTCAGTCTTTCATTATTAAATATGCTACTAGCTGTGGGCTTTGAATAGATGCCCTTTTATTTTTTTTTTAATTTTTTTTTTTCAACGTTTTTTATTTTTGGGACAGAGAGAGACAGATCGTGAACGGGGGAGGGGCAGAGAGAGAGGGAGACACAGAATCGGAAACAGGCTCCAGGCTCCGAGCCATCAGCCCAGAGCCCGACGCGGGGCTCGAACTCACGGACCGCGAGATCGTAACCTGGCTGAAGTCGGTCGCTTAACCGACTGCGCCACCCAGGCGCCCCTCATAGATGCCCTTTT
>NW_024412462.1:46927-62823 GCF_014898765.1 Herpailurus yagouaroundi | reverse complement strand
CGCTTAACCGACTGCGCCACCCAGGCGCCCCTCATAGATGCCCTTTTAATGTATTGAAGAAGTTCCTTTCTAATTTTTAATTTGTGGAGTGTTATTATCATGAAAAGATGTTGGATCTTATCAAATTCTTTTCTACATCAAGATAATCATAGGTCAAAGTCTTTGTTGTTTATTTTAGTAATATGGTGTATTACATTAATTGATTTTCAGGTATTACAATATTACACCAATTTTGCCTTCCTGAAATAAGCCCCACTTGGTCATGGTGGATATGTTGGATTTAGCTTACTAGTATTTTACTAATGACTTTTGTGTCTATATTCATGAGCGATATAAGCCAGGTGTTTTTCTGTTCTTGTGATTTCTTTGTCTGGTTACGCTATCCAGGTAATGTTGGCCTCATAGAACAAGTTGGGATGTATTCTTCTCTTCTATTTCTTTTAGAGGCTTGTGAAGGATTAGTATTAATTCTTCCAATGTTTGCTGGAATTGGGTATGAGCTTTTCTTTGTGGGGAGCTTAAAAATTATTATTCAAATATTTTTGCTTGTTTCATAGACCTATTTATATTTGCTATTTCATTTTGAGTAAGTTTTTTTCAGGAATCTGTTTCATCTGGGTTGTCTAATATATTGGCATCCAGATTGTACCATACTCCTTCTTATTTATATAAGGTCAATAGTTATACCCCTCTTTCATTCTTGATTTTAGTGGTTTACATCTTTTTGCTTTTTCTCTTGTAAAGGTTTGACAACTTTGCTGTTCTTTTCAAACTGTTGGTTTGTTGCTATTCTCTTTGGTTTTCTTATATTGTCTATTTTATTCATTTTCACTATAGCTTTTACTATTTCCCTCTGCTCTCTTTGGGTTGAGTTTGGTCTTCTTTTGCTAGTTTCTTGAGTCAGAAGTTTGTTAGTGATTTGAAATTGAATTGATTCTTTTTTGCTATAGGTGTTTACAGCTATAAATTTCACTGTCAGTACTGCTTTGCTCTATCTTATAAGTGTTGATATGTTTTCGTTTCCGTTTCATTAATCTCAAAATATTTTCTAAGTTCTCTTGGGATTTCTACTTTGATCCATTGGTTATTTAAGAATGTGTTGTTTATGCATATATTTGTGGATTTCTCAGATGTTCTGTTATTGATTTTTACTTTATTTCTATTTGTGGTTGGAGACAATACTTTGTAAAACTTCGGTCCTTTTAAATTTATTAGGCTTGTTTTATGGCCTAGCATATTGCTTATTCTGGAGAGTGTTCCACATGTAATTAAGAATAATTTGTATTTTGTTACTGTTAGGTAGAATTTTCTATAGTTGTCTATGAGGTCTAGTTAGTTTATACTATTCTAGTATTCTATTTTCTTGTTAATCTCCTGCCTAGTTATCCTATTCATCACTGAAAGTGGAGTATTAAAATCTCCAATCATTTTTGAATTATCTGTGTTTCCCTTCAATACTGTCAGTTTTTGCTTCATAAATTTTGGGGTTCTGTTGTTAGCTGCATACATATATATGTAATCATTGTATCTTTCTGGTAAGTGGGCTTTTTATCATTATAAGATATTTTTTTCTCGAGTAGTAATCTTTAACTTTAAGTCATCTATTTTGTCTGATATTAGTATATAATATAATATAATATAATATAATATAATATAATATAATATATTTTGTCTGTTATTTATATCTTTTAAATATAAAGTGTGTTTCTTATAAAGAGCACATAGATTGTTCTTTGGTATCTATTCTGTCAGTCAGACTTTGATTAAAATTTTTTATTCCATTTATAGTTATTATAATCGCTGATTAGGCAGGATATACATCTGCCATTTGAGATTTGTTTTCTGTGCTTTATGTCTTTGCTTGTCTATTCCTTCATCACTAATTTCTTTTCTGTTAAATATATATTTTCCAGGTATCGTTTTAATTCCCTTTTATATTCTTATACTATATGATTTGTAGTTATTTTCTTAGCGGTGGTTCTGGGGATTACGATTCTTAACTTAATTTAATACAATCTAATTTGGATTGACACTAACTTAATTTCATTAGTATGTAGCTCCAGCCCTCCTCACTCCCTTATTGCCTGTTATTGTCATAGGAATTTTATCTTTGTATATTATAAATCAATCAACACAGCTTTATAATTATTGCTCTAGGCAGTTGCCTTTTAAATCAGATAGGAGAAGAAAAGAAGTATAAAATGCATTTATGCTGTCTTCTATAAGTATCTATAAGGTTACCTTTACCAGTGCTTTTTATTTCTTCATATGGATTTGAGCCCAGGGTCTTTTTATTTCGGTGAGCAGGGCCCCTTTTAGTATTTCTTGTGGGGCAGTTCTGTGAGTGATGAATTCTCTTAGTTTTTGTTTACCTGGGAATCTTTTTATTCTTCTTTTATTTTTGAACGATAGCTTTACTGAATATAGAATTCTTGGCTGACTGTCTTTCAGCGCTTTCAATATGTTGTCCAGTGGCCTCCATGGTTTCTGATGGGAAATCAGCTGTTGAACGTATTGAGGTTCCTTGTACGTGATAGCTTATTTTCTCTTACGGCCTTCAAGATTCTCTTTTTTTGTTGGCTTTCAACAATTTAACTCTGATGTGTCTAGGTGTGAATCTAGGTGCTTATCATACTTGGACTTCATTGAGCTTCTTGGATACGGAGATTAATGTTTGCAATCAAATTTGGATAGTTCTTGACATTATTTCTTCAAATGTTCTTTCTGCCTTTTTCTCTTTCTCTTCTCCTGGGACCCCTGCTCTGTGTATGTCAGTATGATTGATAAGGTCCCAAAGGCCTCTAAGGTTCTATTCCTTTTTCTGCGTTCTTTTCTCTTTCTGTTCCTCGAACTGGATAATCTCAATTGATTTATTTTCAAGGTCATTACTTCTTCCTTCTGATAGTTCAAATTTCAAATTGTAGTGAATTTTTCGTTTCAGCTAGTGTACTTTTAAACTCCAGAATTTCTATTCTTTTTAGTAAGTTTAATACCTTTATTGAGATTCTTCATTTGGTAAGAACTCATTGTTACAGTTTTCTTTAATTCTTTAGACATCACTTTCTTTAGTTCTTTTAACAGATTTATAATAGCTGAATTAAAATCTTTGTCTAGTAAGTCCAACATCTGAGCTTGCTCAGAGCTTGTTTTTCCATGTAGGGGCCATAAATGTGCTTGTTTTCCTGTATCATACATTTTTTTGTTGAAACCTGAACGTTTTGATAATAGAATGTGGCAACTTTCAAAATAAGACCCACGTGTCCCAGGATTTGTTGGATTTTGTTTTGTTTTGTTTGTTTGTTTTAGTTGCTGGTTAGTTTCAGTTAGTTTGTTCAGTTAGTTTGTTCTATCACTATAAAGTTGAACTAATTTTATAAGTCCGTTTTCCCTATATTGTGCAACCATTGAAGTTTTGCTCAGTTAGTTTTGTGGTCAGCTGATGACTGCCGTAAGCATTTCAGCCCGCAGATATTCCTTTTACATTTTGCTCAGACACTTGTTGTAATTGCTGTCAGGCAGCTGCAGTGTTTAACAATTGCTGCTGATAGTTTTTTGACAAATCCCCTGGGGCAGAGATTTTCCTGCAGAGTGAGCTCTCAGACCAAACATCAACAATGCCCCATAAATGGGTTTTGGCTAAGAGTCTGTGAGACAAGTAAATAATGACAATGCTCAGAGGATGGGCCATGTTGAGGAGTCTCAGATCCAGTCTGTTTCCCCTTGTGGCTGCAAGGTTCATGGTTTTCACAGATACTTGGATTTTGCCAGGCTGCTGGTTATCAAGGCTTACATGGAACTGAATAGAAGGGGATGCGTATTCAAATGCCACAACCCTGTTGCTTTTACTGAGGCTTAGCAGATTTTCTTGAACAGATGCTCCTCTGATGGTTGCGAGTCTTTGGTTAATTTCTAGAGTTCTGAAAAAGATTATTTTGACCATTTCCCCAGTGTCTTTGTTTTTACGGGGGAACAGATTCACAGAGGTCCTAACTATGCCATTTTGTAAGTCCTGCCCCTCTTCCATTATTAAACAGGAGCATCAGTATTTTGTTGCACTGGAAAGTCATATTAACACACTTTTCTCTCCATAAAGGTATTTTGGCAAAACACCTGACCAACTAGGTTGCTGGTGAAAAATATTCTATGATCAAACAAATTCAGAAAAAAAAATTTTTTTTTTTTTGCTCTATCTCATCCTTGGGGGCTCCCAATGCATGCTAGCATTTTCAAGGTTCTGAGAGAAGTCCTGCTATAAAAATCTTGCTTACTTTTCCTTACTCAGGATTTCCTAAACATATTTTCCCATATAACTGCTTTTTAAAAATCTGTCCAATACCCTTGGTTAGTGCTTCTCCCAATACACTACACCACCCTTAAAGGTGAATTTCAGGTCTAGTACATGGGACTGCTTTTCAGAACTAATATGACAGCAGTTGGGTGTCTGATGAGAGTGGTCAAGGTACCTATAAGATACAATACTTTGGGATACTTTGGGGCTTAATTTCTATTTACCTAATACATCGTCTGAGATCTAATAGCACTGGCTACCTTTTTTTTTAAATGGGGGTTTGGGGAGGTGGGTCTGGCTCATCACAAACATCCTGAAAGACTTAAAATTATTTGATCTGTTTATAGTTTTCTTTCCTTCCACCTCAGAAAAGTCATGTGCACTGATCTCCTATAATAAGAAAGTGTAAAGAGTTTTGTGGTGGGGCAAATGACTTTTGTCCTTTTCGGAGCCCCTCAGTCAATAATGGATTCCTAAAGGGGCGCCCGGGTGGCTCAGTCGGTTAAGCATCCGGCTTCGGCTCAGGTCACGATCTCACGTCTCGTGGGTTCGAGCCCCGCGTCAGGCTCTGTGCCGACAGCTCAGAGCCTGGAGCCTGCTTCGGATTCTGTGTCTCCCTCTCTCTCTGCCCCTCCCCTGCTCACGCTCTGTCTCTGTCTCTCAAAAATAAAAACGTTAAAAAAAAAAAAAAAACGGATTCCTAGAAACCACTCAGACTAAGGCAGACGAGCTGCGGAACCACACAGACTGTCTGTAATCACACAGACACACTTAGACATGCACCCACGCGCACGCACACACGTGCACGCACACATGCACATACACATGCACACATGTACAGAAATCCCTGGTGGGAATGCTGACGCCTGACAGACGTGACAGGAGTCCCCAAGCAGGTTCCCCGCTCCCGGGAGCAGCCTTATCCTTTTATCACAGGGGGCTGTGCAAACGTATTCTTTATCCTGGTTGCCGTGGCCCGAGGAGGTCTGGGAAGTCCTGCCCAGGAGACTTGGGAGTCTTTCCAGAAGGGGACAGAGGGCTCTGTGCCCTCATCCCGGGACGGAGGAATCAGGAAATTGGTTCTAGTGCTGCCTTTGTCACTATTCTGGGGAAGTTGCCTTAGTTTCCTGGGTCTTCTTCATAGTACAGCGAAGAGACCGAACATGATTTTTATAATTCTCTCCAGCTCTGGAGTTCTTTGGATTTATGGTGTATATATGTGTATACCTTCACGGAGCAGGGAGTCCCAGTGTCCGCATGGCCGCGGTCCCCTAAAGGGCCCCCCTCCCCCTACCTCTTGTCAGGCTTGTTCAGGCCACGCCTCTGGAAAAAACAGCCTCTTTTCTGGTTTCCGTCAGCGCAGCAATTGTGAACTTCCTGCCATGTGGCCCCATAAACCCAGAGCCGGAGCCAAATGTGGAGAAAGGGCAAGCCTGCCTGGAAGGAAGGAGTGTTGGACAGGCAGGGCCAAGCTCCAACTTCCTCCTCATCTGCAGGCCGAGACACAGGAAGCCCCTGGCCCACCTCCCCTGCCAGTGTTCTGTGTGCGGGGCACCCGGTCACCCGGGCCCCCTGCGTTTTACCACTACCGCGACCTCTGTTGTGCACGGGAAGCCTGGGACGTCAGGGCGGGTGCACTGGGCACAGGCCACCAGCCAGCCCCCTCCCAGCGCTAGCCCCCGCCCCCAGCCCAGCTCTTCCCCCCAAGCGGTGGGCTCCAGATCCCCCCTCTGAGGATGTCCCATGAGCGGTCTCGGGTCAGAGCTGCGGAGGACCGTTCCTGCAGAGGCCATTCCACATTTTCCGAGCCTAAGCGGATGCTCTCGCCACCGCGGCAAGTTGATTAAAAACACACACTCGCACACAGAAGACAGAGAGCTGTCGAAGCTTTGCTTGTTTTGCAAGCGCGGGGGAGTCGGGCTGCGGTGTCACTGCTCACATCTGTTCCCCCAAGCGTGCCTGTGGCTTCTTTCCAAAAAGACGGCTGGGCCCGTGAGGGCCGTGTAGGAACCCGAGAGCCCGGGGGGGGGGAGCCCCCTACCTCTCCCCCTTCTCGATTCCCTTGGCCTGAGGGTCTAGGGCCAGCAGGTGGCCGGGGCCAGGCTGCACCTAGGAGGAAGGAAGGGAGGGAGGGCACAGGTCATCAGAGGCAATCACTGCAGGCCTGGGACCGGCACCCGGAGGGTGTCCAGTCAAGACCAGTTCAAACGTCCTCTTGCAAGAGTTCCTGACTCACCCGAAGCACCTTAGTCAACACCTAGGACGCTCAAAGAGTCTCTATCTTATCCTGTCCAGAAGCCATGCGTGCTTTCTGCCCCAGCTGTCCCAAGCTCTCGCTCTCTCTCTCTCTCTCGGCTTTCTCTCTCAGCTGAGAGGGCATTTTTTAAAAATTTTTATTTATTCAGGCTCCTCAGAGACGGCGCCCAGCTGGACACGGGGCTCGAACTCACAAACCGTGAGATCATGACCTGCGCCGAAATCAAGAGTCGGACGCTTAACCGACTGAGCCACCCAGGAGCCCCTGAGAGGGCATTTCTGAGGGACACCTTCTCTCACACTGCTCCGACCGGCCACAGGTCAGCGGGTCCCACCGCTCCCCTTCCCCAGAGGCAGCAGAACCCGCGACCCTTGGCTCTCAGCACCTGCCCCCTGCAGCGGCCCCGCCTTGTTTCCCCTCTCTTCCCTTACAGCCTGTTCTCCAAACCCAGCAGGCGCCGGGTGTCAAAAATGTGAGTCGGATTATATAACTTTTCTGCCTGAAATCCTGCGCTGGCTTCCCAGTGCTCCTGAGTAGATTCTCAAGGCCTTACGGCAGTCTGAATGCCCTGCCTCCCTCCTTGACTCCCTTTGTTATCATTCTTGATCAGAGTCTGTTTGTTCCAGCCCGAAGGGCTTCTTCCTGTGTCTTTCTGAGCCCACACTCCCGGCCCCTCCACGGGGCTTTTGCATTTGTTCTTCGTGCTCCCTGGAACGCTCTGCTCCAATGTCCCTAGGATCGGCTGTCCTTATCACCACCCCAGAGATGGTTTCCCTGACCACCCAAGGGAGGACTGTCCCCTCCACACCCACCCTTCTGCCAAACGCTTCCCGGTTTATTATTTGCCGCCGTTACTACCCAAAAGGTAAATGATCATTTTTATGGTATTTATTAGCGTTTACGTTAACCTCCCCTACGAGAACGAAAGCTCCCCGGACTTTCTCGTTGACTACAGCGGCACACGCTAGATGCCCAACAAATACTTGTCGACCTAGTGAGGTCGGGTGACTTGACATTGACCACCGGGTTCCGCTTTCAGACGTCACCTCGCCTCAGTAGGAATTCTCACCATTAAAAAAAAAAAAAAAAATAGTAAAAACCAATGAAAGTAAATGACATGAAAGCCGTACGTAAATAAAAGATAACTAAACAAAAACAAACAAACAAAAAAAGGAATTCCCACCATTTGGAGAAGAACAACTCACCCCACAAGAATCCCAAGGTCACCGGGGCAGGCTGGGGCATGAATGTCCCTCCTGCTTAGTAATAACAATTTACCTTTAAAATTGCCTGAGAGTAGATGAAACCAAGTACACATTTTTATGAATAAAGTTTTACTGGCACACAGCCACACTCATCCTATGGGCTCCATCATGCTACGACATTCTTACGTGGAGACAAAGACCGCGTGGCCCCACAGCCTAAAATATTTTATTATCTGCCCCTGTCCGGGAAGAGTTTGCTGACTCCCGCCCCGGAGAGAAAGTTCTCTGCCCCCTGGGAATGCAAGCTGGTGCAGCCACTCTGGAAAACAGTATGGAGGTTCCTCAAAAAAACTAAAAATAGAATTAACCTACGACCCAGCAATTGCACTACTAGACATTTATCCAAGGGTTACAGGGGTGCTGTTTCGAAGGGACACATGAACCCCCATGTGTATAGCAGCACTATCAACAGTAACCAGAGTATGGAAAGAGCCCAAATGTCCATCGGCGGATGAATGGATTAAGAAGATGTGGTACATGTATACAATGGAGTAGGACTTGGCAATCAAAAAGAATGAAATCTTGGGGCGCCTGGGTGGCTCAGTCGGTTAAGTGTCCGACTTCAGCTCAGGTCACGATCTCACGGTCCGTGAGTTCGAGCCCCGCGTCGGGCTCTGTGCTGACTGCTCAGAGCCTGGAGCCTGTTTTGGATTCTGTGTCTCCCTCTCTCTCTGACCCTCCCCCGTTCATACTCTGTCTGCCTCTGTCTCAAAAATAAATAAATGGTTTTTTTTATTTTTTTTTCAACGTTTATTTATTTTTGGGACAGAGAGAGACAGAGCATGAACGGGGGAGGAGCAGAGAGAGAGGGAGACACAGAATCGGAAACAGGCTCCAGGCTCCGAGCCATCAGCCCAGAGCCAGACGCGGGGCTCGAACTCACGGACCGCAGTATCGTGACCTGGCTGAAGTCGGAGGCTCAACCGACTGCGCCACCCAGGCGCCCCAAAAATAAATAAATGTTAAAAAAAAAAAAAGAATGAAATCTTGCCATTTGCAACTACGTGGCTGAGTGAAATTCGTCAGTCAGAGAAAGACAAAAATCATATGACTTCACTCATATGAGGACTTTAAGAGACACAACAGATGAACATAAGGGAAGGGAAACAAAAATAATATACAAATATACAAACAAAAATCATAAACAGGGAGGGGGACACAACAGAAGAGACATAAATATGGAGAACAAACTAAGGGATACTGGAGGGGTTGTGGGAGGGGGGATGGGCTAAATGGGTAAGGGGCACTAAGGAATCTACTCCTGAAATCATTGTTGCACTATATGCTAACTAATTTGGATATAAATTTTAAAAAAAAACATAAAAAATAAAAAATAAATAAATAAAATGTGGATGGAACCCAGAAAAAAAAAAAAAGGAAGTTCTCTGCCCCCTGTGCTTCCTGGGGCTCCCTCCACAATGCCGAGCAGTCACCTACAGCTACATCAGGGGCCTCTGCCTCCATATGGCGTCTGTCCGTCTCCCTGCTGTTGGTCACACTCATCTATATGTCACTACAGCGCCTCGCACATTTTTGGCCTTTAAGTTAGTTCATATGATATCCCTACAATTGACCTTTGGACAATACAGGGATAAGGCACGCCGACCCTCAGCACAGTAGAAAATCCGCGTGTAACTCTTGCCTCCTCGAAGACTTCACTGCCAACAGCCTACTGTTGACCAGAAGCATTACCGATAGCACAAATAACCGATCATTTATATGTTATTGCCTATGTGTTATCACCAATAACGTAACATAAATAATCGGCTGACACAAATGTGTGCTAGGCGTATTATATATCGTATTCTTACGATAAAGTAAGCTAGAGGAAAAAAATGCTGTGAAGAAAATCATAGGGAAGAGAAAATACATTTACAGTTCTGTACTGTATTTAGTGGAAAAAAAAAAAAAAAAAGATCTACGCATAAGTGGACCCGCGCAGCTCAAGCCTGTGTTGGTCATCCGTTCAAATGACAGTCACCGGGTTCGCGTCTGTAGAACATTTCGAAGCAGACACGGGGAGCATGGCTTGAAACGCGTCGGTTCCCTCGTAATCCGTAGCAAACCCCACTGGCCCGGAACAGGCGAGCCTGGTTTAATAAGTTGAATCTGCCCCAGTCTCGCGTAGGCCATGAACGAGCTTTTTAACGCTCTCTTCCGAAGCAAATGGCAGCCGAACATAGCTCTCGGCCGGACCGAAGGATCACGAATCTGGGCTAGCAGACCTCAGCGAGGGAGACTGTCGGTGCGGCAACAGGTCCCATGATTCATCCACTATGAGAAGGGAATGTCTACTGCACCGGCCTCCAGAAGCTGGGTGTGGGTGTGTGGTGGGAGACAGAGAGCTCACATGTGAGTGTATATGCATTGGTATGTGTCAGTAGGGGGTGAGAATGGCTGTGAGGGCCCAGCAGTGTTTCAAGAGAGGAAGAACCGGTTAGGGTGCGTGTGAACTTCTCTTCCTTTGCCATCTTTCCACCCTCTGCTCTACAAAACGGCCATTCGATTCAAGGCCGGCCATCCTCCGACTCAGGGGGAGCTGAGAGTCCCCGCACAAGCTGATGGCAACCAAGGAGGATCGATTCCCATGAAGGCCACTTCCCAGAGAACGAACGCCCTCTTGGGTTCATGGCTCAGGGCGAATGAACTCATGTGCTGGTCGCTCTGGGGGGAGCATCGCTATAGCTTAATTAAAGGACCGCAGGCGACGGGGCTGGTCAGGGGACATGCGGACCTTGACTAATTGTAATATCGTGCTCATTAAATTTCTGGAAAGGGCCATAAGCTTGGTCCTTCACGAGCCCTCCACCCCCAGGGCAGGCAGGCCACTGTTTAACGTTTCCTCCAGAAGTCGGATTCCCAGGGAGCTGCCAACGCCGGGCATAGATTCAACGTGGTTGGCACAGGACGCAGCTTGGCCACGGAGCAGATAGGGGACAGTTTGACTGTCTGCCAGGCAGGATTCAGGGGTTCTCCACCCACCATACTCCAGGAGTTACAGGAGCAGGTGGGGACAGTGAGACGGGGCTTCCCACACCCGGAGGTGCAACTGGGGGGCTTGGGTGAGAAACACTGGTGACAGATCAACGTTTTCTCTGTCTCCTTCATGCCTTCCTGAGTTCCTCCTCCTCCTTCTTTTCCTCCTCCTCCTCCTCCTCCTCCTCCTCTTCCTCCTCCTCCTCTTCCTCCTCTCTCCACTCCTCCTATCTGATCTCCAGGCTGACTACGAGAGCTTCTGGGAAGCCAGTTAAAATGCAGATTCCTGGGGCACCTGGGTGGCCCAGTCAGTGAAGCATCTGACTTGAGCTCAGGTCAGGATCTCGCGGTTCGTGGGTTCGAACCCCGTGCGCAGAGCCTGCTTGGGACTCTCACTCTCTCCTCTCTCTGCCCCTCCCCTGCTCGTGCTTGCTCTCTCTCTCAAAATCAATAAGCAAAACCTTAAAAATAAGTAAATAAGTGAAATGCAGAGTCCTGTTCCAAGTCAGAGGCTGAGGTGGGGGCCGGGAGTCTGAAGCAGGTGATCCACAGACCGCGCCTTAGCAGCACGGCCTCACCTGCCGATGGTCCCCCAGATCCTCCTCTCGGTGTCACCACACATCCCTGTGCTGTCTGTCCTGGGCAGTGACACCCATGTCCGGCTGTAAACTGACCTCAAGGCGGGTCCTTGGTAACCTCTCTCCCCAGCTCCATCACCCACAGTCCCTTTTGATAGTGGGGACTCTGGACCCTGGCTAGTCACATGCTTGTCTGGATTCCAAACTCTTGGAGGGCTCCCGACACCGGGTGCAGGCCCGGGGAGATACCAGCGCTCGTGCACTCTAGCCTGAGCTCTGAGTCCCCAGGAGGGGACACAGTAGAAGCCAAGCCCCCAGCTTCTGTGCTTTTCACGCACAGAAGGCTCTCTCATTCCCGGGCAGGGTCCGAGGCAGCCACATTTCCTCCTCCTCCTCTCCAATCACTCGGTCCTACCCCCCTCTCTCAGTGAAGCAGGAGGAGACTGTCCCCACCCCTCTGGGGGGAGCCTGGTCTGCCCCTGACCTGTGGAGGCTTCCCAGCCACTTTGCCCTGAGTCCCCACGGCCCTCAGACTTCCTGCCCATTCTTGATGCTTCTAGATCCTGGAGGCTAGTGGGATAGAGCAGAGGCTGGGCTCCCCTGTCCCCAGGCCGAGTGTTCGGGGACAGCTGCCTGTTGCTTCCACCTGCTGGCTCCGCGTCTGCCCCGGCAGCTCTATCCCCGCTGCTTCGTAAGTGAGGCACGACCCTCCAGGTGTGGACGTCCAACCGCCTGCGAGGGTCGCTTCCCTGAGCTGGCGCGTCCTCGCCTGTCGCCTAGGGATCACGACGTCTCCCCTGCGGGGCTGTTTTAAGATTTTGCGGCAGGTCTCACTGGCAGCTATCGCTCCGAATCGTAGCGCTCTTTCTTCCCAATTTACTTTGAAAAGCCAGAGTCTCACACACACACACTTCTGTAGCTTCCCCTTTGGTATCTGTCGCAGAAGAGCTCATTATTTCTTTTTTAATTAACTGAGTAAGGGAGAGAAAAGCTGGCATGTTTGGGAATGAAACAGCGTCGGGAGGTTGGAAGGGAAGTGACCAAGTGTGGCCCGTGTCAGGAGTTGCCCCGAGGAGAGCAGACGCGTCTCTGGGTGGATTCACCGGGATCCCCCCTGTCAGGCCAGTCGCACCCGACCCGGTTCCAGCTCCAGGCCGTCTTCAGGCAGCACCTTACAGGGGATGTTAATCTTTTGCTGTGCCCTGGGTATCTTTTTCTTGTCTGGAATAGGGGTGTTTGCTTTTGTGGTGGTTGTTTTGCTTCGCCTTCTACCTACCGCCACAAAACACCACTGGGCCTGGTGCGCGGTGATTGCTCTAAGTTACAGATTAAGAGAAGAACGTGCGAGGAGCCATCTTGTGCTGGGGGGCACGTGTCTGAATCAAGAGAGACGTAAAAGTCGCTGCTTGGCCCGAAAGCAGCTCACGGTCCCGTTGATGCTATAGGTCTTAACATTTTTTTTTTTTTTTAAGAATATGTCGTATGAGCAGTGGCAGAGGGTGGCACGGAGATACGGAGTGTTGTCAGCAGCAGGTGGGGGGGGTGGATGGGCACAGTGGAGGGAGAGATGGCCTGGGGTGGGGTGGGGCGGGAGGAGAAGCTATCCACGGCAAGATACGAGACCCGAGGAGGAGAGCAGGCTCGACAAACACGCCTGATCGTGGAGGCACGTCACCACAGGTCTACGGTGTCCACGGCACCCAGTCTAGACTCTGCTCCATTCTCCCACGGTCACCATGGGATGACGTGACGTGACGTGACGTGACATCGTGTTATTGCGTTTGAGCAGGTAAAGTATCGTCCCTCCGTGTGCTCATCACCCAGCACAGAATATTCCACACAGGACCCACCGCGACGTACAATGTGAACCGTCTATGCAGTACAGCTCGATATGCGGAATACGATCATACGTATAACGATACTTGTGAGAACAGCTAACTCCCTCTAAATGCAGCCCAAACAACAAACGTCCCACAGGAGACCAAACGCTGAAGCTCTAGGACCAGAAGATCACTGGGCATTCCAGAAATTCAGTAGTAAAGACACACAGGGACCTTTTTGCCATGTCTTCTCCTCGGCACACAAACACGCTCCTCATATGGCGTCTCAAACTTGCTTTCTGGACTCCACTCCCCCTCCCTGGCTGCGTGTCTCCTCAGAGGCCCCGGGTTAGCCTGTCTCCCTCCTCTGAGCCCTGCCCCAGCGCCCAGCTCAGACACCTCTGCTGTAGAATTTGGAATTGCGACTGGTTGTTCACTCGGCTCTCAGCAATTGAACCGTGGGCTGCGGCATTCTTCAAACTTCTCCTCCTGGCCTCTTAGCCAACCATGAAATCCATGTAGTGAGCTGGGTATTAAAATAAAAGAGTAGAACATATCAGGAGGCATCCCACATAGTACGGATCAGTTCGTTTTGTAGAACTTCTATTTCTTCTGTGTGTGTGTGTGTGTGTGTGTGTTCACATACACTGGATCGCAATGTAAAATACCTTTTTTTTTTTTTTTTTTACTGTGGATTATGATTTAAAAACTGTTTCAAAGCCCTGAGCTAGAGGCCTGGCATTTTCTTACCCATTTTTGTTTCCCTCAGTGCCTGCAGAGTGACCCCCGCAAACGCTTGTTGAATTAATACATGAATTCGTCTGCCAACAAAGAGTTAAATCGATAGCTAGGCAGAGCTGCAGGACGGGGCCTCCTCCTGTGACTTGCATTCACACACTGCCATCACATTTGTGAGGGATGATGGCATTTGCTGAAGCCGAAGCCTGCCTCCACCCCCCGCCCCCTGCAGTGCTGTGGGGGCCTATCGGCAGCGGTACCTAAGCTGGGAACTAGCACCTCCCTGCTCCCCACTTGCACCGATAAGGGAAATCGTCCGATGTGACCATAGGCAGACAGGCCTGAGCCTCACTGTCCTTCCTTTGCCAGCTACCTGCTCTTGCGGGGCTCTGTGAAGGCCAGTGCTTTGCTGGGAGATAGTCCAGAGTCTGACAGGCTGGTGTTTCGAGGCAGTGACTTTGGAAAGACACTACAGTTATCCAGCTCAAAGTGAAAGATGTCAGGCAGTCGGCGAAGTCTCAGCTTCTCTGGGTGGAAACTCCAATGGCGTGTTGAATGGCACTGGTCCGGCCCCTTCTTGAAAGTCTCCCCAAGCTTCCCTCCGGAGAAAACGCTCCCACTTTGATTGGTCCCATTTATCACATGATTTTCACTCCGAGAGCCTTTGGGTATTGAACCAGTGCCAAACATTTGACCTGAGATTAGGCCCCGAGCCAGACTCACTCCCGATGTGCTGTATCAGCAAACCCGCACGGAGCAAAGTGACCTCGGCCTGGAAGAAACTGGCCTCTGGCTGGGCCAGTCGTCCCCAGGGTCTCCGGGAGAGCTTCCCTCACTGAGGGAAGGGGTGGAGGGTACCCTGGCTTGACAGCTATTTAGCAAGAAGGGAAAGAACGCTTTGGGAACACACTGGTCGCAGGAAACAAAGGGCAGGGCTGGTCAATGGGCTATCCTTGGGACTACTAAGATACTTCTGATTTTCCAGAAGGTATAGATGAGGTTTCCCGTATGATGTCTACTATGCTTCTCATATTCGGTGTGCGCAGGTCTAGTGCACGTCGGGCATTCAGATGGCGTATAATAAGTGATCGTCAATTGAATGAACGGCCTTCTAACGTATCTTTAGGAAGCAGAACATGTGAATGGTCTGTCGATTCCAGAAAATCAGAATAAATATGTCTCGTAAAGGAAAGCAATTAAGACATAAATTAAGGGGCGCCTGGGTGGCGCAGTCGGTTAAGCGTCCGACTTCAGCCAGGTCACGATCTCGCGGTCCGTGAGTTCGAGCCCCGCGTCAGGCTCTGGGCTGATGGCTCGGAGCCTGGAGCCTGTTTCCGATTCTGTGTCTCCCTCTCTCTCTGCCCCTCCCCCGTTCATGCTCTGTCTCTCTCTGTCCCAAAAATAAATAAAAAACGTTGAAAAAAACAATTAAAAAAAAAAAAAGAAGACATAAATTAAAAACAAACAAATGAAAAACATAAATTGTTCCAAGAAGTTACAGTGGTCTAATTAATTGGGAGCAAAATGAGTCTAGGGATTCTGGCCTTCGTTTCCAAATCCCCAGTGCTTACACAACGCTTGGCACGTAAGCACAAATAAATGTTTAATGAATGAGCGCATTTTAGTTTCCAGAAACTTTGAAGAAAGTTTCCTTCTTCTTTCTTACTTCCATCTCCTACCCCCACCCTGTCCCACTGACACACACCCACCATACACACACACACACAAACACCATAGACTCACATCCCACACCACACACACACACACACACACACACGCACACCACATGGAAATACCACACACACACTCATACACTCTCATTATGTTCCAAAGCCTGAAACTCCACAATCAGAGGAACTTTCTTTTAAATGGAGGCTTTGACCCTTTTAAAAAACCTTTGGGGAGTTGCACACAAAGTCTTATCTTTCATAACCGACAATGAATGTTTGCCAACCTTTTCCTAGAAGCTTGCTT
>NW_024412462.1:35937-36927 GCF_014898765.1 Herpailurus yagouaroundi | reverse complement strand
TTGAAGTCCTTGAGGTGGGGGCTTGGCAAGAAGGCTTTGTCCTGCAGGCTTCTGGAAATCAAGGCAGGCTTTTAAGTAGGAGGGTGACCTGTGCGCGGCCATGCTTTACACAGCGTAGTCCATCAGTGGCGTAGAGGACGGGTCGGGGGCATAGCCTAGGAGCAGGCAGACATTACCCAGTCTCAATGGGAGGGGCAGAAGTCTGGAGGCGGAGGGGGTCTGGAAGTAAAAGGCAATGGAGGGCAATGACTGACCATTGTTTGCGCCAATTTTTCCATTGGGAGAAATGAGAAGAGCTGGACAAAACAGAGAAAGGCAAAAACAAAACATGTTTGCAGGCAGGGGACCAGGACCGAGGCGGTGAGAATGGGCAAGGCCTGAGCGAGGTGAGTCCAGCACTTAGGCTCACGTTCCCTGCAAGGCGACAGACAATTCCAGAACAAAACATGGGCTCCGAGCTGAAGAAGTCGGCAGAACTCTGGGCGCTCTCATGAGACAGGGGGACAGAAACGCACACAGAACAAACCAGGGAGGAAGGTGCCTGACAAGCATTCCCAGCTGAAGTGGGGTCCCCAGGTGGCAGTGAGGGAGTGAAGACTGAACCGGGAGCTGGTGGCCCTCACAATCGATGACCCGATTCAGTCAGCACGATCCTCCTTGTTTTTACTTCAGGAAGGAAAGATTACACACCATTCTCTCTCACGAGCAACGATTCAAAAACCCAAGGCAAAATTCTAGCAAACTGAACCCAGCAATATATATAAAAGATAATCCGTCAAGATCAAGTTTCAAGGTTAGTGTGATGTTTAAAAATCAACTAAGCTAATTTATCACAGTAACTAATTTAACACATTTAAAAATCAATTAAGGTAATTTATCACATTAACTGATTTAACACATTTGGCTAATGAAGAAAAGTCATATAATCATCTCCACAGAACAAGAAAAACCACTTTACAAAATTCAATGCTTATTCATAATTTTTTTTTT
>NW_024412462.1:22449-35927 GCF_014898765.1 Herpailurus yagouaroundi | reverse complement strand
AGAGGAGGTGCCATAGAATCTGAAACAGGCTCCAGGCTCTGAGCTGTTAGCACAGAGCCCGATGCTGCGGGGCTCGAACCCACAAACCACGAGATCATGACCTGAGCCGAAGCCGGATGCTTAACCGACTGAGCCACCCAGTCACCCCCATAATGTTTTTTTAATGTTTTATTTATTTTTGAGACAGAGAAAGACAGAGCATGAATGGGGGAGGGTCAGAGAGAGAGGGAGACACAGAATCTGAAGCAGGCTCCAGGCTCTTAGCTATCAGCACAGAGCCCAACGCGGGGCTCGAACCCACGGACCTTGAGATCATGACCTGAGCCGAAGTTGGACGCTCAACCGACTGAGCCACCCAGGCGCCCCATTAAAAAAGCTCTTAGCTTAACAGTAGAATGAAAATTTCTTTATCTGATTAAAAATAGAGCAAAAATTATATAAAAATTAAGTTTTATTCTCTGAGGTCAAGCATCAGACAAATCTGCTCACCACCTGAATTTCTGTTAAACATAATACTGGAGATTTCAGCCAGTGAGATAAAGAATATAAAGAACACAAATAAATGTATAAAAGTTGGAATGGAAGAAATAAAACTGTCATATTCCCAAATGACGTGATATTATATGTAGGAAATCCAAAAAGATCTATACATAAACTATTAGAATTAATCAATAAATTTACCAAGGTTTCTAGATACAAGGCTAATACACAAAAGTCAATTCTATTTCTTCATAATATCATCAATTATTAAATGAAGTCAGAAATTTTTTATTTAGATCAAATAGCTAGGAATAAATTTAACAAAAGACGCGTGAACCTCCTACACAGAAAACTGTAAAACATTCCTGAGAGAAACTAGAAAATTAAACAAATGAAACAGTATACCACATTCATGGGTTGAAAGGCTAAATACCTGGAGTTGGTGATTCTTTCCAAAGTGGTCTATACAGGGGCGCCTGGGTGGCTCAGTCTGTTGAGCGCCTGACTTTGGCTCCAGTCATGATCTCCTGGTCCGGGGGTTCAAGCCCTGAATTGGGCTCTGTGCTGATAGCTCAGAGTCGGAGCCTGCTTCGGATTCCATGTCTCCCTCTCTCTCTGCCCCTCTCCCACTCCTGTCGGTCTCACTCTCTCTCTCAAAAATAAATAAACATTAAAAAACAAACAAACAGAACCCCAAAGCGGTCTATACAAATGTAATGAAATTTTAATACGTGCTGGAAGCATTTGTTGTAGAAAGTCACAAGCTGATTCTCTCACTTACGTTGAAATGTCAAGGGCTAAGAATTGCTAAGACAAACTTAAAAAAGAAGAAAGTTGGAGAACAAACACAACTAGATATTAAGACTTACCATAATGTGACAATAAGACCGTGCAGAGCTGCGACAGGAATATGCAGATCGGCGAGTGGAACAGATCAGAGAGTCTAGAAATAGACCCATATTATACAGACATGTGACTAGCGATAAAAGTGGCACATGAAACAATGGGAAGAGAATTTTTAAAGAAATAAGTGATGCTGGGTCAATTGGATATCCATCCGAATATCCCCAAAGTAATAATCTTGATCTCTATCTCACATAGAAAGCAGTATCAGTGGACTACATATCAAAAGATACAAGGTATGTAACAGAGCTCATAGAATAGGACATGGGAGAATGCCTCCATGACTTTGAGGAAGAGAAGAACACAAAAAACACTGACCATAATAGAAAGGATTTACATATTGGACTATATTAACATTTGTGACTTCCGTTCACAAACAACGCACCAGAAAAGAATAAAAAGAAGGTATCTGCAGCACATAATAAAAAAGCTCATATCAAGAATATGTAAAGTACTCCTACACATCAATGTGAAACGGACAGACAACCCCTCAGCAAAACTGGCCAAAATATGAATAAGCACTTCACAAACAAAATACCTACCAGGATATGAAAAGGTAGGGGCACCTGGGTGGCTCAGTCAGTTAAGCGTCCGACTGCAGCTCAGGTCATGGTCTCGTGGTCCGTGAGTTTGAGCCCTGCGTCGGGCTCTGTACTGATGGCTCGGAGCCCGGAGCTTGCTTCTGTGTCTCCCTCTCTCTCTGCCCCTCCCCCATTCGTGCTCTGTCTCTCTCTGTCTTTCAAAAATGAATAAATGTTAAAAAAAACTTTTTTTTAAAGACTGACAATATCCCAAATGGGTGATGATGTGAAGCAGCGGGAACGCTCGCATACTGCTGGCGGGAGTCACATCTGGTTCACCCATCCTGGGTAACTGTTTCTCAGACACGTTCACCCTATGACCTTGCAATTCTACTCCTGCATATATCTGCCTCCTCCCTGAAATGCACAAGTGAGAAATGTTTCTATCAGCATTGTTTACAATAGTTAAACCCAGAAACAATGCAGATGTCCCTCCATAGATCAAATAAATTGCGGTGTATTCGTGCAATGGAATCCTATGCAGCAATGAAAATATGCTGTGTGCAATGACATGAATGAATCATATATACATAACGTTGAGTGAAATGATTCATTTGCATAAAGGTTAAAAACATGCAAAAGCAACCCAAGATGTTAGAAGTGAGGAGAGCAGTTACTTTCGGCAAGAACTGGTCCTGACCGGGGCAGGGGCACAAGGAAGGCTCTGGCATGTTTCTGCCTTCATCCGGGTGCAATGACGTGGGTGTGTTCAATGCATAAACATGGGCTGTACACTTACGGTTTGTGCATTTTTCGGTGTGCCTGTCATACATCAATGAAAGTTTATTTTTTAAAAAAAGGAAGAGGAGAACCTTTAGGGTACATTTGCGTGGCATGTCTATATCCAAATAAAATCAGTGGTGTATTTTAATGTTCACGTTTAACAAATTCATACTTTTAACACCCATCCCTCATGTCACCCCCTCCCCCCTACACATACACACACACACACACACACACACACACACACACACACGAAGCACTGTGATTTCGTGGATGATCTCATTTGGAAATACAATTAAATGTCAAAGTGTGATGCCCCTTCCTCCCCTCACTCAGCTCGGCCCCATCGCCAATGACATCTCTGCAGAAATGTCTTATTTACTGCTTACAGAGCACGTGAGCAGAGCGCTGTCCTTACCATTTCAATGTGGAGTAAACTGGAGGTTCGGTGACCCTCCAGGTCCCCGCACAGACCCAGGCCTGGCTCTCTCCCCCTCCCCTCCTCCGGGCATTTTCTGTCTCTCCAACTGCCTCGGGCTATGGAGCTGGAGGCTCTCCCCAGGTGCCCCCTTCCCGGGAATGATGATAAGTTTCACACAACAGCCAAGTTTACAGATAACAGGATGCAGCCTTCACGGCTGTCCCTTGGTACATGACATAACCAGAGAAGGGGGCACTTGGCCACTCCGAGCTAGGGAACCCATCCTGTACTTCTCTCCAGCCCCTCCATCCCAGAAGGGTTGAGCAAACACTTCAGGGAGGCACTCCTTGGGGGGTCGCAGTCATCTTTCTTCTTTTGTTTTAAGCACTCCGTGGTCGACTCTGAAGGATCCCCCCCCCCCCCACAATCGCAAGCTTGAAGATCTTTCCGAGGGCCCCTTGGGCAGATTTCTTCGTCTCTCAGAGTTCAGTTCATGCCTTCCTCCTATCACATTTGAAACCTCTGAACGGAATCAACCCACATTCCTTTTAGGTGAGATAGCAGAGTCCCAAATGATGAAAACAGTTTGCAAAATATGTGCTAGAATATTTTGAAAGTGGTTCGCGCTAAAGGAACGCAGGGTGGGTGAAGTTTTCAAACAGATCTTTGCTTGGAGAGCCTTGCTCTCAGTCTCTCGCAGAAATTCCACAGCTCAGTCTTTGGCAGATGGGCATTTTTATTTTCCTTTCAGGAGGACAAGTCACTGAGGGAGGACAGAAAAAAAGTCCTTAAAGCAAGACCAAACCACAGTGAGATACCACGGAACAGCCGTTAGGATGGCTATAATTTAAAAAACAAAGCAGGAAAAAAAAAAAAAAAAGCAAAAGGAAAATAACAAGTGTTGGTAAAGAGGGAGAGCAATTGGAACCTTCGTCTATCGCTGGTGGGGATAGAAAATGGTGACAGTGTCATGGAAAAAGGTTTGGTAGTTTCTCAAAAGGTTAAGCATCGAATTACCACAGACCCAGCAATTCCACTCCTACGTGGACATGCAAAAAAAACATAGCAATCAGGGACCCAGATATACTTGCACCCCCAAGTTCACAGCAGCATTATTCAAATGGCCAAAAGGAGGAAACATCTGTTCACTGACAGAGGAATGGATACACAAAATGTAGTACTGTGAGATAATAGAAAATGTATATGTTGGCCTCTGCCCCCCAGTTTCTAGCCTAGAGCTCCTAAAACCCGTGTAATTCCCTAAGTGATAAGAGCACTCGAAGCCTCTTTTGTTCTAATGAGGCGACTGTGGCTGGGCTCTTGGATGGGGGCTGGTCACCGGAAAGACCATGATTGGAAGCTTAAAAATTTTCAGCTCTATCCCCCATTGTCCAGTGAGGGGAGAGGGGCTGGAAATGGAACTAATGATTGGTCATGCCTATGTGAGGAAGCCTCCGTAAAATCCTAAGCAGTAGGGGATTTGAGGAGCTTCCAGGCTGGTGAACTCATCCACCCTGGGAGGGTGACACACCCCAACTCCACAGGGTAGAACCTTCTTGGGGGCCTCCCGGACCTCACCCTATATATCTCTTCTTCTGGCCATTCATGCGTATCCTTCGTCATATCCTTTAATTAATGGGTAAACGTAAGTAAGCGTTTCCCTGAGTTCTGCGAGCCACTCTAGCAAATTAATCAAACCTGAGGAGGGGGTCGCAGAAACCTTCAGATTGTAGCCAAGTAGGAAAGAAGTTGTGGGGACCCTGGGGACTCAGAACTTGCAACTGACATCTGAAGCGAGGGGCGGTCTTGTGGGACTGAGCCCTTAACCTGTGGGATCTGACTCCGTCTCCATGTAGTGTCAGAACTGAGTTAAACTGTAGGACACCCAGCTGGGGGTGTGGAGATCTGCTTGGTTTGGGGCGGGGGGAACCTCCAAAGATTTGGTGACCAGAAGTATGAGAAGGGAACAACGGAATATTATTCAGCCTTAAAAAGGAAGAAAATTCTGACACATGCTACAACGTGGATGAACCTTGTGGACATTATGCAGAGTGAAATAAATCAGACACAGACAGACAAATATTGTGTGTTTCCATGTATATGAGGTCCCTGTAATAGGCAAATGTGTAGACACAGGAAGAATGGAGGTAACCAGAAGCTGGGGGGAGGAGAGGGGCGAATGTATTGGGTACGGACTTTTTTTTTTTTTTAAGTTTATTTACTTATTTGGAGAGAGAGAGTAAGCAGGGAGGGATAGAGGGAGGGAGAGAGAGAATCCCAAGTGGGCTCCATACTGTGAGATCGCGAGTCTCTCGAATGAGATCATGACCCAAGCCGAAATCAAGGGTAGGTTGCTTAACCGACCAGGTGCCCTATGGCTACGGACTTTTTGTTAGAGATGTGGGAAGGTTTTGAGTATAGGTAATGGTGATTTTTACACCACGATGTTAATGTATTCGTGTAAACTCAAGCCTGGTGAAAATGGTCAGTGTATATTTTACCACAATAATCCTTGTCCCATGGACTGTGTGTCCCATGGACTTGTCCCCCTGCAGCCACCGCAGGACTCACACGTGCCACACACAGGAGAAAGTCAAACGCGTGTCTGTGCACATCGTCAATACGGGCTGTTCCACGTGACTGGGGATTGTGTTCCCACTGAGCCAAAAAAACCCCAGGGGAGAATTATACTGGCCTAAAGGAGGCGTTGTAATCAGTTTACTGCAGAAATGAGGAACACGCCGATTTCTTTTTTTGTTGTTGTTATTATTGTGAAAAAAAATGCTGACAGTTCCCTGGCGTTGTTTTGTTTTGTCTTTATGTGTGCGTATTTTATCTTAAAAGTACACGTATAAATCTAGGTTTGTGTTCTATATACAGATCTTATACGACTATAAAGCCTAGCAAATATATGAACATTTTAAAAGCTAAAAAACTAAAAGTATCTATAAAACCAGAGCCAAGAATGCGAATATGTCAGATGTTGTTTTGAAGACGCTACATAGATCTTCGCCGAGTGAATGTGGTCCCAGCTTTGCAGGCTCTTTTCGATTCGGTGTGCCCACCCTGCCCTACCCTCAGTTCTCCCACCCGTCTCTCGGCCCGAATGACTGCCCACTTTCCACCTGCAGAGCACATGGGGATGTCACTTGGCCTTCAGCTGGCCTTCTTACATCTGCTTCTGTCATTTTGTTATGAACTGGTGATCAGTAAGTCTCCCCAGTGGGGCTAAGGATTAGAAATACAGTTGCTACAGGGCACCTGGGTGGCTCAGTCGGTTAAGCGTCCAATTTCAGCTCAGGTCATAATCTTGCAGTTCATGAGTTCGAGACCCACATCGGCTCCTTGCTGCCGGTGTGGAGCAGCCTTCGGGTCCACTGTCTCCCTCTCTCTCTGCCCCTCCCCTGCTTGCATGCACAGACACACATACACACACACTCTCTCTCTTTCAGAAATAAATTTTAAAAAACATTAAAAAAAAAAAAAAAAGAGGCGCACCTGGGTGGCTGAGGTGGTTGGGCATCCGACTTCGACTCAGGTCATGATCTCATGGTTTGTGGGTTCGAGCCCCGCGTTGGGCTCTGTGCTGACAGCTCAGAGCCTGGGAGCCTGCTTCGGATTCTGTGTCTCCCTCTCTCTCTTCCCCTCCCCTGCTCATGCTCTGTCTCTCAAAAATAAATAAACATTAAAAAAAAAAAACTTAAAAAAAAAAAGAAATACAGTTTCTGTGGCAATTTTCACTTCCAAGAACGTCACCCTGGTGATCCAGAAAAAGAAAAATACACACACACATGTATTTATGTTTACATAAAGTTCATCTTTGAAATTAAAGTATAGCTTAAATATTTTTGCTGAGAACAATCGGACCCCGTATTAACTACAGTTTCTTATTTCCAGTGTTCTGATGCTCTGACATCTGGGGTCCTGCTGACCCTGGAGGGAATGCCCCTCCCAGGTTTAGCCAATTCCTAGAGATTGTAGTCAACAAATCACCAGAGACTGAGTTTTTCCAATGCAAACCAGCCAGTCTGGAGCCCACATGCCAATCACCTCCTCTATGAGACTTGCATACTCTGGGCCACTATCCCCCTTCCCTGAACACCCAGGACCAGGAACCAGACAGCCCGGGACAGCCCCTGTGCCCCAGAGCTCACTGAAAGTTATTCAAGTGGGCAATTCGGAGCCTGGTAACCCTGTCTCCTCTGTTCCTTCCCATGGAAATCACAGGAAAGGCTCTTGCCTCCATTTCCTCCTTTGCCTCGGCCTCCTGACCAACCCCTATGCTTCTCCATGTGGCCCTGCGTGGCGTGCCTCCCAGTTTACTGTGACCATAAAAGCTTCTTTCAGGAGTCATTTCTGTATCTTATGTCTTACCATACCCGAGGAAAACAAATCCTGGGTACATTTTTAAAACAGACTCCCTGAGAATATGCCTCTGAACTCCCAGGGGCTTGAAAAATCCTCAGGTCCCTGAAAGAACATGGACCCCCAGGTCAGGAGCATAGGTTGGCATTTGACTCTGTCCTACCCTAACTCCGTCAGCCCAATTTGGCTTCCTAATGGGATTAAAAGTGATAAAACCACATGTGAAAGTTCCAGATGAATTACCCATGCTCCACAAACACTAAATTTATTGCTGAGCCTGGCATCTTCTTGTGGTGAGGCCCGTCTAGCCATGACTTAGGGCTCCCTCTCCGTATCTCTGATCCCCGCCCTGGCCAGGCCCAGGCCTTACTAGACCAGCCACATGGGGCCCCTAGTGGAAGGATAGAGGCATCCCATAAAGTTCAAGGGCATCCCCTCTAGTGAAAGGACTCAGATATCTGCTGAAATCTTTTGATGAGAGCTCCATATTTTCCGAGTGACATGGCAAGCCCCCTTCTTTCACAGAATATCACCCAAACCCTTCACAACATCCATACGCACCGAGGTATCTGGCCTGCTCAGTTCTGCTATTGGGGAGCCAAGGTCAGTTTGCACCAGTGAGGGGTGACAAGGCATCCTGAAAGTCCTCAAGAAGACAGCACCTCACACTACTGACGGGTGGAAAATCGAGGGAAAGTTCCATGGAAACACAGAAGCAACTTAAGAGAAAGGTCTCTGGGTCCCCAAATAATTTGAATATAACTCAGTCCTCAGACCACATCTGGCCCCACTCTTGCCTCACTGGCCTGTGGGCTCCGTGAGGACGGGGACCAGGCCTTTTTCAACTCACTGTTCTCCTAACCTGCCACACTTGAGCTGCTGACGACAGAGGGCTTTGGACCTGAGGCAGAAAGTGAGTGTGTTTTCTTTTTTAACATTCACTGAAATTAACACACACACACACACACACACACACATCACAGGAAATAGAGGCTACCAATAATGTTTAATATACTTTAAATTGTTATAAGAAATACTTTATAATAATTTCCATTTATCTTTGTTCCGTTTATCATGTTTTACTTACTAAAAAATTTCAGTCTCTTCCTTTTTTAAATTTATTTTTAATTTTTTTTCAATATATGAAGTTTATTGTCAAATTGGTTTCCATACAACACCCAGTGCTCATCCCAAAAGGTGCCCTCCTCAATACCCATCACCTTATTTTTAATTTTTTTAATTTCCTTTTTTAAAATTTCAACATGCCTATGTATTAATTTTTTTTCTTGTTCCAGATAACTGCATGTTAGTAGATTCCTTCCTTCCTCTCTCCCTCCCTCTCTGCCTCTCTCCATCTTTCTTTCTTTCTTTCTTTCTTTCTTTCTTTCTTTCTTTCTTTCATCTTTCTTTCTTTCTTCCTTAATGATGAAGTCGGCATTTAATCCGGTTTTGTAACAGGAGGTAGTTGAACTTGAGTAAATAAATTCATAAATAAAACATTTAGGGAAAATTCCCCTCTGATACTTAATTTCTCTCCCAGCTGTGTCTGCTCAAGTTCATGACTTAGGTAAATCACCAGAGGAAGCACCTTCAGACACTGTCTTTATGGGTCTCAACTGGGACGAATTTTATTTCTCTCCCTGTGTCAAAAGCTTTTCTCTGTTGAACCCAATGCACGACCGAAATGCATTGGATTCCATTTCTATCCTGATTGGTCACAAAGTTCTGAAGTTTGAATACTCACGCTGAAGAAAACTATTAACTTTTCAGGGACAAGTTTGTGCAATTCAGCAATGGAAGGATTTTTTTTTCTTTTTTTAATTTATATCCAAGTTAGTTAGCATATAGTGCAGTAACGATTTCAGGAATAGAATCCTGTGATTCATCCCCTGCATACAATACCCAGTGTTCGTCTCAACAAGCGTTCTCCTCAATGCCCCTTGCCCGTTTAGCCCATCCCCCACCCACAATTCCTCCAGCAACGCTGTTGTGGTTTTTTTTTTTTTCTATATTTAACGGTCTCTTATGGCTTGTCCCCCTCCCTGTTTTTATATTGTTTTTAACTGTGTGTGTCCCCTATCCCAAGTGCTGTACTCTGATTTTGGGCTAAGTTGTTAACTCCTGACTCATTCGGACCCCCACGGTGCCAGGGTCTAATGAGCTTGACCTGACTGTTACCCAATCTGCTAAACGGAGGTAAGGTTACTTCTCAGGGTCCCTCCCAGCACACAGGGGTGGAGGGCTGTCCAGCTTGAGGGCTCCCTGTGATCTCTTTACCCCAAAGCCTGGCCAAACCTACTCCCTCCTGTCAGGCAGACCCTACTGTGCTCTATTTCCTATCGTCACAAACTTCACTGTAGGAACCTGTTCCCTAATCCACCTTCTTCCGAATCTCTTTCCTGTCTCGTGGCCCCTCCTCCCCATCCCTATACCTTTAGTGATCCCTGGTAAGACCAGGTTGAAATGAGTGAATACTAAAACTAAAACTCTTAAGAAGAAAAACAGAAGCCAATTCACATATACTAAACCATCAAATTTGGGGAGGGATTTCTGTCCTTCGTGTTTCTTGAGTTTAAGCAGCACAGGGATTCAAAGAGCCAGCATCCACCAGAGACTTTATTCTGTAGACAGAATGAAGCAGATTCTAGCTCAAAGGCAGAGAAGCAAGTCTCTGTGGAAGAAGGGAGAAAGAAGCAAAGGGCGTCTTATTAGAGTCAATGAATTGTACCCTTCTCTTCCGTGGGAGGGAGCAGGGCAGCAGGGCTGGACCTTTCTTGTTGACTGCCAGTGGTATCACTAGATAACTTCCAGTAAGCACAGCTGTATAGAGCTTTCATTATTGATGATGATTCGCAATAACACTCGCTCTTCCCAGCACAGGCTCTGGCGTTGGTCCTTCTCCCAGTCTTGGTTACAAATTCCGTTTTTTAAGTGCAATAAGGCATTCTGGGCAGTGCATTCCTTGGGGATTATTGTGCTGCTAGGGACTTTGGCCTCATGTCTTAGAACATCAACTGAAGTCATGGATAATGGGCCAGAAATTGATTCCCTGTTGGGTCTTATTGTTTACAAGAAAGCCACTTTCAGAACTTCCCTCAAGTCCAGAATGGAGTGATTTCTCACTTCCCACTGCCCAGTGGGACCTAATGAGTCCTCCCCTATGCCTTGGTGACATGCACCCTTTTTTGCACTATAGGCCACTGGGGAAGCCTACCCAAGGGCAGGCTGTCAAGACAGGGGCCTAAAGAAACAGAACTCCAGACCTCACTGGCATTTTCTCAGACACCTTGGCAAATGCATTTGGGGTGAAGCAGATAAAGGTCACCTGCAGGGCACATGAGCAGATCTCTTGTTTCTAGAAGGGGGAAGGAAGTTCCCAGAGATCCCGAGACTGCTGGGGGCATCACCCATGAGTGGTCCTGCCTTAGGCTGAGAGGATCAAGTGGCCTTTCCTCCTAGCGGTCCTGACGGAGAAGTGCTTGCTTCTCGAAATGCTCCCGCCACTTTCACAGCAGAGAGAGGCTGAGCTATGAGACAGGGTGGAGAAAAGAAACTATTTACAGGGCGGAATGTTAGCACTGACGAGGGCAGATTTGATGGCCTAGAGAGTAGGTTCAGGCCCTGTCCTTACCACATCCGAGCTCTGTGACCTAACCAGGTGGCTTAAACTTCTGGCATTTTGATTTCTCATTCATAAAATGAGGATAATCATGTCTTCCTTTATTCTGTTATCACCAAGATAATGCACATGAAGCAGTCACTACCCTCTGGCCCATCGTAGATGGCTCAGTAAGTAACAGCTATTGGTAGTGTTACCTACACGAAAAGAAACTCTAAAATGTGAAAGAGAAAAAAATAATAAAATAAAATAAAATGTGAGAGAATCTCAGAAGCATGGAATCTTAGATTGGCATAAACCCTAGTGTTTATCTGGGACGTTAAGGGATTTGTGTTAAAGCTGTGATCACATATCAAGTTCATTGCTTTTTAAATTTATATTTCATGTTTATTTGGTCTAGCTTTGGGAGGCATTGGAGATTCTGGGAGAAAGAGGTCTAAAGACCTTGATAAGCAAGATAATATGTAGTTACTTAACATGTAGTTCATATGTAGTTACTTCACCACCACGAGAAGTAAATTTTTTTAATTTCTAAATTTGGGGGTCTATTCCTTTTCCCACTTTGTTAGTTATCTATTGCTTCATGATAAATTACCCCAATACTTAGCAGCTTGCATAACAAACATTTATTATCTCACGGCTTCTTTGGGTCAAGAATTTGGGAATGGCTTAGCTCATGCTCTCTCGTCAGGTTGCAGCCAAGATGTTGGGAGGGTTGCATCATCTCAAGTTTGGACCTCTTCCAATGGAGGAGCCATTTCCAAGATGGCACACTCACGTGGATGCTGGAAGGAGGCCTCAGTTCCTCACCGCATGAGTTCTCCATGGGTTGCCTGAATGTCTCCATGATATGTCAGTGGCTTTCCCCAGAGCAAGTGAACTTGGAGAGAGAACAAAGAGGAAGCCCGACGCCTCAGTGACCTTACACTATAGCATTAGCCTTGTTCTCCGTAGTTAGAAGCAAGTCACTAAATCCAGGACATTCTCAGAGGAGGAAAATTTTGCTCTACCTTTTAAAGGATGAGTACAAAGGAATTTGGGGACATATTTTAAAACCACCATCCCACTATTAGCCAGGATTGGGGTAGGTACCGTGCCTCAGACTTACCGGGAGCCACTGTTTCTGAAGTTGCTTCAGCCAAGATGGGCTGTTGAAACAAATCGCCCTCAAATCTGAGTAGCTCAACACTCTTAAAATTTTCTCACTCTTGCTATAACGTGGGCTAGGATAGGGGCTCTAGTCATTGTCACAGACCAGGGACTAAAGACGATGGAGGCTCTGTCTCAACATGAACAAACTCCCATGATTGCCAAACCAGGAGGAGTCTACAGCAAACCTCACCCTATCCATAAAGCCTCAGTCTAGGAGTGACACGCGTCACACCATGTATTGGCCAAAACAAATCACGTGACCTAACTCCAAAGGGTGGGTAGGGTGTGCAGTCTGAACAGTCTAGAGGAAGGGAAAACAGAACACTTGCTAACATACAGTGGTGACTCTTAATCATTTCATTTGACTTTCCTTAGCAGTTACACTTAAAAAAATCAAAATGCAAGAGAAAGATTAAAACATTCTCCGGGAGCCTTTGGTGGGTTCCCTGAGGAAATGACTCTTCAGAGAAACACTTCAAATCTCTCTTACATGGAGATTGACCTCCCTGCAGGGACAAAAGCAGACAATACAAGACAATGAGGTTTTTCTCCAAATACATGACTCGGTTGTCCCTGCCTCAACTCTCATGATCCTTCAAAGTCACACAAAAGGCACCAAAGGCAGGACACGAGCCTAATAAACTCAATAGGCAAGAGTAATTTCAAGCATCCTGTCATTATCTACTTCATGGCGATTGTGGTAATTTTGAAGACATTCACTCCATATCTGTGGGCTTTGCTGTTTGTTTCCCCCAGAATCCCTCAGACTTTCAGCAATAATTAATGACCCATTAGCATGTTAAGTACCCCTCATCATTATTTATTAATCCAGCATTAAAAGTGATGAGCCATCCTGAGGGAAATGGCAACAAGGTCCCTCTCGGGAGCAATCACTGGGCCCTGTGAAGTGAGAGGCACATGCTCTGCCTCCCCAGTGCCCTGGTGTCTTTCTCACCAAGTACCAGGTCGAGCTCGGAGAACCACAGCTGAGAAGTCATGGAAGCCTTGTGTCAATTCAACTTGGCCTGCACTCTGGGAAGACACTGCTGATTTGGGTCACAGCCTGAAATTTTCAAATGATGAATTTTTACCACATTCCAAAATATGAATCACTAAAGTAGGAGAAGGGCTCCTGCCCTAAAATCCCCATGAAAGCCACCACGTATGTACTTAGGAAAAGGACCAGCATCAATGAGCCCAGGACTTCAAATCAACCAACATAAGCAATTGCTTT
>NW_024412462.1:7770-22049 GCF_014898765.1 Herpailurus yagouaroundi | reverse complement strand
ACAGAGGAGGGACTGAAGAAGGAAGGAGGAAGGAAGGCGGTCTCAACCAGAGCCACAGATGAGCACTGAGTGTTCCCAGGGCTGGTTACACACTTGACGTCTCTGCTCCATCCACAGAGACCAATCCGATTCCCTGACCACTAACAGTAAGAAAATGGGATTTCCTAGGTGAAAACCTGTCCTTCAATAAAAGAAGACAGCTCCCTGCATGAGACTCTGGAGCCTGTCTGCCCCGGACTAGCTAGCACTCTGGCCCAGACACTGCCAAGCGAATGACCTACCATCACCAAGCCTCATTTTCCACTTGCAGAAGAAGAGTAATGACCGTTCTTACCTCACAAGGGTTCCTGGAAGAACTGAATGGAACAACACACGAGAAACACTTAGCACCAAACACAAAGTGCTCAATAATTAATACCCAAGAATCTTAAGTCATTAATTCTAACTAGGCTTTCTCATATTATTGGTGTTTCTCTACACCATTTCTATGCACGCATCCCTACGGGGTAGGTAAGGGATCAGCACACAGCAGAACATCACCCAGACACGTGTATCTCCCAGACACATGTGAGCATTGCCCAGACAGGTGTGAGCATTACCCAACCAAATTAGGGAAGGAATCCATTATCATCATCATCCTAACACAATCAACGAACTAAACCAATGGAGTCAGGATCATTCCTTCCACCCCTGGAGACAAGAGCCCACAAAGAATTCTGCTGAAAGCCCTGAGTTGTGCATCGTGTTGTCCACAGGCTTCGGACGCTGCAATCTCCCTGTGGCAGAACTGTGGCTGTTTCACATGGCACTGTAGGGGGGAGTTGGGTGTGATCCTTTCACCATGGTAGCCAGCTGTCTTGGTGAAGCATTGGTGAGTGGCACACCCTCAAATATCAGAGCCACTCACCTTCCTTTTCTTCTATCCTACAACCATCCGTGTAACAAGAATCCATAGTTGCACACATCACAGAAGGAGAGCTGGGACACAGACACTAACAAAAATTGGCCCAGCTGTTTGGTTTTGGAGACTTGACTTTGGAGGAGAACCCCCACACGGGGTACCACAGCATCTTAGGAAGCCACAGGTGCATTCAAGGGTTGTGTTAATTGGGTCCATGTGTCAGCTCGACCAGGCTACAGTATCCGGTTATTTAACTAAACACTAATCTAGGCATTTCTGTGAACACGTTCTTTGGATGTGGTGAATGTCTACATTCAGTTGACTTTAAGATCAACCACAATCAGGTGGGTGGGACTCATCTAATCATTTGAAGGCCTTAAAAGTGAAAACTGAGGTTTCCTAGGGAAGAAGAAATTCTTCCTCAAGACTGCAAAATCGACTCCTGCCTGAGTTTCCAGCCTGCCACGTGGCCCTACCGACTTCAGAGTTGCCACCCCATTGCTCCAAAGTAGTTGGCCGTGCTGGGTACCACTTCCTGTGGTATGGTGTGGTTTATTGTCCCACGGTCAGAAAGGACCTCATTCCCACGCAGATAACTGCCCACGGATAGCCAGTCTCATCTCAACCTGCTAGAACCCCCCATGACACCACCCTTCTCACTATGATTTTCATCAACAAACAGGTAGAACAGGTTGTACTTCCACAGACAGCAAGATCTGCTGATGGCTTACTGCTGACTCAATCAGGTAGAGGGTGTGGGCTCTTAGAGTGTTTCTTTCTTTCTCTTTTTCTTTTCTTTTTTTTTTTTTTCATATCATGGCTTTTGGTGTGAGATGAGGGGCAAACCAGGGGCTATAGATCAGCACATCCAAGTGTGAGGTCCAGCTGTAATGTTTACTGCCTGTGCATCCTCAGTAACAAAAACAGGATTACCTAACTCCCAGTGATGCTGGGACGCTCAAGAAAGTGAAGGTACACACAGCATTTCGAGAACTGTAAAGAATATAGAAGCTAATTATGAGTTAATTGAATTGTTTTCATGACTTTCCGTCTGTGTAGGAATAAACCCCACATAGCAAATCTTTTGGAAAAAAATTTTTTTTTCTAAACTGTGATGCTTGCAAGGAGGTGGAGCTCAGCTCAAGGAGGTGGAGCTTAGCTCAGCTCATGTGCATAGAAATGTGAGTCTCGATGCATTACTGTCGTTCTCAGCTTTCTGAGTCCCCTGAAGGTTGAGGGAGGTGGCTTGGCTCTGTGACCTCATGGCCCCCACTTCCAGTGGGAAGGATCAAATGGCATCAGTCCATCTGGGTGGCCAATCCCTCCTCCAAAGTTTCTTCCTTGACTCCTAACATTTTACATTTAGTCCAACACAGGCTCCGTGTGCTGAACGTTGGGTAGGAAACAACCGAGTCACAGACTTACCAGAGCCTATGTCTTCCAACAAAGACCATGGAGGCCAGTAATAACCTGTCCGCGAACACTTGTTTATAGTGTGAATCTGGCGCTGACCCCACTTTGTAGGGCAGCGGGGAGATGAAAGACTGGTTTCCAGAATATTTGCTTTTGCCCTGTTCTGTTCAGTTCAGAGGAAGCTGTTCTCTTTGCTGCCCAGCTCCTACACTTAGAACAGGTCTCTATGGTTCTACTTGGGGCTGTTCCCCAACCTCACACCTCTCTGCAGCCAGACGAAAGGTGAGAACTCAGACCTCCACTTTCCGTTCTCAGAGCCTGAGGGGTGGGGGGCTAGAATGGGTGCAAGCTCTGCAGCTGTGGAACGGGAGTTCAGGGAGGTTTCAGCTATGAGCCATGAAACGAAGCAAGCTAACGGGATCAAAACTGGGTCTCTTCCCTGCCAGCGTGCAACTTAGCCTTCTGGAATGTCTAATTCTCCCTTACCATAAATGAGGGTGACACGAGCTACCTGTGTATGTGCCATAAAGAACTTAAAATGCCCCAGCAAGCAATGTCTGACACACAGCAGAAAATAACACTATTTTTTTTTTTTTAGTTTTGTCAATATTTTTACTTATTTTTGAGAAGGAGAGAAAGAGACAGAGCACAAATGGTGGTGGGGGTGGGGAGCAGAGAGAGAGGGAGACACAGCATCCGAAGCAGGCTCCAGGCTCTGAGCTGTCAGCACAGAGCCTGACGCTCGAACTCACGAGCCGTGAAATCGTGACCTGAGCCGAAGTTGGACGCTGAACCGACTGAGCCACCCAGGCACCCTATAACACTATTATTATTATTATCATCATCCTTTTTGCAATACCATAATCCAACATAAGCAAAGAAAGAAGGAAATGGACACACAACAGACAGACTAGCTTTCCAGCTAGACCTGCTGTCCGGACAACGAGGGCAGGAGGGATAGGGATCACACACCATGCATAATTCTTTGTAATCCGTCTGGAATTCCCTCCCAGTTTGTTTGGACAGAAAGGAAGGGAACCTGCAGTTTAGACACAAAGTGAAGGCCGGGATCTTTGGGTTCATTGGATGAGGTACAAAATGCCTGGAATGTGGCTTCTTCTGCCAGCTGTGTCCAGTCATTTGTGGTTTTGAGGCCAGGGCGACTGGCATGTCCTGGGCTTTGGCCTCAGCCTTTGACATTGAACTGCAATACAAACCACACAGAGAAAGGCCAGGCTGCAGATAAGTCTTCTCTGCCTCAAAAGCCAAAATGGGCCCTCCCCTCTGGGGTCACGTGCTCTGTTGGAGCCCTCCTCGCCCCTGAAAGCACCAGCTGCGTCACCGTTACTGGGAGGACCAAATGAGAGCAAATGAACCCAGTGCAGACGAAGGGCCTGGTGCAGAGAAGGTGTCGGGTGAGTGTGTACCACAGTATCCCTGGCCCTCCACTGTGTACAGATGAGCATGCTGAGCCATGGGCGACTTTTCTAAGTTAGCACACCTAGCGAGTGGTGCCGCTGAGAGTAGAACCTATAACATCAGGCATCCATAGTTTTCCTAGCAGATGGTGTCTTACTGAGCGCCTCCCTTCGCCAAGACCCCACATACTGTTCAGTGGAGGCAACAAAGGCACGCCAGCTTGTTGCGCTCCTTCCCTCGCCCACCCCTGCATCTCTGCACCATGCCGGATGACCTTCTGAGTGCAACGTGTGACACCAAATGGAGCAGGTCGCCATGGCTCCCTCCTCATCCCCACGGGCACAAAAAGTTCTGAAGGCCTAGCAGGCAAAGGTTTGGTTGCCATCCCTGAGCAGAGCATGTTTTTCTGAGGGACAACAAAAGGAGCCATTTGCCGAATGGGCTAAATGTGAGAGATGGCCCCCAAAGCGCAGGGCCAAGCGGTTCAAAGAAAGAGAGAAAAAGTGTGGCCATAAAACTATCCCGCAGCCAGGTCTGTGACAGAGCCAAGAAATAGAGCCACGTCTGTGGTTTGGAAACTACCTTAGAGGACTTGTAGGTTGCTAGACCTTGGGAAAGCTGATGGGAGGGACAGATCAGGGAGGTGTCATTCACTCATTCAACAGATATTTATTGAGGGCCTGGTGCCCAAGAGCTGGGAATAATATCAGGGTGAATGAGATCACAGGGCTCCTGGCCTCCTGAGGCTTACACTCTCGCTTGGGGTGGGCAGCATATGTCAAACAAGGAAATTTTTAAAAATTAATTAATTAATTAATTAAATTAAATTAAAGAAAGTGTCATGCTTGGGAATGCAAGCTGGTGCAGCCACTCTGGAAAACAGGATGGAGGTTCCTCAAAAAACTAAAAATAGAACTATCCTACACCCCAGCAATTGCACTACTAGGTATTTATTCAGGGGATACAGGGGTGTTGTTTCAAAGGGGCACATGCACCCCAATGTTTATAGCAGCACTATCAACAATAGCCAAAGAATGGAAAGAGCCCAAATGTCCATCCATGGATGAATGGATAAAGAAGGTGTGGTATATATATATCTAATGGAGTATCACTCGGCGATCAAAAAGAATGAAATCTTGCCATTTGCAGCTATGTGGATGGAACTGGAGGGTATTATGCTAAGTGAAATTAGTCAGTCAGAGAAAGACAAAAATCATATGACTTCACTCATCTGAGGACTTTAAGAGACAGAAGGGATGAACATAAGGGAAGGGAAGCAAAAAGAATATAAAAACAGGGAGGGGGACAAAACAGAAGAGACTCATAAATATGGAGAAGAAACTGAGGGTTACTGGAGGGGTTGTGGGAGGTGGGATGGGCTAAATGGGTAAGGGCCACTAAGGAATCTACTCCTGAAATCATTGTTGCACTATATGCTAACTAATTTGGATGTAAATTTTAAAAAATAAAATTAAACAAAAAATAAACCAAAAAAAAAAAATAAAAGGAGGTGTCATGCTGTGAAAAATGCTACATTGTGTTGTGCTTGAGAGTGGACCATTTAGGGTGCTTAAAATTAAGCTGATTTCTGAGAAAGCTTGAAATAAAATGCAGTATACAGCCGGTAAAAAAAAAAAAAAAAAAAAAAAGTAGACATACATAAACCCAGAATTCAGTACTCTAAGAGGTTTATGGCTCTAGAAGAAATTATAATGTATAATTTATAGTTAATTTGCAGAATTAGTTTTAAAAAAGTTTTTTAACAACTTCCAGGTGAGACGTCAATACTATGTTCTACAACATTCTTTTTTTTTTTTCTAATTTTTTTTTTAATGCTTTTATTTATTTTTGAAACAGGGAGAGACAGAGCATGAGCAGGGGAGGGGCAGAGAGGGGGGAGACACAGAATCGGAAGCAGGCTCCAGGCTCTGAGCTGTCAGCACAGAGCTGGACGTGGGGCTCGTACTAACGCGAGATCATGACCTGAGCTGAAGTCGGACACTTAACCGACCGAGCCACCCCGTTCTACAACATTGTGATGATAAGCTATATCTTGAAACGTTATACACAACCAGGCAGTACCTCTTCCAGATGTTTCTGGGGAGCCAGTGAGTGTTAGCAGGTGTCAGGGACCCCGTGGACAAATGCTTATAGAGGCCACCAGATTAATGGAAGTCACTCCAAATCAGGGATCATGTGGTCACAAAAACAGGAACCTGTTGGAGGAAGCTCAAGTACAAACTAACATCAGTTGAGCAATGGGGGTGTCTTGTAGACCCCGGAAGTATCGACAAGCCCGTGAGGGACCGGAAGGAGGAACTGAAAGTTTTCCAGAACTGAGAACTCACCTTCTCAGAGGCCATGTGGTCGTTGTGTTTTAAATTTAATGCTATTTACCATACTAGTTGTCTGTAGGACTGCTTCTTCAGAATTTTTTATTGAGCTAAAATATAGAGAGAGCACACTATTTGTCACGTTAGTAAGCACACGGTCCAGTGCCGTTAGTTACATTCCCTGTGTTGTGCAACGATTACCACCATGTTTTCGCCAAACCTTTTCGTTACCCTGAGCAGCAACTCTCTACCGCTATGCAGTAACCCCACAGCTACTGTGCAGAATACTCTACGACCACTGGCACAAGTATGTCCAAATCCTTGTTTTCAATTCTTTGAGGTAGATACCCAGCAGTGGAATTCTACATGCAGCTTTTTGAGGAACGGTCATACTGTTTTCCACAGTGAGTGTGCCATTTTGTATCCACACCAGTAATGGACAGGGGTTCAAATTGCCCCGCAGCCTGGCTAACACCTGTTTTCTGTTTCTGCCTTTTTTTGTTGTTTATTTTTATTTTTTTATTTTTTATTTTTTTAAATAGAGCCAACCTAGTAGGTATGAAGCAGCATATCACTGTGGTTTTGACTTGTATTTTCCTAATGGTTAGAAAGGCTGAGTACCTTTTCACATGCTGATTGGCTATGGCTAGTAATTCTGAGTACTTTCGCATGTGCTTAGTGACCATACATATTTATCCTCTGGTAAAAATGGCTATTTAGCCCTTTGTGCATTTGTTTTTAACGTGCGTTGTTTGTTTTTGTTCTTGTTGTTGAGTTGTGGGATGTTCTGGATATTAAACCTTTATCAGATAGGTGTTTTGCAAAATTTTTACCTTTCTGTATGTTGTTTTTCCACTTTCTTGATAATGTCCTTTGATGCAAAAAAAAAAAAGCTTTAATTTTGATGAAATTCCATTTATCTCTTTTTTTTTGTCTTTGTTGCTTGTGCTTTTGGTGTCATATCTAAGAATCCATTGCCAAATCCAAAGTCAAGAAGATCTCTCCCTGTTTTCTTTTAAGAGTTTTGGGGCTTCAGCTCGTATGTGCATTTAGATCCATTAATCATTTTGAGTTAATTTTTGGGTTTTTTTTTTTCAATTTTTTAATGTTCATTTATTTTTGGGAGAGAGAGAGAGCGCGCGAGTGGGAGAGGGGCAGAGAGAGAGGGAGACACAGAATCTGAAGCAGGCTCTGGACTCTGAGCCATCGGCACAGAGCCCGACACGGGGCTCGAACTCAGAAGCCATGAGATCGTGACCTGAGCCAAAGTTGGATGCTCAACTGACAGCCACTCGGGCGCCCTTGAGTTAATTTTTGCAAATGGTTTGAGGTCAGTGTCCAAATTCATTCTCTTGCATGTGAATACCCATTTTTCCTAGTATCATTTGCTGAAAAAATTTCCTCTCTCCATTGAATGGTTTTGGCACACTTGTCAAAAATCAATGGAGCATATCTGCAAGCGTTCATTTCTGGGCTTTCTCTTCTGTTCCATTGGTCTCTATGTCTGTTTTTGTGTGGGTACCACCCTGTTTTCATTATTATAGCTTTGTCATTTGCTTTAAAATCAGGTGGTATAAGACTTTGTTCTTTTTCAAGATCGTTTTGGCTATTCGGGGTCCCTGTCAATTTATTTTGTTCCCTTGCATGTGCCATATGTTCCTGTTTCTTCAAATGCCTTACGATTTGTTTGCTGAAATCTGGACACTTGAATCGTATAAAGTAGTAAATATGGAAATCCGATTCTCTCAGCTCCCTAAGGTTTTCTGGTTTGGGTTGGTTTGTTTGTTTTTCATTTTGAAGACGATAGTAGTCTATTTGTTTAGAAACTTTCCCCAGCTAGTTTTGCAGACTCTGATTCCGTATTCCTTGCCATGTGTGGCCACTGGAGTCTCTGTTCCTTAGTTTCATGCAACTAGTATTTTCAGAGATTTCCTGAAACGCTAGGAGCTGTTTCGCTCCCGGGTCTGAGTCAGTCTTGGTTATGTATCAAGCAGTCTATTGTATGTTTCCACTGTAATCTTTTGCCCAAGCATCTGTGGGTTGTTAGTTCATCTCGCAGTGTTTTCGGGCAATGCCTGCTGCTACTCTGGGCGAAAGTTTGATTGAGGTGAAACAGGTTATTTCTCTTGTGTCTGTTCTTCAGGTATCCCCAGACGGGTTAGAACAGACATCCACAATAATTTGCAAATATAGTCTGCTCAGCTCCCTCCAGAGCCAGGGACCAGGGTCCCACACTGGGAACATGGCCACCATCTTCAAGACCCCCCTGCCAGGCAGGGAGAAGTCAGACAAGGGCAAGTAAAATGCCATAAATCTGTCCTACTCTCTTGGAGTTGCTTTTTTCTTGATTCAGCACTTACTCGGTTGCCGTAGACTTTTGACTCTTTACCGGAGTCCTGACAGAGGTGGTTCTGGCACTTTCTGCTTGTTTTTTTGATGTTTCTGTGGTGGTCTGACGGTCTGAAGTTACCTACGTCACCATTTTGTGATGTCACAATCCTCATGTGGTTTCTTGCCTTGTATTTTCTCTGCAAATTTACTCCATTCTCTTTTTCTGCCTAGAGGCCAAGTCTTTCTTCTTGCTCATTATTGCAAATAGCTCCAAAATGGCTGCTCAACATGGAAGCTTCAGGTCCCAGGGCACGGTTACTTTATAGCTCCAGGACCCAAACTAAGTCAGTCAGGTTTTCTAAATCTAAAAAACAAAACAAAACAAAAAACAGTGTCGGGGGGCGCCTGGGTGGCTCAGACTGTGGGGCCTCCCACTTCTGCTCAGATCATGATCTCACGGTTCGTGGGTTCGAGCCCCGCGTCGGGCTCTGTGCTGACAGCTCAGATTCTGGACCCTGCTTCGGATTCTGTGTCTCCCTCCCTCTCTGCCCCTGCCTTGCTCATGCTCTGTCTCTCTCTCCTTCAAAAGTAAATAAACATTTAAAAAAAAAAAAAAAAACAGTGGCAGAAGGTTGAAACTGATTGGCTCAGCTTGAGTACCTGGAACTAATCAGCTAGGGGATAGGCAACCACAGGACCCACTTCATACTGCGCAGAGGTAGTGGGAGGGATTGTCTTGCAAGAGGGCAAGACTGGCTCCCTAAAAATAAGAGCAGGGGCAAGCGGAAGTATTGAGTATCTCCAGATCAACCATCCAACATGATCCTTTACGGCAGGACTTCCAAGAGGGGGGCAAGGTAAGAAGTATTTCCCAACCATATTTAACCGGTTTTGGGGCTTAGTGGAATACAAATTATAGAAACAGTGCTTTGGGAGTCCAATAAGAACATTGAATTCAGACGGTGAAGATTCAGATAGCATCCCTGCCCTTTCCTACATGTGTCGGGTATTTCTGCTACCTGGAGGCACTGGGCTGGGTGCGCCGCAGATGTTCGTTTGATGACGAAAGATGAGGTTCCTGAAAGTTCGAGGCAGAGACCATGCTGCCTGCTGTGCAGAGGAGAATGAACATTTCTCTACCCAGGTGTTCAACACAGGTGAAAAGACAACGTGAGTCCCCCAGCCAAAAGGAAAGGACACATATGACACAAATGTAGAGAAACAAATAAAAACTATGAGGAGACCTAGGTCTGGCCTAGGTTTGCCACCTTCTAGATAAGCAGCTATGTGATACAGGATGGCCCATTAGACCTCTCGGAACTTATGTTTCTTCACCTGGGAAATAAAGAGCTTGGGCCCAATGGATTCTAGGGCTTTTGTTTGTTTGCTTTTTCAGTTCTTGTTGTAAAAGCAGAGCCTTTTCTCTAAAATAAACAATACGCAGAGCCCCAGTCTATAAAAATGACAAAAGTGGAACCAACCGGTATGGTGAGAGCAGGGACCCCGGGGCTGGTCACCAGAGGTTCCCGTGGGGTGAATTTTCTCATATCTTCATAGGACGCATGTTGTGGGTATCCTTGAACATGAGCACATGCCACTCCGTATGGTGAGCTCCTCCAGGCCTACGTGGGCTTATGTCCCCCATTAAACCGTAAGTCCTTACAGGTAGGGGCTGTCTTCAAGTTCATGGGTGCTGAGAGCCCAGCCTGACACCCTGCTCACAGGTTCCGGGCTATGCCTGATAGTGGGAGATGATAATATAATAATAATAACAATAGTAGGAGTAGCAGTAAATACTGGGGATACCGGATAAGTTTATATGACAGGGATTGTCTGCCACAGGCCTCCCCAGCTTTCTGGAATTGTTGGGTAGTCATCGTTCTGTTTTGCCAAGACAGGTGTTAAAAAAGACAATTTTCACTGCCACAGTCACCTCCAGTTCTTCAGAGAAATGACACTTGAGCAATAAAAAAGTGACCCAGCACTGGAAAATCACTTCTGGAGCCATTTCATGTCCCTTGTTTCACTTTGCCATCTGCCTGTCCTCTCCAGTTAGTGCGACCTGAGGCTTATCTTTCAACTGTGGGGCCCTCCAGGTCTGGCCTCCAGAGAGTTCTCAGGCGTCCTGGTTGTGACGTGTCTGACCTGGATCCCGAGGGCAACTGGCCACGAGTGTTATCCCTTCACCGGCACTGGTCACTGTGATGTCTCTGCATTTGGTCCAAAGTCCTGCCTGTACTTCAATAAAACGTGATACCTTTGTCTTGACTTTGCGAACGAAGGAGAGCTGGGACTATTTAAAGTAAATAGAACAGCCTTGAGCACCAGAACCTGCCTCCAGAGAGGTGGAGACAAAAGCGAAGCCGTGTGGTCTCTGTCCTCGAGCTGGGGACAGACCCACAGATAAGCCACACAGGTGTATTAACAGAGGTTCTCACAAAGCAGTGCGGGAACCCATTGGTGGAAAGAATTCCTCTGGCTGGAGTTGTAGGAGACGGTGAGGGTGAATCAGGAGAGTCCGCTTGTAGAAGAAACGATGAGATGGTCCTCGAAGGATGAGGAATCTGCCAGGCTAAGTGGAGGGGAAGGGACACTCTAGGCAAAGGGACAGAGCAAGCAGTGGCACAAAGCTTGACAATGCCAGGAACTCTGGGAGAATATGTCTGTATCATCCTTTCAACAAGACCATTTTCTTAAAAGTGAAGTATGGTGAAGATTCTGCCCATAAACATGCTGTCCACGGAGCCTGTAACCCTAACGCTGCACGTACCTATTCGCTGCTGGAAACCAGTCTGGAGCACCATGCACCATGCAAATGACCGGGCCACAAGTGTCATAGAGCAGTGGAGGTTTGAGGCCGAGCCAGGCAACCCAGCTACGTTGAAAGAAGCTTTTCATCCCCCCAGAAGGTTTGCCTTGGGGTGGGCTGGAAGGTAAGAACTCTTGCTCAAGGTGTCTGTGATTCCCTATAGAGAATCAGGACGCTCGGCTGATTGTAGGAAGATCCCCGGGATGGCAGAATCAAGTCCAGGCCACCATGTGAAGCGTCAGGCCCACTTACCAGGATGTGTGGTCCTTCCGCTTCAGAGCGACCCCACCAGACAATGCGGGCGAGGAAAGGTCCCAGAGGCACCAACCTTATCCTCTGCTGGACTGGGACTGAAAGACATGAGCTAAAGTTCAAATGCATATTCCAGGCAAGAGGTCCAAGGTCCAGTGAAAGACTCAGAGTCACATCCAGTTTGTGGACCCAAAAAGAATCCACAGAGAGGGGCAGATTAGGTGAGTTTTGAGGTACTGGGACAGATTGGGCTGGTGTGGGGCATAGACAGAAAAGGAACAGAGAAGGGTGTTCCAGAAGAGTGAGGGAATAGTATTAGTAGAAGCACATGAACAAGATAGGAGAGATGAATTCCCAGTATCCTTCTGGAACAGCCAGATATTTTTCTCATAAAGGCTGGTAGCAGCTTGCGAAGAGCCTTGACTTCCTTAGCAGATGTCCCCGTGCGTCTTCAAGATCAGGTCACTCTGGGGTGCCCAGTGATAGATCACGTGATTGGATCAACACAAACAGGCCAGGCAGGGATGCCTTCCGAATGCATAGGAGAGGCTACACAGGGCCGGACAGACAACTCAGGCATCAGCATTCAACATCATTGGCTCATGAATAGGCACGGTGATGATGGTAATGATATAGAGAGGGGCTCTTATGGGTTGAACTGTGTCCCCCCAAAAGATGTTGAACTCTATGCTCAGTACCTGAGATTGTGACCTTATTTGGAGATGGGGTCTTTACAGATGACAGATTTAAGATGAGACCAGTAGGGAGGACCCTACTCTGGTGTGACTGGTTTCCTTCTAAGAAGGGAAAATTCAGGCACAGAAACCGATGCATACAAGAACAAGCAATATGAAGAAACAGGAAGAATGCCATCTATAAGCCAAGGAATGCCTGGGGCTAGGAGGAGCTACGAGAAGGGCCTGGAACAAATTCTCCTTCCCGGCCCTCAGAAGAAACCAACCCTACCGACAGCTTGATCTAAGTTGGTGATAAGTGTAAATTATGAAGCTTCAGAAATAGATGCTACTGTTGGTTCCTGGGATGACTAACATGATTCCCCACCCCTCCCATCAACCTGTGTTGGTTCTGTTCTGTGTAGGACACGGTGGGGAGTCATTGGTACCTCAGTGCACACTGGCTTCCCAGAAACATGCCTCCCCACATATTCAACACACATGCAAACTTCTGCACGAATTTCAGGGGCCCTTGTGGCTGGACCCTAGCGTAAAGAGTGGGGGGGGGGAACAAATAAAGCAACAACTGACTGTGTGATATACCGGCAAAAACTTGAAAGTGAAAGCCAACAGGGGTCCATTGTAATCTCGAAGACCTCCGACTTGAGGCACTCTGGCCACAGGCCTTTGTGATGAGCAACGCAGGAAGTTATCGCCGGTGATTAAGGATGTGCCCAGAGGAAATTGATGCCTGTCCTGACTGAGGCTACTGATGCACCTGCCCGCAGGCCCATGTATCCTGTGCCCTTGGCCCTGCCTTGGTTACCGTGCAAGGCAGGTGTCCCTGCCAGGTCACCTGGGTGTGTCTGAGGTGACCCACAGGTGTCTGCTGTCCTTTGTCTTGTCCCCCAGTGGCATGAGCTCCCTGCTGGCGCCGCGTGAATGGCATGGAGAGGAAGCTGCCTCTGCTATCTCACTGCTTGGGGGCACTTCTGCTCCGAGAACGAAAGGCAGGTTCCAGAAAAGCCTAACTGTCACCCAGCTCCCTGGTGGGCCTCAAGCAGTCACTTTACAAACTCGAGATCAGATCAGAAGCATTGGCCCCAGAGGGGTCACTTGCCTGGCCCCGGTCCAACCTTCCTCCACCCCCACCTCATCTGGAGATGCTGCACTAGGGCCACAACACAGGCAACAATATTCCAAGGCGTCCTTTTATTGAAACAAGGACCGCCCTGGAGCAACCCCCTCCTAAGTCACTCATCGCCGCTTATAATTAAAACCCAAAGAATAAAGTCACCCCCTGGCCTGCATCACACAAATTTCCCCAAGACAATGTTCACAGCCCTGCCCTTGAGTTTCCATTCTGCCCATCCGTCTCAGCGTCACCCCCCTGCAGCCTGCCGCGGCCCGCTTCGGGGACGGGGAGGGCGCCAGGAAGAGACAAGTCTCCAGGAACTGAGGTCCACTTGGTTAATAAGTGTTCTCAGGGGTGGTGTCCCAGACTTCCACACTCTACCATTGACTTGGTGGCTCACCACAGAAAAGAGGGGAAAAAGAGAAATGCAAATCAGGGAGACGTACCTGATGATGGATGGCCTCGTCCGTGGATTCCCGTGACCCTTGGCCCCTTGTACTGGCTCTGCTGTGCTTGATACTATCCATTTTCCAATAGAAGTTGGGCCGAAACGACCTTGTGATTAGATTCTCATCACTGTTGCCTGTCTGTCCACTATGGTCTCGGTTGTGTCCTCTCACATTCATATGTCGAAGCCCTAAACCCCCAGTACCTCCAGATGTGACTATATTTGGAGACAAGGCCTTTAAAGAAGCAGTTAACATGAGGTCATTGGGGTGGGCCCTCATCCAAAATGACTGGTGTCCTTATAAGAAGAGGAGATTAGGACACAGACACACAGAGGGGCGACCATGTAAGGGCACAGGGAGAAGACGGCCATCTGCAAACCAAGGAGAGAGGCCCTTGAAGGAAACCAACCCAGATGACACCTTCCTCTTGGATGTCCAGCCTCCAGGGCTGTGAGACAATAAATCCTGTTGTTTAAGCCACCCAGGCAGATATCACGGCCATTTTACAGATGGGAGAACTGAGGTTGAAGAGAGTAATAGTATTCGGGGCACCTGAGTGGCTC
>NW_024412462.1:0-7760 GCF_014898765.1 Herpailurus yagouaroundi | reverse complement strand
GACAGCCAGGAACATCAAAGCTATATCATGCACTGAAGTCCAGAACTCATGGACCGTGAGATCACGACCTGAGCCGAAGTCGGACGCCCAGCCGACACCTTGGGGTGTTGGAACTTTAAAGACAAATATGGCTTGCTTCCTTCCATTCAAGTGCTATTATTCCTCACCCCACCCCCACGTTTTACACATGATTTTTAAAAAATGGCTTTTTGATTGTATAAAATAACCTGCACGTATTTGAAGCGTACGATTTGATGAATTTTGACCTTTGTGTACACTTCCGGAACTCTCACTGCAATCAAGATAGTGAACATAACCATGACTTTCAAGTTTCCTCGTGCCTTTTGTAATCCCTCCTTCCTGCCCCCCTCCCACCCCTCCCCAGGCAATCATTGATCTGTTTTTGTCACTACACATTAGTTTGCATTTTTCCGAAGTGGAAACGTAGTCGGCCCTCCTTTGGTCTGGCTTCCTCCATTCTGCATAATTACTTTGTAATCCATCCATCGTATTGGATATGTCAATAGCTTATTCCTTTGATTTGTGAGTGTTCAATTGCGTTTGATATACCATAATTTGTTGAACCGGTCATCTGTTGAAGGACATTTGGGTTGTTTCCAGTTTGGGGCTAGTACAATGAAGCCGCTATGAATATTCACATTCAAGTCTTTGAGTGGACGTATGCTTTCGTTCCTGTTGAGTATGCAGACACCTAGAAGTGAAATGGCCGGATCATATAGTGGGTGTATAGTTGACTTTTAAGAAACTGTCGGGCTATTTTCTAAAGTAGTGGTACCATTTTCCGTTCCTACCAGCAGTGTGGGAGAATTCATGTTTCCCCGCGTCCTTGCCAGCGCTTGGTATGATTCGTTTTCGAAGTGTTAGCTTCTCTCATACATGGGTCGTGATTTCTCATCGTGATTTTAGTTTGCATTTTCCAAATGACTACTGATGTTGAATATCTTTGCCTTCTTTTGCCGCCCGTGAGTCTTCTTTGGTAAAGTGTGTTCAAATCTTTGCCCGTTTAGAAAAAAAAAAAAAAAGGATCATGGTCGCCTGGGTGGCTCAGTCGGTTAGGCATCCAACTTCGGCTCAGGTCATGATCTCGGGATCCGGGAGGTCGAGCCCCACGTCGGGCTCTGTGCTGACAGCTCAGAGCCTGGAGCCTGCTTCAGATTCTGTGTCCAACCCCCCTGCTCCTCCCCCACTTATTCAAAAATAAATGTTAAAAAAATATATATATATATATAAATAAATAAATAATGGATCATTTGTCTTCTTGTAATTGAAATTGTAAGCGTTCTTGATACAGCTCAGATCCAACTCCTTTGTTAGATACATGTGTTACATTTGATTCCGTATCAAATATAAACAAGAGGCTTATTGGGGACAGCCAAACCACGCTAGAAAACGAAATATGCACTGTTATCGTAAGTATAAATTATCCATGCGAATAGCACACCCAAGCATTACGTTTAATCCCTCCCTAAGGGCACTGGTGCCACTCTTCGCCAAGTGGGCTGAAGGAAATCTCCCTGTCTGGGCATTTCCGGGTCTTCTTTATTTCTTGCTTCCGGTCCTTGGCTCCTTCTCTGTTTCCCCTCTCCTCTCTGACCCACGCCAACGCATCAGGCAGATCGTACGCAGCATCAGAAAGGACATCACAGTTACCGGTCTTGAAGGCAGAGGCTTCGTTAGCTGCCCCTGATACAGCAGCTGTTCCTTTTGGCTGATGTCAAGGAGGATCAGCTGCCTGGCAATACCCGCTAGAGGGTTCTTCTACCTCTTTGCGGGAAAAGACCAATGTTTTGGGTTATGTGTTACCTTAGAGAGTTTTCCCCCCGATTAAAAAAGAACCCACCACTTTCCCTCAAATATCCCTTCCTGGAGGTACCAGCAGTGAGGTTGCTGCTTGACCCCCACTTCTGAGGAGGGCAGAACGGCCCCTTGTCTACCCCCCCCACCGGGACCCGATAGATCATACGTCTGCAGACATACGGTGTCTGCCTCTCCCCAGTAAAACCCCATGAAGGCAGGCACTCTGCCTGTTTTGTCCACAGCCATGTTCTCAGCCCTTAGAACAGTGCCTGGCACATAGTAGGAGCTCACTGTGTATTTGTCGAATGACTGAATAAATGCAGCCAGCACGGTGACCAGCTTGAACGGGTGGATGCGGGGCTGGGAACCGGAAGGATTCCCACGGAGACCACCAAGCTAATAAACGGGGACAATACACGCAGGCACAGGTATGTCTGTGGACAAGGGGACATTACAAAGGAGTCAGGTAGATGTTTCACTGGAGGCGTTTGGGCTGGGCCCTAGCACAGAGGAGGGGACACCTGTGTGCCCAAAGGGGGCGGGAAGATTTCTCAGAGAAGGGTGACTTCGAGAAGGAGGAATTCATGAGACACACAAACTAGGGAGAAGAATCTCCAAGTTGAAGGAGGGCTGCTGAGGGCAGATCTGTTTGAGATCTTGGGAAGCTGCTCTCTGGGCCTGTGAGCCCACCCTGGTTCTTTCTCCTGGCCACGCGTTTTCACTGGCGTACCACCGTTTGATGAGTTACAAAGTGAATTTTTCGTCTCTTTTTTTTTTTTTTTTAATTTTTTTTTTTTCCAACGTTTATTTATTTTTGGGACAGAGAGAGACAGAGCATGAACGGGGGAGGGGCAGAGAGAGAGGGAGACACAGAATCGGAAACAGGCTCCAGGCTCCGAGCCATCAGCCCAGAGCCCGACGCGGGGCTCGAACTCACGGACCGTGAGATCGTGACCTGGCGGAAGTCGGACGCTCAACCGACTGCGCCACCCAGGCGCCCCAACCTTAGAGTGATTTTTAAAAGTCCTCTCAATCCTAGGCTTCCGTTCTGTCCTGTTTTCCATGCCCAGCTTCGCCTTCCTCCTGTGCCCGGGGGCTATTTCCCCTTGAATCTCTCACTGCTATTTCACTCAACCCATAGGAAACATGCCCTTTCTTGGCATGTCCCCTGATGCCTCCCCCCCACCCAGGTCTTCTCTGCCACTTACCCAAACGACAACAGGTTCCTCCTAACTGGTCTATGTCTCCTTGCAATTACGTCCACACAGCTCACCTATGTAATCTCTGTATGACCCTGCTCACAGCCATTACCTGAAGGGTGAGGTATCCTGATTATTCTTCCACCTCGGTGTTCTCTCACACGTACTGCTCCCTGAGAACCATCCTTTCCCTGTGCAAATCGTCATACGCCATGAGCCACGGCCTCTGTGTCAGGACACCAGTATATACACGGTCATCCAGTAAGGAAAGACATGCGCCTCGTGTCTTCAAGGAAGTTGACAAAGGGTGCAGCGAAAGCTTGGACAGGAGAACCGGGTTCTGACAGCGGGTAGGGTTAGGGAAGACATTTTTGAAGAAGGGACATTCGACCTGACATGTGGGGGAAGAATAGGGAAGGGCTAAAGGAAGAGATGTGCAAAGCCCCAAGGTGAGGACACCTTGGCATTTGGAGGGAATTATAGAAACCTGGGTGGTAGGAGTGTGGTCACTCAAGGGACAAAGGGACAAAGGCACAAGGTAGACTGGAGCGAGGCTCAGAGGTTAGGCCACACTGAGCCTTCTGGACTATGATAGGGCTTCTGGATCACGTCTGCCGCTGGTGGGAGGATGGTCTGAATGCCAGGAAACCTCAGGAAGCTATTATAGGAAGTGAGGAGAGAGCAGAGCTTAGACCCAATGAGACAGAAGGACGAAATGTCTGAGGTGGAATGAATAGGACTGGCACGTGGTGGTGGCTTGCATGTAGAGGGGCTAGAAAAGGATGTCAAGAAGGGGTCCCAGGTTTCAGATGGGTGAAAGGAGGTGTCATCTTCTAGAACATGCTAGAGACGAGAGGAGCACATTTGGGGGGGATCATCCCAGCTCAGATTTGAGCAGGGGACCCGGAAGGCCCCTTCCAACTGGCCTCACGTGGTTTGTTATCATCATATTTAGTTTCTGCAACTCACAACTCCACAACTCACCTTCCAAAATCAAAATTCCCAAGCCGTGTCTTTTGCAAATGATTTGAATGCCCCACTAAGGTGAGTTCATTTCATTCAACTAAAACAAACCCCAGGGCAATCAGGCCACGTAGGAGGTGGCGGGACAGTGGTGGCTGAAGCCTATCATGAGATCATGGGTTGTAACTCCTTGCTATGCAGAAGTTAGTCCTGTGATAGAAGACGTAACACCTGGCCATAGCCAAACAGCCGCCGGCGAGGTCCAGTGAGGCCTGGGGCTGGGTGGGAAGACCCACAGAAGGTGACATCTGCCCATGTCCCACAGTTGATGGACCTCCAGAGGGAGTGTATCATTTAGCAATTTCATGGATCACCCTGAAGCCTCTCATAGACTCTCTTGAGCAGGAAATCAGGGAGTAGGGGATGAGGGGGGAGATGGGGAAAAGCATCAAAGCTACCGTCACCATCCAAACAAGGGGAGGAAAGCTAATACTTATTAATTTCCTGCCACAATCCAGCCTCCTTCACATACGTGAGTCTCTCTGTGCCTGTTTCTTCCGCTGCAAAATGTGGACAATAGTATCCCCTTAATATGTGTTTATTTGGGTGCATGAGGAACAAATGAGCTACTACACTTAGAGCGCCTAGAACCAGGCACAGCAGGACCAAACCAGCTTACTACGCATTTGCTTTCATCACGAGGACTGGCAGCGTCATCGTCATCATCACCACCACCATGTCTCGTCCCAAACGGATTCATTCACATGCATTTTTGCCGATGAGGGAACTGAGGTCAGGAGCACACCAGTCAGCTGTGGTTCTGTTATGCTGCAGTAACAAACATCCCCCCCCCCCCAAGTTCAAGTGGCTGACAACTACCCAAGTAGTTGTAACATGCCCACTCATATGTTACATATGGCTATGGTGGATACCATCTGAAATCCGGGCTTAAGGAGCAGCCCTTCTCTGAGATGTCACCATTCCCAGCGCAGAGGATAAAGAAAGACGAGGGGGACCAAGCTTTTGTCCATAAGGGACTCCTGTGACTTCCTCTTCCACCTCATTGGCCAAACTCAGTCACCCGACAAACCTACTGTCAACAGGACAAGGAGGATATTCTTTCCCCAGGGATGACTCTATAAGAAAGGACAGCAAGTATTTTAGCAATCACACAAAGTACAACAAGGAGTTTCAATGGCTCACCCAGAGTCACACAGATTTCAAAAAGCCAGGATTCAAACCCACGCCTGACTAACGCAAAAGTCTCTCTGTGGTGCTGCCTGGCCATACCTCCTTCTTTCCTTTCTCTTCCTGCTCCACCACTTATCAGAACTATGTCTTCAAATGGGGCGCCTGGCTTGTGAAGATCATAGAGCATGTGACTCTTGATCTCAGGTTCATGAGTTTGCCCAGAGTCAAGTCAGGACAGCCATGTCCAGGAGACAGCCCATTCTCTTCAAGCTGTAGGTGCCTCGTTATCAGTTTCCTGAACCGTAAGATGGGATAAGCCAATGCATTCCAATTCCGCAAGCGTTTACTACAGGTCAAGACTTAAAATTTTGATTATCTTGATTCATTTCTTATGACTGTGTCAAGGAGTAAATTCACCCAGACCATCACTGTAAGTCAGCCCATAATATATGAGTTTATAGTTATTTCAGTCTATCCTTAGAATCCACCTAAAAAGTTGTGATTTCCGTCTCTCTCTCTCTCTCTCTCACACACACACACACACACACACACCACTACTTTTCTAAGATATGGAAATATATTTTTAAGTTCCCTTTCAGTATTGGATTCATAAAGCAGATCCCATATCTTTCACTGATCAGTTATTTTTAACCTCTTCCTCAATAAAGCACAGTCTGAATAGCCAGTGTTTGAGCTAATTCTGTTCCAGACGTCTCTAGGGCCAGGGAATTCATGCTAACCAGGAAAGCCTAGCCCCTTCTCTTTGCCAAAGGCATCTCCCAAGGCTCCCCTCTTCGCTCAGTCTTCAACTTTGAGGTCACAAAGGGCAAGTCAAGTCCCTCTTATCCTTCTTGGCCCTCAAATGTTTGAAGATATAGCCCCATGTCACCTCCACAGGAAAACTCTCCACTCCCTTTGACCATTCATTCTACATATGGCCTGGCTCCAGGACCCTTGCTGACCTGATCACTCCCTGGGCACCAGCTTCTTTGCCCCAACACGAGCAGAGGTAGAGTGACAGCAGCATCTTGACCATCCCCACATTTCTGGCATTGAGCGCAGGTGCGGCATATGGCAGGCTCTCAGAAATGCTTGTGTTGGGCTGAGTGGCGTTGGGGCTGTCATTAGGACTGTCTCTATGACTGAGGTAAGGGCTATGGTTTTTCAAACTGGCTTTCCAGAGTTCAACAGCATCGTCACCTGAAGGTAAAATATGAAAAAGACAAAGACGGTCAAGGGACACAAGGAGGATGATAGGAGGAGGGGAAATGCCACAGATGCAGGGCAATGAGGGTGGAGAGGCACAGCAAATGACACTTCCCATTTGCCCCTGGGCTGCTTCTCCTAAAAACCCCTTCACTCTCCCCGAGACTGAGCATTAAGAAGTTTCCATTTCACTCACTGCCCAGTAGGCCCCTGAGGAAAGGCCCCCACCACCATCCACCTGCCAGGGCCAAACAATCCCATGGCAATAGGAGTCCCTCCGCCTCCTTTCTAAAGTGAGAGCTCAAGGCCAGTGGCAGCTCAGATGGCTCATGACCAATCACCGGCCTCACGGGAATGCGACCAACTCCTCCACAGCATCATTGGTGTTCTTATTCTGTTCCTTGACCCATTAAGTCATGCCCTCCAGCCTCCCTTGCCTCCTTGTATTGGAGAGGAGTGTGTATCTCACACGCAAAGGGGGTGGTTCTGCTCTGACCAAAGGATTTCAAGATGAATGGGAGAAAATAGGGAATTAACAGAGAGGTTTTCAAAAACATAGTAGGGACTTTTTTAATGCGATCACATCCTTCATTGTCACTCAGGGCCTGTTGAAGGAGTAGTCCACCTGAGCATTAACCGGGTTACCAGAAGACAGAAGTTCCCCAGGGGGGCCTGCAATACAGCTTGGTCTGTGCCCCACCTTCTCCATCCAAGTGCTCTGAAATGAGGCTGACCCGTCAGGTCCCTCTAGGTGGGTGTACAAAGTGACCCGAACAGGGGAGCAGAGAAAGGCTATGTTTCTCTCAGCTTTTCATCTGGGTTTCTTAGCGGATGGGAAAGAACTGCTTGCTCTCATTTTCAAACAGCTGCCGGGAGAGAATATGGACCAGGGGTGGGAGCAGGGGGCAGAGAAGGGTGGCCTCCACATGGCAGGGGCGCCAGGTCTCAGTCCCCTGTGCCCTTGGCCGGGTCAGCATACCGGGACAGAGTGTGTTAAGCATAGGCTTTATTATTATTCGGGTGTGGTAGGGCCAACAGACCAGCAGATGATTGTCATTGAAAAGGCAGTGTGTCACAGTTCCCTAGAAGAGGGGGCGTGCCATGCCACGAGAGAGGTCCCCGTGGGGAGGCACCAGGGGCAGGCAGGAGGCAGAGGGAGTAAGGAGAAAATGTGGGCAACAGCCTTTGCCGGCAGCTGTGTGGGAAGGAAAGAACGAGGCGGGGCATGCAAGGCTCAAGCCTGGCTAATCGGAGCAATCTCAGGCCTCTGGGCCCTAGGGGCTGTCCCTTGCTGTCTGGTACCTGGCTCAGCGGTGATGAGGACGAGGCGATAAGAGTATAAGAGCCCAGTGAGGGGGGTGGTAAGGGGCTCTGGATTGGCTG
>NW_024412461.1:24846-27101 GCF_014898765.1 Herpailurus yagouaroundi | reverse complement strand
CTTCAAAGCCTACCCAAGATGCCATCGTGACCCTGACAGATTTGGCTCTCTTCATTCCACCTCTTACAAACAAACTCCCCAACCCAATCCCACTCCAGACTCTCATTCCAACTTGGATTTCTTGCCTCCTCTAAATGATCCTGTAGTCTCTCTTTTGCTTGCCTCCATCACAATGCTTTATATAGTAAAATACAATATGTTGATAAAATACAATAATCATTCCTTTTGTTTTCCGCACTAAATGGCCTTTTGGTAAATGCTAGTCCTAATGCCTGGCACTTAGCAGGCACTTAAAAAGTGACCATTGGATGGGCAAATAAATGAATGAAAGAATGAATGGATGAATATGAAGCTCTTTCGTAACCTTTCCATTATATCCGCAGATTGCAGGCAACCCATGGGAAGAGCACAATAGACGGTAACCAATGTAAAAGGTAAGACATGAGAACACATGTGCAGTGATCTCAAAGCTCTATTGCATGAACCCAAGAAACTCTGCTATCTGTAACTCCATTGTACCTCTTGTCTACATGTCTTAATTTTGAATTTATGCCATAATTTTGAAGTCAGGAATCATTTTAATTTTGTTCAAAAAGGCTTTTGGGAGCTTTTGAAAGAACAATTCTATAATCACTTTCCTATCATTACATTTTTGGTCAACATGGTTTGAGAAACTTGGTTCTTTCAGTTAAAATGTCCAAACACATAAAAGTGCTCTGTCAAATATTTTTACCCCTTTCCTTTTCTTTTTTTCTAAAATATAGCACTTTTTACCTCAATTACATCATGTCTTGTTTATGCACCATATTCTGAAACTAGTTAAAGTTGTTAAGATATGGGTAAAGTGCATATCAGTTAAGTGAGCACAGGATAGACTGGTTGGGAAAATCTTACATCCTGGGCAGGTAGGGGATGGTGAGTGGGGTGAGGGGGAGGCATAACTGGGAAGAAGGAAAAGTGCAAAGGTTGTAGAACAATGAGGGATTGAGCAAAGAATAGTGGATCGATGTAGACTTTGGCAGAAGCCCTAGCTATCAAAGGCCAAAGATGAAGAACCTACTAATTTATGTGTCATTGGGGGACTTATTTCCAGCTAAGAACAATTTCAGCAATACTTAACAATTCAGTTCTAGTTTAACACTATATGCAGGCAGAAGAGTACCATATGGATTCTCTAGATATGTGTACATTAAAAATAAGGCTTGCTGTGGCACACGTCTCCCTCTTGTGACACTACTGGGGCATCTGCTCTGACCCTTCTCATGGCGCTCACTGTCACGCTTCACCCATCAGATCTCCCCTCCCCAAGGCCACCTCACCTTCCAGAGTTCCTTACCCTGTTTTTCACCCTCATCATCTGTTTCTACATTTCCACACTAAAATTGTAATAGAGAACTTTTCAGCTTATAATGATTCACAGTAAATTGCAGTAAATACTATTGGATTTTAATATTCTAAAGTATTTATTCAGAGTATTTGCTATTCCACATAAATTGCATGTTTGTTGAATCTAGTAATATCAATACATTTCTTTTTTCTTTTTTTAAAATAGAATTTACTTTTTTTAATGTTCATTTAGTTATTTTGAGAGACAGTGTGCCAACAGTGGAGGGGGGAGGAGGAGACGGGGAGAGGGGGAGAGGCAGAGAGGGGGAGAGGCAGAGAGGGAGAGGGAGAGGGAGAGGGAGAGAGGGAGAGAGAGAGGGAGAGAGGGAGAGAGGGAGAGAGGGAGAGAGAGAGAGAGAGAGAGAGAGAGAGAGAGAGAGAGAGAATGAATCCCAAGCAGGCTCCCAGTTGTCAGCACAGAGCCTGCTGTGGGGCTCAATGCCAGAAACTGTGAGATCATGACCTGAGCTAAAATCAAGAGTCAGATGCCGAACCTACAGAGCCACCCAGGTGCACCTACTACATTTCAAAGAAGAGAGGATACTGAAGGCAGTTGGGCCACTGCACAACTTTAAATCACACCATATAGGTAAACATCACACAACTATTTCTAAAAACTGGAGTTTTCTTGACAGCAGAAGGCGAATTCCTATTTATCATATTGGCATTGAAACACAGAGTTCGGGATTAAACGCCACTACCTCAAGTTTTCTGGATTACATAACTGTGTATAACATTCATACACATCTTTATAAAATAGTACTTTTAATTAATTTATAAGTAATTCTTACGATTGATAACGTCAATTATTTTTTCCATTTGAGGGTTAACTCTAAAATTGGAAACCATCTTGTACTTGAAACAATATA
>NW_024412461.1:12240-24836 GCF_014898765.1 Herpailurus yagouaroundi | reverse complement strand
GGAGGGGCAGAGAGAGAATGAGACACAGAATCTGAAGCAGGCTCCAGGCTCTGAGCTGTCAGCACAGCACCCAATGTGGGGCTCGAACCCACGAACCGTGAGATCATGACCTGAGCATAAGTCGGACGCTTAACCGACTGAGCCACCCAGGTGCCTCGTTATTTCTGTATTTCTTATTTGGATACATTTTATTTCCCTTTTTCAGCACTGATGAGAGTGGGTATCTTTGTATTTCTCCTGATCCTTGAGGGAAAGCTTTCAGCTTTTCATCAAATGTGATGTTAGTTATGGGCTTCTTATTTATGGTCTTCATTATGTTGATGTACATTTCTTCAATACCTAATTGTTGTCAGTTTTTGTCATAAATGGATGTTGAATTGTGTCAAATGCTTTTTGTGCATCTATCTGGATGATTATATGATTTTTACCTTTCATTTTGTTAATGTGCTATATCATATTACTGATTCAAATCTGTTGAATCACCCTTGAGTCCCATAGATAAACCCAACTTCATCATGGTGTGTGAATCTTTTAATGTGCTATTGAATTCAGTTTGTTAACATTTTGTTGAGCATTTCAATAATTATGTTTATCAGTGATGCTGGGTATAATTTTTTTTGTAGCATCCTTGTCTGGTTTTGGTATTAAAGTTAATATCTTGTCAACTACTTTTGGAAGTGCTCTCCCTCAAAATTTGGAGTTTTTAAATAAAAATTGGTATTAAATCTTCTTTTAATTACCAGTGAATACTTCTGTTCCCAGACTTTTCTTTGAGGAGATATATTAAATTAATTATTCAGTGTTGTTACTTGTTATTGGTTCGTTCAGATTTTTCCATTTCTTAATGATTTTGTCTTGTCAGTTTTATATTTCCAGGAACTTATCCATTCTCTGTTATCCAATTTGTCAGTGTGTAATCATTTATGGTGGTCTCTTATGGACATTTGCATTTCTGTGGCATCAGATGAATATCTTCAAGTTCACTTCTATTTCATTTATACGATCTCTCTTTTTAATTAGTTAATCAGCTTAGGTTTGTCAATTTTGTCTACATTTTGAAAAAGGTAGGTATCTATTTTGTTGACTTTTTGGTCTTTATTTCATATATTTCTGCTCTGATTTCTGTTATTTCCTTCTTTCTGCTAATTTTAGGCTTAGTTTTTTCTTCAAGTTTTTTAATGAAAAAAATTTCATTTTATTTGTTAGAGAGACAGACGTTACAAGTCGGGGTAGGGAGGGGTAGGAGAGAGAGAATCTGAAACAGTCTCTACCCTCACGTGCGGAGCACTATGTGGCGTACAAGCCTATGATCCTGGATCATCGCCTGAGCAGAAATCAAGAGTTGGACACTCAACCAACTCAGCTACCCAGGTACCCCCTTCTTTTACTAGCTTTTTGATGTATACAGTTTGTATATTTGAGATCATTTCTTTTTTTACTGTAGGCATGTATTACTAGAAACACCTCCCACAGAAGTGCCTTTGTATGTGAAGCATGTTTTTCTTTCTTGTTGCTTTCAAGATTCTTTGTACTCTATTTTTTTTCTAGATTGACTGTATGTATGTATTTAAGTTTTAATTTTAATACCGGTTGGCTGACATACAGTGTTATATTAGTTTCGGGTATACAGTATAGTGATTCAACAATTCCATACATCACCTAGTGCTCGTAATGACAAGGATACTCTTTCATCTCCATCACCTACTTCACCCATCCCCTCTGCCAGCTTTCTCCCCTCTGGTAACTATCATATTGTTCTCTACACTTAAGACACTTAAGAGCCTTTTTTTTTTTTTTTTTTGGTCTCTCTCTCTCTCTCTCTCTCTCTCAAATTTCCTCCCTTTGCTCATTTGTTTTGTTTCTTAAATCCCACATATGACTGAAATCATATGTATTTGTCTTTCTCTGAAAGACTTATTTTGCCTAGCATTATACTGTCTAGTCCATCCAAGTTGTTGCAAATGGCAAGATTTCATTCTTTTTTATGGCTGATTAACAGTCCATTTATCTTTATCTATTCATCAATTGGTAGACACTTAGGCTGCTTCCATATCTTGGTTATTGGAAATAATGCTGCAATAAAGATAGGGGTGCGTGTATCCCTTTGAATTAGTGCTTTTGTATTCTTTGGGTAAATACCCAGGAGTGTGATTGCTGGATATTACAGCGATTCTATTTGTAACCTTTTGAGGCACCTCCATAGTATTTTCCAGAGATGCTGCACCAGTTTGGATTCTTGCCAACAGTGCAAGAGGGTACCCCTTTCTCCACATCCTCAGCAACACCTGTGAGGTGACATCTTATTGTTTTTTTGGTTTGCATTTCTCTGATGATAAGTGCTAATGAGTATCATTCATGTGTCTATTGCCCATCTGTATGTCTTCTTTGGAGCAATATCCATTCATGTCTTCTACCCATTTTTCATTGCATTATCTGGTTTTGGGGTGTTGAGTTTTATAAGTTCTTTATATATTATGGATACTACCCTTTACCAGACATGTCATTTGTAAATATCATCTCCCATTCCATAGGTTGCCTTTTAGTTCTGTTGATTGCTTCCTTTGTTGTGCAGAAGCTTTGTAGTGTAATGTAGTCCCAATCGTTTCTTCTTTTTGCTTTTGTTTCCCTTGCCACAGGTGATCTATCTAGAAAGCTGTGGCTGATGTCAGAGAAGTTACTGCCTGTACTCTCTTCCAGGAATTTTTATAATTTCAGGTCTCACATATAGGTCTTTAATCCAGTTTGAATTTATTTTTGTGTATGGTGTAAGAAAGTGGTTCAGTTTCATTCTTTTGTATGTTGCTGTGGAGTTTCCCCAACATCGTTTGTTGAACAGATTGTCTTTTTCCCACTGGATATTCAATCCAGCTTTGTTAAAAATTAATTGAGTGTATAATTGTAGGTTTATTTCTGGGTTTTCCATTCAGTTCCATTGATCTATGTGTCTATTTCTGCCCCAGTACCATATGCTCTTGATCACTATCTTTGTAATATTAATTTGAAGTCCAGAATTATGATGCCTCCAGCTTTGCTTTTCTTTTTCAAGACTGATTTGGCTAACCAGGGCCTTTTGTGGTTCCATACAAATTTTAGGCTTGTTCGTTCTAGGTCTATAAAAAATGTCGTTGGTATTTTGGTAGGGGTTGCATTGATTTTGCAGATTGCTTTGGGTTGTGTAGACATTTTAACGATATTTGTTCTTCCAACCCATGAACATGGGATGCCTTTCCATTTTCTTTGTGTTGTCTTCAACTTTTCTTATCAGTGTTCTATAGTTTTCAGAGTAAAGATCTGTCACCTCTTTGGTTAGGTTTATTCCTAGGTAGTTTATTATTTTTAGTGCAATTGTAAATGGGACTGTTTTCTTAATTTGTCTTTCTGCTACTTTATTATTGTTATATAGAAATGCAACAGATTTCTGTGCATTATTTTGTATCCTATAGCTTTTCTGAATTCACTTCAGTTCTAGCACGTTTTGGTGGAGTTTTTGGGTTTTCTGTATAGAATATTATGTCATCTGCAAATAGTGAAAGGTTTACTTCTTCCTTACCAAGTTGAATGCCTTTTATTTCTTTTTGTTCTAGTTGCTGTGGCTAGGACTTTCAGTACTTTATTGAGGAAAAGTGGAAGAGTAGACCTCCTCATCTTATGTCTTGTCTTGTTCCTGACCTGGGGAAGAAAGCTCATAATTTTCCCCCATTAAAGATGATGTTTGTTGTGGGTTTTTCATGTATAGCCTTTATTATGTTAAGATATGTCCCCTCTAACCCTACTTTGTTGAGATCTTTTATCACGAATAGATGTTATACTTAGTCAAATGGTTTTCTTGGTATATGTTAAAGTGATCATATGGTTTTCATCTTTTCTTTTACTGATGTGATTTGATTGATGTGATGTATCACACATTGATTGGTTTGTGAATATTGAACCATGCTTGCAACTCAGGAAGAAATCACCAGGTATAAGTCGTGAACAGACATGACTTGATTGTGGGGAATAATTTTTTAAAATTTATTGTTGGATTCAGATTGCTAGTATTTGTTATGCATTTTTGCATCTATATTCATCAGAAATATTGACATATACTATAGTTCTCTTATTTTGTGGTGGCTGTATCTGGCTTGGTATCAGGGTAGTGCTGCTTCATAGAATGAATTTCGGAGTTTCCCTCTTTTCTTTTTCTTTTTTTTTTTTTTTTTGGAGTAGTTTGAGAATAGGCATTAACTCTTTATTTATTTATTTATTTATTTATTTATTTATTTATTTATTGCTGGTAATTGATCTGTTCAATTTTCTTTCTTTCTTCCTTTTTTTTTTTTTTTTGAATATAAACATGGCAAGGTTTATTTGGGGAACTCCCAAATTCTTTTTTTTTTTAATATGAAATTTATTGACAAACTGGTTTCCATACAACACCCAGTGCTCATCCCAACAGTGCCTTCCTCAGTACCCATTACCTCCCCACCCTCCCTTCCGTCACACCCACCATCAACCCTCAGTTTGTTCTCAGTTTTTAAGAGTCTCTTATGTTTTGGCTCCTTCCCTCTCTAACCTTTTTTTTTTCCTTCCCCTCCCCCATGGTCTTCTGTTAAGTTTCTCAGGATCCACATAAGAGTGAAAACCTATGGTATCTGTCTTTCTCTGTATGACTTATTTCACTTAGCATCACATTCTCCAGTTCCATCCACGTTGCTACAAAAGGCCACATTTCATTCTTTCTCATTGCCACATAGTATTCCATTGTGTGTATAAACCACAATTTCTTTATCCATTCATCAGTTGATGGACATTTAGGCTCTTTCCATAATTTGGCTATTGTTGAAAGTGCTGCTATAAACATTGGGGTACAAGTGCCCCTCTGCATCAGCACTCCTGTGTCCCTTGGGTAAATTCCTAGCAGTGCTATTGCTGGGTCATGGGGTAGATCTATTTTTAATTTTTTGAGGAACCTCCACACTGTTTTCCAGAGCGGCTGCACCAGTTTGCATTCCCACCAACAGTGCAAGAGGGTTCCCATTTCTCCACATCCTTGCCAACATCTATAGTCGCCTGACTTGTTCATTTTAGCCACTCTGACTGGTGTGAGGTGGTATCTGAGTGTGGTTTTGATTTGTATTTTCCTGATGAGGAGCGACACTGAGCATCTTTCATGTGCCTGTTGGCCGTCAGGATGTCTTCTTTAGAGAAGTGTCTATTCATGTTTTCTGCCCATTTCTTCACTGGATTATTTGGTTTTCAGGTGTGGAGTTTGGTGAGCTCTTTATAGATTTTTGGATACTAGCCTTTGTCTGATATGCCATTTGCAAATATCTTTTCCCATTCCGTTGGTTGCCTTTTAGTTTTGTTGATTATTTCCTTTGCAGTGCAGAAGCTTTTTTATCTTCATGAGGTCCCAATAGTTCATTTTTGCTTTTAATTCCCTTGCCTTTGGAGATGTGTCAAGTAAGAAATTGCTGCAGCTGAGGTCAGAGAGGTCTTTTCCTGCTTTCTCCTCTAAGGTTTTGATGGTTTCCTGTCTCATATTCAGGTCCTTTATCCATTTTGAATTTATTTCTGTGAATGGTGTAAGAAAGTGGTCTAGTTTCATCCTTCAGCATGTTGCTGTCCAGTTCTCCCAGCACCATTTGTTAAAGAGATTGCCTTTTTTCCATTGGATATTCTTTCCCGCTTTGTTAAAGATTAGTTGGCCATACGTTCGTGGGTCTAGTTCTGGGGTTTCTATTCTCTTCCGTTGGTCTATGTGTCTGTTTTCGTGCCAATACCATGCTGTCTTAATGATTACAGCTTTGTAGTAGAGGCTGAAGTCTGGGATTGTGATGCCTCCCTCTTTGGTCTTCTTCTTCAATATTACTTTGGCTATTTGGGGTCTTTTGTGGTTCCATATGAATTTTAGGATTGCTTGTTCTAGCTTCGAGAAGAATGTTGGTGCAATTTTGATTGAGATTGCATTGAATGTGTAGATAGCTTTGGGTAGTATTGACATTTTGACAATATTTATTCTTCCAATCCATGAGCATGGAATGTTTTTCCATTTCTTTATATCCTCTTCAATTTCCTTCATAAGCTTTCTATAGTTTTCAACATACAGATCTTTTACATCTTTGGTTAGGTTTATTCCTAGGTATTTTATGCTTCTTGGTGCAATTGTGAATGGGATCAGTTTCTTTATTTGTCTTTTTTTTTTTTTCAACGTTTATTTATTTTTGGGACAGAGAGAGACAGAGCATGAACAGGGGAGGGGCAGAGAGAGAGGGAGACACAGAATCGGAAACAGGCTCCAGGCCCTGAGCCATCAGCCCAGAGCCCGACGCGGGGCTCCAACTCACGGACCGCGAGATCGTGACCTGGCTGAAGTCGGACGCTTAACCGAATGCGCCACCCAGGCGCCCCACTTTATTTGTCTTTCTATTGCTTCATTATTAGTGTATAAGAATGCAACTGATTTCTGTACATTGATTTTGTATCCTGCGACTTTGCTGAATTCATGTATCAGTTTTTGTTCCTGTTCAGTATTTGTTCCTGTTTCAGTTTTGGTAGGTTTATGCTTCTAGGAGTATCCATTTATTCCAGACTGTCCAGTTTGTTGGCATATAGTTTTTCACAATATTCTCTTATAGTTGTTTGTATTTCTGTGGTGTTGGTTGTTATTTCTCCTCTCTTATTTGTGATTTTATTTATCTGGGTCCTTTCTCTTTTCTACTTGATAAGTCTGGCTAGCAGTTTGTCATTTTATTAATTGTTTCAAAGAGTCTGCTCCTGTTTTCTTCGATCTGCTCTGTCATTTTTCTGGTTTCTATATCATTTATTTTGGCTCTAATCTTTATTATTTCCTTCCTTCTGCTTTTTGGTGTTTTGTTTGTTGTTGATTTCTAGCTTAAGTGCCAGGTTAGGTTGTTTATTTGATTTGTTTTCTTGCTTCTTGAGGTAGACCTGTATTACGATAATTTCCCTCTTAGAACAGTTTTGCTGCATCCCACAGGTTTTGAACTGTTATGTTTTCATTTTCACTTGTTTATGTATTTTTTTTCCTTTTATTTCCTGGTTGACCCATTCATTGTTTATTAGCGTGTATTTTCACTTCCGTGTATTTGTGTCCTTTTCAGATTTGTGTGTGTGTGTGTGTGTGTGTGTGTGTGTGTGTGTGTGGTTCACTTATAGTTTCATAGCACTGTGTTCTGACAAGATTCATGGTGTGACTTTGATCTTTTTGAATTTGTTGAGGCATGTAATATTTATACAGCCAACTTGTGACTCCACAACATAAAAGTTGTATCTTCTTGTTGGGGGGTCCCCTTTATTATTATGTAGTGTCCTTCTATGTCTCTTATTACATTCTTTGTTTTAAAGTCTACTTTCTTCAATATAAGTATTGCTATTCCAACTTCTTTTCACATCCATTTGCACAATAAATATTCTACATCCCCTCACTGTCAATCTCCAGTCAATCTGTAGTTGTCTTTTTGTCCAAAATGATTCTTCTGTAGGCAGTATAGAGATGGGTCTTGTTTTTTTCATTCCGTCACCCTATGTCTTTTGATTAGAGCATTTAAACCACATACATTCAAAATAATTTTTGATATGCATTTATTTTCATTGTATTACTTGTTTTGTGGTTGTTTCTGAAGATTTTCTCTGATCATTTCTTCTCTTTCTCTCTTTCATGGTTTGATGGGGTTTTTTTTAGTGATATTTTGCATTTCTCTCTCTTTATTCTTTGCATATTCATTACTGATGTTTGATTTGTGGTCACCATTAGGTTTGTATATAACATTTTTTGTATATAGCAGTCTATATTAAGTTGGTGGTCATAAGTTTAAACCCAAACATTACTCGTCTCTTCTCCAGATATATGGTGTCATATGTTATATGTTACATCCTTTTATTTTGTGAGTTCCTTGACTGAAATTTGTTTCCAGAAATATTCATCTTGAGTGCTTTTGTGTTTCCTACCTTCATACTGTCACTTTTGGTCTCTCCTCTCCACTCTAAGAGTCCTCCTTAATATTTCTTGCCGGTCTGGTTTAGTGGTCATGAACTTCACTGGTTTTGTGTGTCTTGGAAACTCTCCTATTATGAATAATAGCCTTGCTAGATGGAATATTCTTGGCTGGATAGAGTATATTTCCCATTCAGCACTTTGAACATATCATTCCACTCCCTTCTGGCTTGGAAAGTTTGTGCTGAAAAATGCTCTCATGGCCTTATGGGTTTTCCCTTGCATGCGACTGCCTTTTTTTTTTTTTTTTGTCTTGCTATTATAATTTTTTCTATAGCCCTATATTTTGCCAATTTAGTTACAATATGTCTTGGTGTGGTTTGCATTGGTTGATTTTATTGGGGGTTCTCTGCCTTCTGTATCTGCATATCTGTTTCCTCCTTCCACATTAGGGAAATTTTCTGCTATTAATTCTTCAAATAAATTTTCTGCCATGTTTTTTCTTTCTTCTTCTTCTGGGACTACTCTAATATGAATGTTGTTATGTTTGATGGAGTCACTGACTCCCCTGAATGTATTCTTATTTTGCACCATTCTTTTTTCTCTTTGTTTGGCTTGATTACTTTCCATTACACGGTCTTTTAGGTCATTAATTTGTTCCTCTTCTTATTCCAGCCTGCTGTTCATTCCATCAAGTGTGCTTCTAATTTTGTTTGGTGAATCCTTTATCTCTGCTATGTTATTCCTTATTTCTTTATTAAGAGTCTCACTCATGTCTTCCACTTTTTTTCTCAAGTCCAGTGAGTATCTTCATAATTTTTACTTTAAATTTCTATTAGGCATGTTACCTAAATCTGTTTCACTTAGATCTCTGGCATTGGCCTTGTACAGATCTTTCATCTTTCACAGATCATTCTTCTGTTTTCGCATTTTGTCTAAGTTTCTGTGTCTGCTTCTCTGTATTAGGAAAGTCAGCTACTTCTCCTGTTCTTGAGACTAATGGCCTTATGAAAAAGAGGTTCTGTCGTGCCCTGAGGTGTCGCGATCCCTGTTCCCCAGGGCCTGGCACTTCAGGGAGTGTCTCCAATGTGTGGTGTGTTCACACTGCTCTTGTGTCCTGATCGTTTTGTCCTTCATGCCCCTCATCTGCAGAGGCTCTCTTTGCCTGTGTGGGCAGTGTTTGGTCTCTGGCCTGAATGTGGTGAGTTTCAACTTGGTGTGCTCTGGTCTGCTTGTGAGATGAGACTTCTCACCACTGCTGCTGGAATCATGGCACCCCAAACACCCAGGTTGGGAGATGAGGTGTGGGCAGGGATTTGGTCTGGGCTTTTGGGGTTGGGGGCCACCTGTGCTGGGACTGAGGCCAAGTGTGACTGGGAAGGGTGATTCCACTGGAGCATGGGGAGGCAGGGCTTGGTAGAAGCAAGTTAGAGAGCAAGTGTGGGTCCTGTGCTGGTTCCCAAAGGTGACCATGTCTATATGCTGAAGAGCAGGGGAGGGAAATGGTACCTACCAGTTCCTTTGTTCCCAGAGGGGTCTCTGTGAAGGCTGCCTTTCTGCAATATTCTCCAAGGTGAGCAAATAACCTCCCCACTGTGTTCTCCAAGTGCTCTTCAGATTGCTGTTTCCATGCTGTATATCCACAGGCTCTTTGCTTGCCTTTTCTCCAAGAGCAGCCTCAATGCTGTTTGAACTCTCCCAGGGCCAAGTACACTGTCCTTATAATACCCTAGGCTTTAAGCCCCACTGCTTGCAAAGCTCATAAAATTTGGCCCCTCTCCCTTTCCAAACCAATTGCTATGGAGATTTGTTTTCTCGTGTGTGCTCACCTGTGTTTCAGTCTGTCTCTCACCATTCCCTCTGACCACTACTCCTTTCCCACCTCAGTGTTCACAATCTGTTTCTTCTCAGTTTGGGGAAGAAAACTGAATCTCTACACATCTTACTTCATTGACGTGGCTTGTTCTCTACCTTCCGTTGCAGAATTTGTTCTGCTGGTCTTTAGGTTAATTTCTAGGGTATTTAGGACGATTTGATAGTTATCTAGGTGTATTCATGGGATGAGGTAAGCCTAGGATCCTCCTACACCGCCACATCTACCTCCTTCCTCTTGTGTCACCCTATATTAGAGGTTTCTTCCTTGTACTTCCATTACTGTTTTCTTGACTAATGCCTATCAGTAAACATTTATTTTGCTATACATGTATCAAGAAATTTGTATATCCACTCATACACACTTGGGAAAATATAAAACTAAGTAGTTCCATAGGGGAGATAAGAAAGTTGTTATAAATATTTTGTTACAGTCAATATAGATGAGGGTTAGAAAACCATAATACACTGGGATCTCAGATCATTTACTTACTGAGAGGAATGCATTCAGGAGGAGGGAACCAGCCATCCTCTGTACAGGTCATTACAGTCTGCTCATTTTGAAGACTGTGGCCAGAATTGCAGTTAACGCTTACATTTTCACCTTGTAAATATTTAACTCCTTGTTTTGGATACTCTCCATTTTTCAAATGATTGAAGATACATTGTCCTAAAAATAATGAAAATAAGAAACAAAAATTTTTTAAAACCCATAAGTTCAGTGAAAATAGCCATTTAATAATTGTTTCTACAAAATTTAAACTCTAATGCATAAGTATCCAAAATTAAAGCTACTACCAAATGCTGGGGAAAAAATCACTGTTAAATATTTTTATCTTCAGGTTTATAATTAAGTCCTTGTAAATGATATAGTTATTTTCAGAAAGCCTCTATCTTTATCTTTAGTGTGATTTTTATGAAGAACTCTTCATAAAAGAAAAAACTTATATTGGTATTTTTGCTCATAACATTCATCCTTTGGCCTTATGTTAGTGATACTAAGCTTAATTGTATTCACTTATGTGTTTTCCCCCCTCTACTATTTGAAATATTTATACATATACAATTATAAAGGTTGACTTACTGCGGCATGGTACTGCTGGTGACCATCCTTCTTGTGTGCAATGAATATGTTCCCAGGGCTTTTGTGAAACAGTCACAAAATTTTGATCACAGGAATACCAATATTTTTCTCCTACACGTACTGGAAAGTTTTGTCTATAGTTACTTTCACGGTGTAGACTACCATGTTTTATTTCTGGAAAATCACAACGATTCCCTTGCAATAAAAACAAAACAAACAAACACAGTATAAATGATGTTTTACCTTAAGAAAAAAATCAGATGGGAAATGAATTGTTTCACTGGTGAATTATATCCTCTTATTAGTCTAATTTCACTCATTGCATCAGGTTTTCTAGGACAAGAGAAGTTATAAAATTCAGATGACTGGGATACGCTAATGAAGTTAAAATTATATCTTGTGGGTCATATGATATATGAACTTGTATGAAGACTCTTCATAAATAAAACTCTATAGATCTATTTGGGTATGTATATGATCTACCGACTATGTATATCCTAGCCCTGGTATGCAACTTGATTGAGAGATGAAAGTATTGATTTTATTCCTAAGATCATCTATCTTCTTTATTTTCTTTTCTGCTCTCATCAGAAATCAGAGCCCTACCTTTTCTTCTCAGACCAACTCAGTGTTCGGAAATAGTTTGATTTTTTTTAGATAAACATTCATTAATTTACTTTTCTATTTATTCAAATAGTGTAAGAAATATAGAGAAACACATTTTCCATTCATCACATTACACAGAAAACTAACCTTCTAATTAATGCCTGAAAATAATCATCAAGGAAAGTTTTCATTTAATCAGACAAATGAACTAGGACTATTTCTTAATATTCAAATAGTTAAGATTACAGTAAACATTTGATTGTTATTTCTTTTTTTTTTTTAAATTTTTTGTTTTCAACGTTTATTTATTTTTGGGACAGAGAGAGACAGAGCATGAACGGGGGAGGGGCAGAGAGAGAGGGAGACACAGAATCGGAAACAGGCTCCAGGCTCTGAGCCATCAGCCCAGAGCCTGACGCGGGGCTCGAACCCACGGACCGCGAGATCGTGACCTGGCCGAAGTCGGACGCTTAACCGACTGCGCCACCCAGGCGCCCCTAATTGTTATTTCTAATATTAATTGGAGAATGCGGTGTTTTAAAGTATGTCACATGTGTCTCAGAATATATATAACATATATACATGAGGTGATTTAAAATGTCATTCATAGTATGTCATAGCATAGAAGGTCTATATGGCACACATATATGACATATATATCATATATAATGTGGCATATGTTGTAACAGGTACACATCATATATATGAGGTGTTTATAACATGTCATATGTCATATATATTTTTGAATACAAGTGAACATTTAATGCAACCATAGTTCAATACTTTTTAAACACCAAAATGTCATATTTTAACTGAGGTATAATATAATTGCATTTTATTGAGCTTCTTATATATGGAATATTTTTGACACATGTTTAAGTGTTATGCTGTTTATAACACATTTATATATAATATTTCCCAGAAAAAATTTCTGTTTTCATTTAATGATTTAGAGATAATCTAGTACTTTTAATACCATACCAGTATTAGTTTTTTCCCCATAAAATGATTCTATTACAAGAACCGTTGTGCAACACACGAAAAAAAGTTCCAAACACACACACACACACACACACACACACACACACACACACACAC
>NW_024412461.1:0-12230 GCF_014898765.1 Herpailurus yagouaroundi | reverse complement strand
ACACACACACACACACACACACACACACACACACACACACACACCCCAAGTATTCATTATCATCTTCATCTTCCTTTTTTTTTCAAGGTTTATTTATTTATTTTGAGAGAGAGAGAGAGAGAGAGACAGAGAATGAGCAGGGGAGGGGCAGAGAGAGAGGGAGCCTGAAGCAGGCTCCAGTCTCTGAGCTGTCAGCACAGATAGCCCCACAGATGTGGGGCTCAAACCCAGAAACCGTGACCTGAGCTGAAGTCAGACGCTTATCTGACTGAGCCACCGAGGTGCCCCTCATCTTCATCCTTCTAAAGTACACTGATAACACTTTCTTTCTTGTTTGATTAAAGTTTCCAGTAGTTTCAGCAGACTTATGTAGATTATACACCTTGAATACGTGAATATACTGATGTTTTTCTTTAGTAAAGATTTGTATATGATACCTTCTCTAGATATAGGTTCTTGGCCTCCAGTTTATAGCTCTCATTGATAAATTTTTTTCCACCACATTTTTGAAGCTTCCAATATTGAGATCAAGTGTTCATTTAGTCTTATTCCATTTCAGTAACCTTCTAGGTATTTTTCTCCACTACTCTGACAATTTAGATTAACTTCTCTTTATCCTTGTATGATCAATTTCATCATGATACATTCCAGATGAGTGTCATTTAACAATCATTCTACCTTGCGCAAACTTCAGTGTTTGGATTTGCAAGAATAGAGTCTTAAAGAACTCAAATACATTGGTGTAAAATTGTAAAGGAGAGATTTGAACCCTGGTGGTCTGATTTTAGAACAAATCTGGTTATCCACCTATTATGGGTTTTCAAATGATATCAGTTAGGAGTTAAGATGGTGGAGAAGTAGGGGGACCAAGACTTCACTTGTCCTTCAAACACAGCTGTTTTGGGGTTAGAACACTTGGAACACCCAGGAAGTCTATCTGCAGAGTGACAGAAAAATCTGCACACGTGGAGGGAGACAGCTTGGTGTGACAGACATGCGTGTATGTGAATTGGGAGAGATAAAACGGCATGAGTACAGAGGGGAGGGATCCCCTTCTGTGGACAGACAAAAGGGAGAGAAATAGAAGCTGTGGATTGTGGCATTGTGTTAGGACGAGAAAGACCTTTTCCAGACCACAAACTGGGGAACAAGAAATACGGAAAATGTCAGTCTCTGCTTTGCAAATAGCCTTAGGAGCTGAAGATAAGAGTTTTCAAAAGTGTGTGGCATTCTCTGGACCAGAGACACTGCTGTGTGCACACGCCTCGGGGGGGGTGGGGGGAGAGGAGTCAGCCCCAGGGCGGGTAGAGATATCAGGGGTGCACTGGGAAAGAACAGTCCCCTCCTTTGAGTACTGTGGGAAAAATGTATATTGTTCCCCTAAGGACTAAAGACCCGGCAGGCACCAGCCATATCTGCAGGGTGGAGTGGCACTATCCCAGAATTGGGTCCATGTTGTACATGATGCTTGAAGACATGGGATTTTGAATCTCAGCCTAGCACCTAGGAGGCACAGGAGAACTGTGGAGCAGAGCAAACTACCTGCCTGTGCTACTCTGTGAGGGGTGCCTGAACAGCGAGGTTTGGGTTTTGTTTTTTGTTTGTTTTTTTAATTTTTTTAACCTTGATTGATTTTTGAGACAGAAAGAGAGCGAGCATGAATGGGGGAGGTTCAGAGAGAGATGGAGACACAGAATCTGAAACAGGCTCCAGGCTCTGAGCTGTCAGCACAGAGCCCTACGTGGGGCTCGAACTCACGGACTGCAAGATCATGACCTGAGCCGAAGTAGGACGCTCAACCGACTGAGCCACCCAGGCGTCCCTGAACAGCAAGGTTTGAAAAACACAGTCCAGGGAGGAGAGACTGGGGTATCGCCATTTTTCTCCCCATTGCCAACGTGGTGGGTCTACAAGGAACAGGACAGTGGCTCCTAATGGAGGCAGGGCCTGGTGACAGGAAACCCTACCCCGCTGTGCCTGGCAACTGCTTATCTACTGGAGCAGGACTCACACTGGATGAACCAGACAACCTCTCCTCCAGACCAGCAGAGATGGTCCCAGGTATCAACAGACTACTGTCCTGTGGTTTTGTACGCTACTTTGTTGCCCTTTGTTTTCTTTGCTTTTCTTTGTTTTTCTTTCTAACCTTTTTTTTTTCCCCTTTGGAATCAAGCTCATATTCTCTGATTTGATTAAAAGAAATTTTTTTAATGTTTCTTTTTGAGAGTGAGAGAGACCGAACATGAGCAGGGGAGGGGCAGAGGGAGAGGGAGACGCAGAATCTGAAGCAGGCTCCAGGCTCTGAGCTATCAGCACAGAGCCCGATGTGGGGCTCGAACTCACAAACCATGAGATCATGACCTGAGTTGACATTGGACGCTCAACCGACTGAACCACCCAGGCGTCCCTGATTTTTGGTCAATTCATCTCTCTCTCTCTCTCTCTCTCTCTCTCTCTGTATATTTCTATATATCTTGTTTTTCTCTGCTTCGTTTGTCTGTGTAATCAGGCATTTTAATTCTATTCTTTTACACCTTTTTTATATCTCCTTCTTCTTTATTTGCCTTTCTCTCTTTCTGGATTAAGCCCTATAGTTTCTTTGATTCTCTGCTTGGTCTTTTTTTTGCCTCTTCCATTTTTCTCTTTGTACGGGATCAGGTCCCGGTCTTTTTCCTTCTTTCCACAGTTGCTTCAATGAACAAATAAAAGCACCTGGTGGAATGTCTAAATGGTGGAATGTCTAAGATGGTGTCTAAACAATCCACCACCAAGAGTAAGGAAGACCTGGCTAGTGGGATAGCGCAGTCAAATACGCAACAACAACACAGTGCATGCAACACACTCCAAAAACACTTCCTGAAGTCCCAGGCCCTGGACAGTGTAGGACTCCTTTTTAATATAGTAGTTCTCAAGGTGCAGGACATAAAACAAACTACTAAAACACATAAAATACAGAAACCAGGCCAAAATGATGAAACGAAATTCTCCTGAAAAGAAATTCCAGGAAGAAATGACAGCCAGGGAATTGCTCAAACTGGATACATGCTCTAATCGTTTTTATTTCCTTCCTTCTGCTTTTTGGGTTTTTGTTTGCTGTTTTTCTAACTTCCTTAGTCATCAGGTTAGGTTGTTTATTAGATTTTTTTCTTGCTTCTTCAGTAGATGTGTATTGCTATAAACGTCCCTCTTAGAATCGGTTTTGCTGCATCCCACAGGTTTTGAACAGTTGTGTTTTCATTTTCACTAGTTTCCATGTACCTTTTTGGTTTTTTTCTTTTATTTTCTGGTTGACCCATTCATTGTTAGCATGTTATTTAACTTCCATCTATTTGTGATCTTCACATTTTTTCTTGTGGCTGACTCCTAGTTTCATTGCATTGTGTTCAGATGTGTTGCATGGTGTGATTTAGATCTTTTTCAATTTGTTGACACTTGTTTTGTGGCCTAATATGTGTTTTATTCTGCAGAATGTTCCATGTACACTTGAAAAGCATGTATATTTGGCTGTTTTAAGATGGAATGTTCTCAATATATCTGTTAAATATATCTGTTCCAATGTGTCTAAAGGCATTGTTTCCTTGTTGATTTTTGGTTTAGACGATCTTGTCCATTAATGTAATTGGTGTGTTAAAATCCCCTACTATTGTTTATTATGATTGAGTCATTCTTTGCTATTGTTTATTATGATTGAGTCATTCTTTGCTATTTGTTATTAACATTCATGTATTGAGGAGCTCACATGTTGGGTACATAAATATTCACAATCGTTACCTCTTCTTGTTGGATTGTCCCCTTTATTATTATATAGTGTCCTTCTTTGTCTCTTATTACATGCTTTGTTTCAAAGTCTACTTTGTCCAATATAATTATTGGTACTCCTGCTTTCTTTTGACATCCATTTGCACAATATATTCTACGTCCCTTCACTTTCAATCTGCAGGTGTGTTTTGCTCTAAAATGAGGGGTTTTTTTGTAGGCAGGAAAGAGATGGGTCTTGTTTTATTCATTCTGTCACCCTGTGTCTTTTCATTGGAGCATATAGTATATTTACATTCAAAGCATTTTTTTTATAGATATGCATTTATTGCTATTTTATTGCCTGATTTATGGTTGTTCCTGAAGATTTTCTCTGATCATTTCTTGTCTTTCTTTCATGGTTAGATGATTTTTTAATGATATATTGGATACCTTTATCTTTATTCCTTGCATATTTATTGTGGTTTTGCTTTATGGTCATCATTAGGTTTGTATATAACATGTGTTGCATATAGCAGTCTGTATTAAGTTGGTGGTCATTTAACTTTGAACCCAAACTTTACTTCTCTCTTCCTCAGGCATATGGTGTCATATTTTACATCCGTTTATTTTGTGAGTTCCTTGACAGAAATTTGTTTTACAGAAATATTCATTTTTACTGCTTTTGTGTCTCCTACCTTTATATTGACACTTTTGGTCTCTCCTTTCTACTCAGATTCGCCTTTAATATTTCTTGCAAGGCTGATTTAATGGTCTTGACCTGCATTGGTTTTTATTTGCCTGGGAAACTCTTTATCTCTCCTTCTATTTTGAATAATGGCTTTGCTGGGTAGAGTATTCTTGACTGGATAGAGTATGTTTCCCATTCATCACTTTGACTATATCATGCCACTTCCTTCTGGCCTGGAAAGTTTGTGCTGAAAAGTGCCTTAGTTGCCTTATGGGTTTTTCCTTGTATGTGACTGTCTTTTTTTTTCTCTTGCTGTTTTTACAATGTTTTCTATATTGTTATGTTCTGCCAGTTTAGTTACCATATATCTTGGTGTGGGTTTGCTTTTGTTGATTTTGTTGGGGATTCTTTGTGCCTCCTCGTGTATCTGGATATCTGTTTCCTCTTCCAGAATAGGGAACTTTTCTGCTATTCTTCAAATAAATTTTCTGGTCCCTTTTTCCTTTCTTCTTCTTCTGGGACACCTCCAATAAGAATGTGGTTATGTTTGATGGCATCACCGACTTCCCTAAATCGATCCTCCTTTGCATAATTCTTTTTTCTCCCTTCTGTTCAGCTTGATTACTTTTCATTACTATGTCTTCTAAGTCATTAATTAATGCCTCTTCTTCTTCCACTATGCTGTTCATTCCATCAAGTGTGTTTCTAATTTTGTTTATTGAATCCTTTCTCTCTGCTATGTAATTCCTTATCTCTGTATTAGGGTCTTACTCATATCTTCGAATTTTTCTCAAGTCCAGTGAGTATCATTATAGTTATTATGTTAAATTCTCTATTAAGCATGTTACTTATATCTGTTTCACTTAGAGCTCCGGCATTGGCCTTGTACTGCTCTTACACTTGGGACAAATTCTTCCGTTTTCTCATTTAAGTTTCTGTGCCCGCTTCTGCGTGTAGGAAATTCAGCTACCTCTCCCATTTTTGGGGTAATGGCCTTATGAAAAAGAGGTTCTGTCGTGCCCTGAGGTGTTGTGACCCCTGTTCCCCAGGGCCTGGCACTTCAGGGAGTGTCTCCAATATGTGCTGTGTTCACACTGCTCTTGTGTCCTGATCGCTTTGTGCTTCATGCCCCTCATCTATAGAGGCTCTCTTTGCCTCTTTGTTGGCAGTGGTTGGTCTCTGGCTTGAATGTGGGGAGTTTTAACTTGGTGCACTCTGGTCTGCTTGTGACATGAGACTTCTCACCACTGCTGCTGGAATCAAGGCTTCCAAAATCCCCAGGTTGGGAGATGAGGTGTGGGCAGGGATTTGGTCTGGTGTTTTGGGGTTGGGGGCTACCTGCTCTGGGTCTGAGGCAAGTGTAACTAGGAAGGATGGTTCCATTGGAGCATGGGCAAGTGGAGCTTGGTGTAAGAAGGTAGATAGCAAGTGTGGGCCCTGTACAGATTCCCACAGTTGACCCTGTGTTTATGCTAATGGGTAGGGGAGGGAAATGGCACCTGTCAGCTCCTGTGGGTCTCTGTGAATGCTGCCTTTCTGCAACATGCTCCCAGGTGAGCAAATAATCTCCCCACTGTGTGCTCCAAGTGCTCTTCAGATTGCTCTTTCCATGCTGTATGTCCACAGGCTCTTTGCTTGCCTTTTCTCCAAGAACAGCCCCAATGCCCTTTGAACTCTCTCAGAACTTAGTACACTGACATTTAAAACCCTAGGCTTTAAGCCCCACTGGTTGCAGGAACTCACAACATTTGGCCCCTTTCACTTTCCAAGCCAGTTGGTTTGGGGATTCGTTTTACCTGTTGGCTCCTCTGTGTGTCAGACTGTCTCTCACCCTTCTCTGTGACCACTACTCCTTTCCTACCTCAGTGGTACAGTCCATTTCTCCTCAGTTTGGGAGGGAAAACTGAATCTCTGTACATCTTACTTCTCTGATGTGGACTGTTCTCTATGATTGGTTGCACAATTTGTTCTGACAGTCTTCAGGTTGATTTAGGATGATTTGATAGTTATCCTCATGGGATGAGGCAAGCCTAGTTTCCTCCTTCTCTGCCACATCCCCCTCGTTCTCTTGCTGGTGTCACCCTACTTTACACGTTCCTTCTTTGTAGTTCTTTTACTGTTTTCTGACTAGTGACCATGTACTTACCAGGAGGAAGGCATTCGGGAGCAGGCACCCAGTCATCTTCTGTACAGGTCATTACAGTCTGCTCATTTTGAAGACTGTAGCCATCATAGCAGTTAACACTTACAGAGTCACCTTGGAAATATATTTTTGCTGGATATGGATATTCTCCATTTATCAAATAATTAAAAATACATTGTCCTAATAATCATAAAAATAGCAAACCAAATTTGTCAAACCCTAGATTCAATGATAATAGCAAATTAAAAATTATTTGTCCAAAATTTAAATTTTCATGCCTAAGTATCCAAAAATAACCTATAACTTAAGACAAACTAAAGCTACTTCCAAACGTTTCAAAAGAAGAAAATCAGTATTTAAATTATTTATCTTCAGTTTTTATAATGAAGATATTTGGAAATGACATAGGTACTTTCGTAAGCCTCTATTTTTAGTTCTAAGGTGATTTTTATGAAGAGCTCCTCATAGAAGGAAAAACTTACATTGGTCGTTTTGCTCATAAAACTCATCCCTTGGCCTTCTTTTTGTCATATTAGGCTTAACTGTACTCACTTATGTGTCTTCCCACACCACTCTTTGAAATATTTACGCATACACAATCATAACAAGGTTGACTTACTGCGGCACGGTACTGCTGGTGACCATCCTTCTTGTGTGCAATGAATATATCCCCCGTTCTGTTTTTTATCTGTCACGAAATTGTGGTCACAGGAATAGTAATATTTTTTTCCTACAGATACTGGAAAGTCTCGTCTATAGTTATATTCATTGTGTAGTAGTCCATGTTTTATTTCTGGAAAATCACAACGTTTCTCTTGCAATAAAAAAACAAAAACAAACAACAGTATAAATAATCTTTTATCTCAAGAAAAAAATCATATTAGAAATTAATTGCTTCATTGGTAAATTTACCCTCTTATTAGCATAATTTCACTCATTGCATCAGGTTTTCTAGGACAAGAAGTGTTGGAAATATGGATTACTGGAATATGTGATGAAGTCATTGCTAATCAAGTTAACATTGTATCTTGTGGGACTTAAGAGATATAAATTGTATGAACATAGAGGAATAAAACTTGATAGATCTTTTTAAAGGATTCTCCTTGAGTATGTGTATCCTCAGCATGGTTGATTAAATGAGGAACTTGGTTGAGAGATGAAGGTATTGATTTTATTTCTCAAGTCATCCAACTTTTTATTTTCTTTTCTGTCCTCATCAGAAATCAGAGCCCTATCTTTTCTTCTCAGACCAACTCAATGTAGGAAGATAGATTTTTTTTAGATTAACATTCATTAATTTATTTTTCTGTTTACTGAAAATAATGTAAGACATATAGAGAAACACAAAAATTTTCCATTCATCACATTATACAGAAAAATTACATTCTTCTTAACCCCTCAAACCAATCATTGAGGACAGTTCTCTTCTTCATTTAATCAGAGAAATAAACAAGGACTATTTTTCAATATCCAAATACTTAAGATTGTGGAAAACATTTGAATATTATTTTTTTAAATTTTGGTTTAGAAAGAGAGGTGGCGCAAGTGAGTGAAGAGCAGAGAGAGTAAAAGAGAGAGAGAGAGAAAGAGAGAGAGAAGCTGGGCTCACCTGGTGCTCGTGGTTTTACCTGAAGCAGGGCACTGGCTCACCCAAAGTGGGGCAACGAGCTCACCTGATGTGGAACTCGAACTCACCAACTGTGAGATAATGACCTGAGCCGAAGTCAGATGCTTAACAACTAAGCCACCCAGGCACCATATTGTTAATTCTAATTTTAATTGGAGAAGGAATGGTTTTAAATTATGTCATACATATGTCGTAATATGTATGACATATATCATATATATGAGGTGTGTTAAAGATGTCATATATATTTCACAATATATATGACACTTGTCATATAGATGAAGTGTTTAAAACTATCATACACAGTATGTCATACTATAATGATATATATCATATATATCAAGTGTTTAGACAATATGTCATTTATGTCCCCAATATATATATTTTTGAATAAAAGTGAACATTTAATGCAACCATAGTTCAATTCTTTTTAAACACCAAAATGTCATATTTTAATTGAGGTATAATATAATTGCATTTTACTGAGATATTCTTATATATGGAATATTTTTGACATATGTTTAAGTGTTATGTTGTTACAACACATTTATGTATAATATTTTCCAGAAAAGTTTCCCCTTTTCATTTGATGACATAGAGATAATTTAGGACTTTAATACCAGACCAGTATTGGGTTTTTCCCATAAAATTACCCATAAAATTACTCTATTACCTTGTACAACACATGAACCCAAGTTCCAAAACACACACACATACACACACATGCATACCAAGTATTAATTATCATCTTCATCTTTTTTTTTTAACTTTTATTTATTTTTGGGACAGAGAGAGACAGAGCATGAGCTGGGGAGGGGCAGAGAGAGAGGGAGACACAGAATCGGAAGCAGGCTCCAGGCTCCGAGCCATCAGCCCAGAGCCTGACGCGGGGCTCGAACCCACGGACTGTGAGATCGTGACCTGAGCCGAAGTCGGACGCTTAACCGACTGAGCCACCTAGGCGCCCCTCATCTTCATCTTTTTTAAGTACACTGATCCATGCTCTTCTTGTTTGATTAGAGAAAGTTTCTAGTAGTTTAAGCTGACTTGTTATGTGGATCATACCCTTTGAATCCTTGTATATACTGATGTTTTTCTTTAACAAAAATTTGTATATGATACCTTCTCTAGATACAGATTTTTGGCCTACAGCCCATATCTCTCATGGATAGATTTTTCCCTCCTCATTTTTGAAGCTTCCAAGGTTGAGACTAAAAAGCTCATTTAGTTTTTTTCCTTTTGAGTAACCGTGACGTTTGTTCCCCCCATGACTTTTTGAAGATTTAGATTATTTTCTCTTTTTCCTTGGATGAATTTCATCATGAGACATCAAGATGTGTGTCATTTAACAATCTTGGGCAAGCTTCACTCTTTGGATTTGCAAGAATTGAGTCTTAAAGTACTCAGTTAAATTACCTGTAAAATTGTAAAGGAGAGATTTGAACCCTGGGGGTCTGATTTCAGAACAGCACTGGTTATTCTAGTGTTTCAAATGATATCAATTAGGAGTTAAGATGGTGGAGAAGTAAGGATTCGAGGATTTCCCTCATCCCGGAAACACAGCTGTATTGGGGTCAGAACACTTGGAAATCTATCTGCGGAGTGACAGAAAAATCTGCACAGGTGGAGGGAGACAGCTTGGTGGGACAGAGGTGCTTGTATGCAAACTGGGGGAGATAAAACAGCATGGGCGTGGAAGGCAGGGATCCGTAGAGACAAAAAAGGGAGAGAAAGAGAAGCTGTGGATTGCCGTAACGCAAGTTAGGACAAGAGAAAAACCTCCAGATCGTGGACTGGGGAATAAGAAATATGGAGAGTGCCTGTCTCTACTTTGAAAACAGCCAAAGGAGCTGAAGACCAGAGTTTTCAAAAGTGCGTGCCATTCTCTGGACCAAAGCCACTGTCATGTGCATGTGCCTGGGGAGGAGGAGAGCAGTGGCAATCTCAGGGGCACACTAGGAGAGAACAGTCCCCTCCGTCGAATACTGTGGGATATATTGCACCCTCAAAGACAAAAGACCCTGCAGTCGTCAGCCACATTAGCAGTGCAGAATGGCACTACCCCAGAACCAAGTGCCTCTGGTGCAGGATCCATTACTATATCGGGTTTTGAATCCCAGCTGAGCACCTAGAAGTGTGGGAGAACTGTGGAGCAAGACAAGCCACCTTCCTGCGCTACTGTGTGAGGCCTGCCTGAACAGTGTAGTTGAGATTGGGGTGTCATCATTTTCTTCCCCATCACCAACATGGTGGGGCTTCAGGGAAAAAGACCCCAGCACAGTCGTGATCTGCTTACGTGTAGCCCCACCCCTGTGTGCCCGGAAACTGCTCATCTACTGGAGCAGAACTGACACTGAGTGAAACAGATGACCTCTTCTCCGGACCAGCACAGCCGTAGGTCCCAGACACCAACAGACAACTGTCCTGCAGTTGTGTATGTTAGTCTGTTGCCCTTGTTTCTTTTCTTTTTGTCTTTCCTTTTCTTTCCATCTCTTGTCTTTTCTCATCATTTCTTTCAACCATCTTCTTTTTTTTCCTTTGGAATCAGGCTCTTAGTTTCTGATTTGATTTTTGGTCAATTCTTATAAATATATATATTTTGTCTTTTCTCTATGTTTCTGCTTTGTTTGTCTGTTTAGTCAAGCATTTTTACTTTATCTTTTACAGTTTTTCTATATCTCCTTCTTCTTTCTTTTCCTTTCTTTCTCTCTGGATTAAGCCTTATAGCTTCTTTGATTCTCTGCTTGGTCCTTTTTTCAGAACTTTCATTTTTTTTTCTTTGTATGGGATTAGGTCCCCTGCCCTCTCATCTTTCTAGGGATACTTCAATGAAAAATCAAAGCACCCCTGGTGGAGGGTCTAAACCATCGACCACTGCAAGTAAGGAGGAGCATTATAGAAGACTGTTTGGTGGGTTACAGCAACCAAATACACAACAAAGGAGTGCATGCAACACACTCCAAATACAATTCCTGAAGTGCAAGGCCCTGGACAGTGTATAACCCCTTTCAAATATAGTAGTTCTCACAGGTGCAGGACATATAACAAACTATTAAAACACATAAGGACAGAAACCAGGCCAAAATGATAAGATGGAAGAATTCTCCTGAAAAGAAATTCCAGGAAGAAATGAGAGCCAGGGTAGACATGTAAGGGCCGTAACAGACCTATCCACTGAAACTTGGCAGGCCAGGAGGGAGGGTAGGAAACATTAAATGTGCTGCATGGGAAAAATATGCAGCTAAGAATCAATTATCTGGCAAGGCTGTCATAATTGAAGGAGAGATAAAGGCTTTCCCAGACAAAAAATAACTAAAGGAGTTCATGACCACTAAACCAGCCCTGCAGGAGATTCTAAGGGTGACTCTGTGAGTGGAAAGCGGCAAAGACTACAAAGGACCAGAGACATCACCAGAAGCACGAAGCCTACAGGTAACACAATGACACTGAATTCGTATCTTTCAACAATCACTCTGATGTAAATGGACTAAATACTCCAATGAAAAGACATAGGGTTTCACCATGGGTTAAAAAAAAAAAAGATCCATTTACACGCTGCCTACAAGAGACTCTAGTCCTGAGGACAACTGCAGATTGAAAGTGAGGAGATGGAAAACCTTGTGTCATGGTACTGGATAGCAAAAGAAAGCCGGAGTAGCCATACTTATACCAGACAAACCAGATTTTAAAAGAAAGACTGTAATAGGAGATGAAAAATAGCATTTTATCATAATTAAGGGGTCTATTCATCAAGAAGAGATAACAGTTGTAAAAATCTATGTCCCCAATGTGAGAGCATCCAAATATATAAATCATTTAATTACAAACAGAAATAAATGTATAGATAATAATACCATGTTTGAAGGGGACTTTAGTACTCCACTTACAGCAACGCCATAGCATCTAGGCAGAAAATCAATAAGGAAACAATGGCTCTGAAGGACACATTGGACCAGATGGACCACTTGGACATTCTCCAAAATAGATCACATACTGGGTCACAAAACAGAATATATAAAAGGACTGAGATCATA
>NW_024412460.1:216-15959 GCF_014898765.1 Herpailurus yagouaroundi | reverse complement strand
ATCTGTCAAGTCCATCTGATCCAATGTCTCATTCAGGGCCCTTGTTTCTTTATTGACCGTGTGTCTAGATGATCTATCCATTTCTGTAAGTGGGGTGTTAAAGTCCCCTGCAATTACCAGATTCTTATCAATAAGGTTGCTTATGCTTGTGAGTAATTGTTTTATATATTTGGGCGCTCCGGTATTTGGCGCATAGACATTTATAATTGTTAGCTCTTCCTGATGGATAGACCCTGTCACTATTATATAATGTCCTTCTTCATCTCTTGTTACAGCCTTTAATTTAAAGTCTAGTTTGTCTGATATAAGTATGGCTACTCCAGCTTTCTTTTGACTTCCAGTAGCATGATAAATAGTTCTCCATCCCCTCACTCTCAATCTAAAGGTGTCCTCAGGTCTAAAATGAGTCTCTTGTAGACAGCAAATAGATGGGTCTTGTTTTTTTATCCATTCTGATACCCTATGTCTTTTGGTTGGCGCATTTCATCCATTTACATTCAGTGTGATTATAGAAAGATATGGGTTTAGAGTCATTGTGATGTCTGTATGTTTTATGCTTGTAGTGATGTCTCTGGTACTTTGTCTCACAGGGTCCCCCTTAGGATCTCTTGTAGGGCTGGTTTAGTGGTGACAAATTCCTTCAGTTTTTGTTTGTTTGGGAAGACCTTTATCTCTCCTTCTATTCTAAATGACAGACTTGCTGGATAAAGGATTCTCGGCTGCATATTTTTTCTGTCTAGCACACTGAAAATCTCCTGCCAATTCTTTCTGGCCTGCCAAGTTTCAAAAGAGAGATCAGTCACGAGTCTTATAGGTCTCCCTTTATATGTGAGGGCACGTTTACCCCTTGCTGCTTTCAGAATTTTCTCTTTATCCTTGTATTTTGCCAGTTTCACTATGATATGTTGTGCAGAAGATCGATTCAAGTTACGTCTGAAGGGAGTTCTCTGTGCCTCTTGGATTTCAATGCCTTTTTCCTTCCCCACTTCAGGGAAGTTCTCCGCTATTATTTCTTCAAGTACCCCTTCAGCACCTTTCCCTCTCTCTTCCTCCTCTGGGATACCAATTATGCGTAGATTATTTCTTTTTAGTGTATCACTTAGTTCTCTAATTTTCCCCTCATACTCCTGGATTTTTTTCTCTCTCTTTTTCTCAGCTTCCTCTTTTTCCATAACTTTATCTTCTAGTTCACCTATTCTCTCCTCTGCCTCTTCAATCCGAGCCGTGGTGGTTTCCATTTTGTTATGCATTTCATTTAAAGCGTTTTCAGCTCCTCGTGACTGTTCCTTAGTCCCTTGATCTCTGTAGCAAGAGATTCTCTGCTGTCAGCTATACTGTTTTCAAGCCCAGCGATTAATTTTATGACTATTATTCTAAATTCACTTTGTTATATTATTTAAATCCTTTTTGATCAGCTCATTAGCTGTTGTTATTTCCTGGAGATTCTTCTGAGGGGAATTCTTCCGCTTGGTCATTTTGGATAGTCCCTGGTGTGGTGAGGACCTGCAGGGCACTTCCCCTGTGCTGTGGTGTATAACTGGAGTTGGTGGGCGGAGCCGCAGTCAGACCTGATGTCTGCCCCCAGCCCACCGCTGGGGCCACAGTCAGACTTGTGCGTGCCTTCTCTTCCCCTCTCCTAGGGGCGGGATTCACTGTGGGGTGGGGTGGCCCATCTGGGCTACTTGCACACTGCCAGGCTTGTGATGCTGGGGATCTGGCGTCTTAGCTGGGGTGGGTAGGCAAGGTGCACAGGGGCAGGAGGGGCAGGCTTAGCTTGCTTCTCCTTAGGTGATCCACTTCAGGAGGGGCCCTGTGGCAGCAGGAGGGAGTCAGATCCGCTGCCAGAGGTTTGGCTCCACAGAAGCACAGGGTTGGATGTTTGCGCAGAGCGAGCAAGTTCCCTGGCAGGAACTGGTTCTCTTTGGGATTTTGGCTGTGGGATGGGTGGGGGAGATGGCGCTGGCGAGCGCCTTTGTTCCCCACCAAACTGAGCTATGTCGTCCGGGGGCTCAGCAGCTCTCCTTCCCTTTGTCCTCCAGCCTTCCCGCTTTCTGAGCAGAGCTGTTAACTTATGACCTCCCAGACGCTAAGTCGCGCTTGCTGTCGGAACACAGTCCGTTAGGCCCCTCTGCTTTTTGCAAGCCAGACTCGGGGGCTCTGCTTGGCCGGCGAGCCGCCACTCCGCCCCGGCTCCCTCCCGCCAGCCCGTGGAGCGCGCACCGCCTCGCCGCCCTTCCTACCCTCTTCCGTGGGCCTCTCATCTGCGCTTGGCTCCGGCGACTCCGTTCTGCTAATCCTCTGGTGGTTTTCTGGGTTATTTAGGCAGGTGTAGGTGGAAAATAAGTGATCAGCAGGATGCGCGGTGAGCCCAGCGTCCTCCTAGGCCGCCATCTTCCCTCTCTCTCTCCCCATGTACTCTAAAAAGGGGCAGTCATTGAGCAAAAAATACTTTGCCTGCTGGGTTCAAGGCTCCCATTTGACCTGATATTGTGAACTTTGTTCACACCAACTTGCACAAAAACAACAGATAGTACTATGCTGTCAGTGAATTAGCCAGTCATCAAACCAGTGCTGAATCTTGGGGTACTAGCAGGGCAGTGGCTTGAATTCCCAGAGTTTGAGGTGGTGGGACTCACTCTTCTGGCCAGGGTGCTTCTAGAAATATGTGTCATGGGAGCCACATGTTTGTACCAACCACTGGCACCACAGAGTGAACACAACACAAGCAATACGTAATCTGCTCTGCCTTGGCTGCCTCCTCAGTCTTATCATCACTGCTCATGTCTTAAAGATCATCGTATTGAGGAAGTTCCTGAACTTCCTCCGGTAGTTGAAGATAATGTTGAAGGCTACAAGAAGACCAAGGAGGCTGTTTTGCTTCTTAAGACACTTAAAGCCAATAATGAGATCAAAAAGGTCTATGCCTCTCTGTACATGAGAAATGGCAAGGGCAAAATGTAAAAAAAAAAAAAAAAAAAAAAAAAAAAAAAATTGCTGTATCCAATGCAGGGGATCCTGCATTATCTATAATGAGGACAGAAGTACCATCAAGGCCTGCAGCAACATCCCTGGAATTAATCTACTTAATGTAAGCAAACTGAACATTTTGAAACTTGTTCCTCGTGGGCATGTGGGATGTTTCTCCATTTGTACTGAAAGTGCTTTCTGCAGTTAGACGATCTGTATGGCACTTGGCATAAGGCTGCCTCTCTCAAGAGTGACTATAACCTTCCCATGCACAAGATGCTTAATACAGACCTTAGCAGAATCCTGAAAAAGCCCAGAGATCCAAAGAACCCTCTGAGCACCATCCAAGAAGAGTCATCACAGAGTCCTAAAAAAGAATCCACTGAATAACCCAAGTATCATGCTGAACATAAATCCATATGCAAAGACCATGTGCTGGAACAACCATTCTTCACCAGGCCAGGAATCATAAACTCCGGATGGATAAGGCAGCAGTAGGCTTAGAGGCCAAATCAGATGAGAAGGGGTATCTAGGCAAGAAGCCTGTGGGAAGAAAGGAAAGAAGGCTGTTGGTGTGAAGAAGCAGAAGAACCTTTGGTGGGAAAAAGGCTGCAGCTACGAAGAAACCAGCAGCTGAGAAGAAGCCTGCAGAAAAGCAACCCACCACGGAAGACGCGAAGCCTGCTGCATAAATGTTTACTCCGTAAATGTCAAACCATTATGGACAGCTAATTTTGAAAAAAGACCTGATCAAAGGCACTGAGAAACATGAAAAAAATAAAATAAAATGTTTTCAGGGCACCTAGGTGACTCAGTTGGTTGAGCTTTGGACTACTGATTTCCACTCAGGTCATGATCTTAGGTTCGTGGGATGGAGCCCTGTGTGGGGCTCTGGGCTGACAGCTCAGAACCTGCTTGGGATTCTCTCTCTTCCTCTCTCTCTGCCCTTCCTCCCCTCGCACTCTGTCTCTCTCAAAATAAATAAATAAACTTTAAAAATAAAATGTTTTTATTTTAATCTATACACATTCAGTTCAGAAAGTAAAGTTCCTTTCCCCCGCATCAGGCTTCACACTGACAGCACAGATCCTGCTTTGGATTCTCTCTCTCTCTCCTTCTCTCTCTCTGCCCCTCCCCTGCTCATTCTCTCTCTCTCTCTCTCTCTCTCTCTCTCTCTCTCTCTCTCTCTCTCAAAATAAATAAACTTTAAAAAAGAAGAAGAAGAAGAAGAAGAAGAAGAAGAAGGAGGAGGAGGAGGAGGAGGAGGAGGAGGAGGAGAAGGAGGAGGAGGAGAAAATGTCCCTTTAAGAAGAGAAGAAGGAAATAAAAATGTAGCTGGTAAAACTGAGACTTTATTCTTCCATATCACTGTTTTTATTTTTATTTTTTAAGTTTATTCATTTATTTTGAGAGAGAGAGCGCACCTGTGCATGTGCGTGAGCAGGTGAGGGGCAGAGAACAAGTGAGAGAGGATCCCAAGCAGACTCCATACTGTCAGCATTGAGCCCCACCTGGGGCTCAATCTCACAAGCAGTGAGATCATGACCTGAGCCTAAATCAAAAGTTGGACACTTAACTGACTGAGCGACCCAGAAGCCCCCAGAGCACTGTTTTTAAATGTGGTCCTCCCAAGTAGCTGCATCAGAGATACTTAAGGGCATTTGTTATAAACATACATTCTCAAATCCCATCTCTGTTATATTAAGGCTGAATCTCTGGGTATGGACACTGGGAAATTTCCATTTTTTAAAAAGATAACCAAGTGATTTTCATGCTGATTTAGGCCCAAAATCACAAACCAAGAGTAAGATTCTAGGTGAGTCACACAGTGGGGTTATTAAGATGCCTGACAATCAGGAGATACTCAAATATGTTCTGAATGAATAATACATGCATCTTTTTCTCACAGAATAGTTTTTTGAGGTATAATTCACACACCACAAAATTCACCCTTTTTAAAAAGTGAACAATTCAGTGGTTTTACTATATCCAGAATTGTGAAACCATCACCACTATCAACTAGAGAATATTTCCATCACACCAAAAAAGACATTTCATACCCATTAGTAGTCACACCTTCTCCCTACTACTCCTCATCCTCAGGCAATCCCTAATCTACTTTCTGTCTTGACAAATTTACCTATTCTGGACATTCCACAATACCCGGATATGAAATGTTCAGATAAATGAAATCACACAGTATATAGTCTTTTGTGACTGATTTTCACTTAGTGTCATATTTTTAAGGTTCATCAATATTATGACATGTATTAGCATTTTATTCCTTTGCATTGCCCCATAACATTCCATTGTATGAATATACCATATTACATTTATCATCAGTAGATAAATGGATTTTTTCCATTTTCTGATAAATATGCTGCCATGAATGTTCATGTATGAGGTGTTTGTGTGAACATAAGTTTTCATGTTTGCCAGGCTATATGGTAACTCCATGTGTGACATTTAGGAGAATTGTCAAACTGTTTTTCAAAGCAGCTGCACCATTGTACGTTTCCACTAGCATTCCAGTTTCTATCAGTCCTCCCCAACATTGGTCATCTGACTTTTTGATTCTAACTGTCCTAGTAGGTATGAAGTATCTCATTGTAGTTTGGTTTGCATTTCCCTAGTGACTAATGATATTGAGTATTTTCTCATGTGCTTATTGGCCATTTTTATCTCTTCTTTGGATAAATGTCTATTCAGACCCTTTGCCCATTTTTAAATAGTTTTTTTTTACATTATTATTGAGTTGTAAGAGTTATTTAAACTAAATACAAGTCCTCTAGCAGTTATAGGAGTTGAAAGTATTTCTCCCATTGGGTTGTTTTTTTACTTCCTTAATAGTGTCCTTTGAAGCACAAAATTTATAATTTAATAAATTCTAATATATCTAATTTTTCATCTCTTACTTGTGCTTTTGGCATCATATCTCAGAAAACTTTGCCTAACCCAAGATCACAGAGATTTACATCTATGTTTTTTTCTTCTAAGAGTTTTATAGTATTAGCTCTACATTAGGTCTGTGTGACTTAATTTTTACATACAGTATGAGACAGAAGGTCCAACTTCATTCCTTTACATATCCAGCTGTCTCAGCATCATTTGTTGAAAATACTTCTTTCCTTAGTGAATGTCCTGATACACTTGTTAAAAATCAACTGACCATGATGAAATTTATAAAAGAAACTGTCAATCTTAGGGGCGCCTGGGTGGCTCAGTCCACTAAGCATCTGACTCTTGATATCAGCTCAGATCATGATCTCTCTGTCATGAGATGAAGCCCCACACTGGGCTGCACTGACAGCGTGGAGCCTGCTTGGGATGCCCTCTCTCTGCCTCTCCCCCGCTTGCTCTGTCTCTCTCAAAAATAAATAAATAAACATTAAAAAAAACCTCTCAATCCTATTTCATGGATCTATATGTCTATCCTTACACCAGCACCCACACCATCTTGATCACTGTTACTTTATAGTAAGTTTTGAAATTAGGAGTATGTTCCTAGAAAAATTAAATTGTTCTCCTTTTTCAGTATTGTTTTGGCTATTCTTAGTCTATTATATTTCCATATGAATTTTAGCTTCAGCTTGTTAATTTCTATAAAAACAGAAGCACAGATTTTGATAGAGATTGTGTTGAATCTTTAGATGACTGGGGAGTATTACCAACTTGCCAATATTATCTTCGAATCCATTATTACTTTGAATTTATTTTGGTCTTCTTTACTTTCTTTTACCAACGTTTCATAGTTTTAGTGTACAAGTTTTACACTTCTTTTATTAAATTTACTAATTATTCTTTCTGATGTTATTGTAAATGGAATTGTTTTCTTAATTTTGCTTTCAGTTATAGACATTTCTAGGGTATAGAAATGCAATTAATTTTTGTGTAATGATCTTGTGTCTGCAACCATGCTGAACATATTCTAAAAGATTTTTAATGGATTTGTTAAGATTATCTATGTACAAGATCATGTCATTTGCAAATAAGGACAGTTTTACATCTTCCATTTCAATCTAGATGTCTTTTATATCTTTTTCTTGTCTAATTGACCTGGCTAGAACAAAAATAGTCAAGCGTTGAATAGAAGTAGCAGGAGTGGACATCTTTGTCTTGTTACTGGAAAGCATCCATAGCCTTTTACCATGAAGTATAATGTTAACTGTGGGTTATTTATAAATATTATCAGGTTGAGGATGTTCCTTATTATTCTTGGTTTGTAGAGTGTTTTTATAAAAGGGTGCTGGATTTTGTCAAATGCTCTTTCTGTATTTATTAACATGATCATGGAGTTTTGTCTTTATTCTGTTAATATAGTATAGTATATTGATTTTCAAATATTAATCAGCCTTGTATTGAGATAAATCCCAGTTGTTCATAGGTATAATCCTTTTTAAATGTTACTAGTTATGGAAGAAGGAAAGATGGCAAAGGAGAAGGATCCTGAGTTTACCATGTCCCAAAGATACACCAAGGTAACAGCTAGCACTATGCAACTAACTCTCAAAATTACTTGCAGACTGGCAGAGCAGACCTACCATCGCTGGTTGCAGAGAAAATGCCACATCAAAAAGGGTAGGAGAGGCAGAGATACTGTTTGGAAACAGACCCCCTAAGTGACCAACCACAAATGGGAGGGACAACACAAGCAAAGAGAAGCAAAGGGATCAGACTCCACACTAGGCACTCCCAGTACTGGGGAACTGCACTGGGAAGACGAGCCACCATAATGTCTGGTTTTGAAAACCAGCAGGGCTTAATTCAGAGATTTAAAACTTAGTGGGATGGGGGCACCTAGGTGGCTCAGTCGGTTGAGTGTCCTCTTGATTTTGGCTCAGAATGTGGTACCAGAGTCAGAGGATCAAGCCCCGTGTCAGGCTCCATGCTCAGATTCTCTCTCTCTCCCTCTGCCCCTCTCCCCAACTCATGCACTCTCTCTATATATAATTTAAAATTTATATAAATTTTATATATTATAAAACTCTCCTGGCTTAACTCCAGGAAAGCTGGAAGGAAATAGGAAACCAAGTTTCTGACCTTAATACCCAGCATACTAAATAACTCAGCCCAAGACAAAGCACAAAAGCAGCACCTGGGGTATACATAAAGGACATTTACTGACTAATATTAGAATTTATGCCAGAGGGGCAAGGACCTGCAGATTTCTACAGGAATAAAAGTGCTAGTGGACACCATTTTTCCTCCTCTCCCCAAGCCTGGATAGCCAGACCTTTGCGGGAGCCAGTGCCAACATTCTTCATCTACCTTGCTAGCACCTCGTGCCCTGTTCCATTGTTCCCCTGTGGCCCCACCCCATCCAAACCACTTGCCTCAGAAGTATTCCTTCAAAGCAGCTCCTACCCCACCACACCCAGCAGGAAGTCTCAGCCAGGATCAGTGCCACTCCAAAGTGACTCCCTCACTGAGGAGGCAGAGGGGATAACTACACACACCAATGCACCCAGTTCCTGCAGCCAAGCCTTTCAGCTGGCTGTGCAAGGAACAAGCCCGGTCTTTCTGTGGGCATGCAGCTATGACAGAAAGGCTAACTACAGATGGCTATGCTGACTGTTAACCTCACCTACCAAGGAGCCTGTAGCAGCTTTCACCAAGACATTCAACAATACAGAGAGCAAACGATGCCCGATGCACCTACAGCAGGCAAAGCAGGTCACTGAAGCAAGCTGGGCTAAAAACAATCATGGCTTAGATACAACAGGAGGGTGTAAAGAGCCCACACAGGGGACATCCAGTTCTGGTGACTGGCAGGTGTTGCACTATAGGGTTCCACAAGACCTCTTCTACATAAGACCACTACTTTCAAGACCAGGAAATGTAGCTTACCTACCTAATACATAAAACAAACAGAGAGTTAGATAAACCAAGGAGACAAAGAAATACGTCCTAAATGAAAGAACAAGACAAAATCAACAGTAAAAGAGCTAAATGAAATGGAGATACATATGCATGATATAAAATTCACAGTAATGGTCATAGAGATACACACTGGATTTAAGACTGGATGAACTTGATGAGAACTTCAACAAGGAGACAGAAAATTAAAAAGAAAAATAGAACTAGTCAGAACTGAAGAAGTCAATAACTGCAAAGAAAAATACATTAGAGGGGCGTGTGGGTGGCTCATTCAGTTAAGTGTCGACTTCAGCTCAGGTCATGATCTCTCAGTCTGTGAGTTTGAGCCCTGCATCGGGCTCTGTACTGACAGCTCAGAGCCTGGAGCTGCTTTGGATTCTGCATCTCCCTCTCTCTCTGCCCCTCCCCTACTCACAGTCTCTAAAAAAAAAAAATGAATAAATATTAAAAAATTTAAAAGAAAAAACACTAGAGGGATTCAAAAGCAGGGTAAAGGATGCAACACAGATCAATGATGTGGAAGATAGGATAATGGAAAGCAAGAAAGCTGAGCAGCAAAAAGAAAAATAATAAAAGATGAGAAGGGTTTGGGAGAAATCTGTAGCATCATTGAGAATAATAACATTCACATTATAGGGATCTCAGAAGGAGAAGAGAAAAGGGAAGAAATAATAGCTGAAGACTTCTCTAGCTGGAGCGGGGGTTGGGGGTTGCCAGGGAGCACAGAGAATGCCAAACAAGATGAACTCAAAGAAATCCATATCAAGACACATAATAATTAAAATGGCAAAGATTAAAGATAAAGAAAGAACTGTAAAAGTAGCAAGAGAAAAGCAACTAGTTACATACAAAGGAAACCCCATAAGGCTATAACCTGATTTTTCAGCAGAAACTTTGCAGGCCAGAAGGGAGTGGCTTAATATATTCAAAGTGCTGAAAGAAAAGAACCTACAACTAAAAATACTCTATCCAGCAAGATTATCATTCAAATTAGGAAAGATAAAGAGTTTCTCAAATACACAAGTGTTAAAGGAATTAATCACCACTGAAACAGCCTTATAAAAATGTTAAAGAGAATTTTTTTCTTTTTTTTTTTTTAATTTGTACTGATAATGCTTTATTTTATTTTTTCAGTTGAGAGGTAAGTATACACATAATCATTATGTTTGGTTTTAGGGGGTTTTTTTTTTGCATCTTTGCATACTTGAAAAATAATTTTTTAACTGAAAACATTAAAAACCCAGCTGAACATCTATAATACAAAATATTCTTATAATAATTTTTTTTAACATTTATTTAATTTTTAGGGAGACAGAGACAGAGAATGAGCAAGGGAGGGGCAGAGGGAGAGGGACAGAGCCTGATGTAGGGCTCGACTCACAGACCACAAGATCATGATCTGAGCTGAAGTCAGATGCTTAACCAACTGAGCCACTCAGGAACCCCCAGATAGATAATATTCTTAAGCTCTTTCTCTCCAGGAAGCACCCCCAGAGGCAGATAAGCTCCCTCCTTTGGACTGTGGTCCTTCTCCATATTATATGTTTAAAGTCACAAGAAGTCCTTCTCATGTTGCCATCTGAAACATATAAGGTTAAGTACCATATGTCACATTATTTTTCCTCATGTCATGAGGCACACTGCAGAACACAGATTCCTTTGATGTTTTGTTGGCTTGCACCCTGAAGCTTTCTTCACAACCCATGTAATCCAGGAGTACAGTGAAGATTCTACTATTTATTTGTCCCATGTTTTATTTCTCCTGGACCTCCCGTGAGATACCTCAGCAGTAGAGCAGACAATCAAACATTTAATCTATGAAGCAGGAAAACTAATGGTGTTTATCCCTCAAGTCAAATGACCAACTGAGCTACTGGGACTAAAGAGAATTCTTTAAATTAAAAGAAAAGGGTATGACTAGAAAAAATTATAAAAGGAATAAATGTCATGCATAAAAGCAAACATGGTAAAGGTAGGAGATCGGGGCGCCTGGGTGGCGCAGTCGGTTAAGCGTCCGACTTCAGCCAGGTCACGATCTCACGGTCCGTGAGCTCGAGCCCCGCGTCGGGCTCTGGGCTGATGGCTCGGAGCCTGGGGCCTGTTTCCGATTCTGTGTCTCCCTCTCTCTCTGCCCCTCCCCCGTTCATGCTGTGTCTCTCTCTGTCTCAAAAATAAATAAAACGTTAAAAAAAAAATTAAAAAAAAAATAATAATAAAGGTAGGAGATCAATCACTTATAAAGCTACTATGAAGGTTAAAAGAAGTAGTAAAATCAATTATGAATTCACAAAATTTAAAAATGTAAAATATAACAATACATATAAAACACGGAAGGAAAATTAAAAATGTAGTGCTTTTAGAATGTGTTCAAACTTAAGCAACCATCAATTTAATATAGACTGCTATAGGATGTTACATATGAACCTCACAGTAATCACAAAACCTATAATAGATACATAAAAAATAAAGAGTTAAAAAGCTAAGCATAACACTCAAGAAAGCCATCAAACTTTGGGGAAGAGAATAAGATAAGAGAGGAAGAAAGAACTACAAAACAACCAGAAAACAATTAACAAAATGGCAATACGTACATACCCATGCATAATCACTTTAAATGTAAATGGTCTAAATGCTCTAATAAAAAAAACCACAGGGTGGGGCGCCTGGGTGGCGCAGTCGGTTGAGCGTCCGACTTCAGCCAGGTCACGATCTCGCAGTCCGTGAGTTCGAGCCCCGCGTCAGGCTCTGGGCTGATGGCTCGGAGCCTGGAGCCTGTTTCCGATTCTGTGTCTCCCTCTCTCTCTGCCCCTCCCCCGTTCATGCTCTGTCTCTCTCTGTCCCAAAAATAAACAAACGTTGAAAAAAAAAATTAAAAAAAAACAAAACAAAAAAAACCACAGGGTGGTAGAATGCTTTAAAAAACAAGACCCATCTATATGCTGCCTGCAAGAATCTTACTTCAGACCTAGGGACACATACAGACTGAAAGTGAAAGAATGAAAAAACATAAAACAGGATAGCAATACTTATCAGAGAAAATAGACTTTTTTTAAAAAAAAGTGGGCTCCATGCCCAACATGGGGCCTGAACTCACAACCCTGAGATCAAGAGTCACATGCTCCAATGACTGGGCCAGCCAGGCACCCTGACAAAATAGACTTCAAAACAAAGACTGTAGCAAGAGACAAAGGATATTACATAATGATAAAGGGATCAATCCAATAAGAGGAGATAACAATTGTAAAGATTTACATACCCAACATAGGAGCACCTAAATACTTAAAAGTGAATATTAATAGACATAAAAGGAGAAATTGACAGTAATACAATAGTAGGAAACTTTAACACTCCACATACATCAATGGATAGATCACCCACACAGAAAATCAATAAGGAAAGAGTGTTTTTAAACAACACATTAGACCAAATAGACTAACAGATAAATAAAGAACATTCTATCCAAAAAAAGAATACATATTTGTTTCAAATGCACATGAAACATTCTCCAAGATAGGTCATGTTAGGTTGCAAAACAACCCTCAATAAATTTAAGAAAATTGAAATCATATCAAGCATCTTTCCAACCACAACACGATGAAACTGGAAATCAATTACAAGGAAAAAACTGAAACCTCTTCTTTAAATGTTTGGTCAATTCACCATGAAGTGATCTTAGCCTGACGTTTCCTTTGTAAGAATTTTATAATTACTAATTCTCTCTCTTTCCTCATTATCTATTCAGATTTTCTGCTTCTTCTAGTGTCAGTTTCACAGGTCTAGGAATTTGTCCATTTCAGTTATGTTATCTAATTTGTTGGCATACAGTTGTTAACAGTACTCCCTTATAATCCTTTTTAATTCTGTAAGGTCTACAGTGAAATGTTTTTCATTTCTGATTTTAATAACTGGAGTCTTCTTTTTCTCGGTCAGTTTAGTTGAAGTTTTGTCAATTTTGTTGACGTTTACTAAGTACCAACTTTTGGTTTCACGAATTTTCTTTGTTTTTCTATTCTTTATTTTGGTTCTCATTTCCTTTCTTCGGCTTGTTTTGGCTTTATTTTGCTCATCTCCTTCTAGTTGTTAACTAGATAGAAACTAAGATTAGATTAGGTTAGTTTTTGATTGACCTCTTACTTCTTTTTTAAGTAACCTGCTGTCCATTAGGTCTACAGGCCTCCATGGTGTTGCTCAGCAAGCAGATATCCCACTGCACTCTGGTCACATTGCCTCCTGGCATCAAGGCTGGATGGTTGCTGAAACTAGCTGGAAACCAATCTACAAACTGAACAGAGTTCCTTGACTTCATGGCTGTAATTGCAGCATTCACATCCTTAGGGACCATATCCCCTCTGTATAGTAAGCAGCAGGCCATATACTTGCCAAGTTGAAAATCACACTTGACTGGTTGGCTAGAGAACTTAAAGAAAATAGTGGTATGACTGACACAGAGATCTACTTGCAGTAGGTTTTGTCAGCAGAGATGATGAGGGCAAAGGCTGTCATGGGGAAATGTATTCTCACATAAGGTACAGTGTTAGTCTGGAACTCAATTAGGTCTACATTCAAGGATCCTTCAAACCAGAGGGAAACAGTAATGGAAGATCTATCAGCCTATTTATGCAGTAATAAGACAGGTGTTCTACCCCAACTACATGATGGCACATGTCATAGATGGTCATGGGTGGTGAGGATAGAGCTGTAAGGCTCTACTGCAGCAGTGGGGATCCTGAGGGCTGGATACACAAAGAACTCCCAATTTAATCTTCCTGCTATATTCTATCAAAAGCCACACTATTAAGAGAGATGTGAATCCTAATTCAACACCTCCTCCAAAGCTTAAGAAAATTAAAAATCCCTTTCCCTTAAGTCCTCTAGTGTTCTGCCAGCTTTTGGATCATCTCTAGTTCAAGACTGACAATCTCTGACCCCACAGAGTTGTGAACCCAGGCGTGGCTGTTTGTAGCATCTTCCCTCCGTTATGCTAAGAAGCTGCTCTAGGTGGAAGAGTGAATGGTACTTCCCTGTAAGAATTCCATCTACAACAGTTGGTTCTTGATCTGGGAGGGGTTCCTTGGGCACACACTTCCCAGCTCTTCCCTCACAAAAAAAGGTATCAAAAGGCACTCATAGTCTCCATTTTAATTTTTCCAACTGGTGCTTTTTATTGTCAAGAATGATGTCACCTGGCTGGATTCCATATTCCAGGCAACTGTGTTCCCAGAAAGTGCCCCCAATCTGAATACCAACTTCGCCAATGTTAACAGAAGGGCATTTCCTCTTGTTGATCTGAAGGTGTCAACACTGCCCTGTGATAGTGATTCTAAATTGTCTCCTAAAGACAGCACATAATCTGATATTTTTACATCTACTTTTCCAGTTTGTATCTTTTGATTAGAAAGCTTAATATACTTTATATACCATAAAACATTTTATATATCATTTTATGTACAATAAAATATATTAAGCTTTCTCTTAATTTTTCTATTGTCTTCTTTAGTGTTAGATATTTCTTTTTTAAATTTTTTTTTCAACGTTTATTTATTTTTTTGGGGACAGAGAGAGACAGAGCATGAACGGGGGGAAGGGCAGAGAGAGAGGGAGACACAGAATCAGAAACAGGCTCCAGGCTCCGAGCCATCAGCCCAGAGCCTGACGCGGGGCTCGAACTCACGAACCGTGAGATCGTGACCTGGCTGAAGTCGGACGCTTAACCGACTGCGCCATCCAGGCGCCCCTAGATATTTCTAATATACCATTCCCTTGTTTCCCCTTTACATTTTTTATTTACTTAATGGTTTCCCAGTAATTACAATTAAAACTTTACTTAAAGCAATCTAGTTTGCTAGCTTTAATTTCAATAGGAAACAGAAACTTTACCCCAATATATTTCCATTTGCTCCCCTCTCCTTTGTGCTATAATTGTCATACAATTTGTATCTTTACACATTTTAAGCCTCTTCAGTTTTATAATTAATGCTTTATGTAGTTTTAAATCAGACAGAAGAACTACAAACAAAAATACATATTGTCATTTGTATTTACCTATGTAGTTACCTTTATCAGTGTCTGTATTTTTGTGTATGGATTGAAGTTACTATCTAGTGTGCCTTTACTTCAGCCTGTATTTTTTTTGTAGGGCAGGTATTCTCTCAATTTTTGTGTATGTAACAATGTCTTAATAACACCTTCATTTTTGCTAGATATAAAATTTTGGTTGAGAGGGTTCTCTTCTAACATTTTGAATATGTCATCCAAATGAATTCTAGCCTCTGTTTTTTTTAAGGTTATTTGTTTTGAGTGAGAGAGAGAGAGAGAGAGTGCACATGTGTGCACACACAAGAGTGGGGCAGGGGCAGACAGAGAGGGAGAGAGAGAGAATCCCAAGCAGGCTGCACACTGTCAGCGCAGAGTCTGATGTGGGGCTCAAACCCACGAACCATGAGATCATGACCTGAGCTGAAATCAAGAGTGGGAGGTTTAACTGACTGAGCCACCCAGGCAGCCCTAGCCTCTGTTATTTCTGATGAAAAATCAGCTGTTACTCTTATTGAGGATACCTTGTACTCAATTAGTCATTTCTCTTGCTACTTTCAAGATTCCCACTTTAGCTTAGCTTTTAATAGCTTATGGTATGTTTGGTGGTAGATCTCTTCAAGTTTATCTTACTTGGAGTTTTCTAAACTTGAATATGCAGATTCATAATTTTCATGAAATTTGGAAAATTTTCAGCCATTTCTTCAAATATTCTTTCCATCTCTTTCCCTCCTTTCTGGGACTCCCATTGTGCTGTTGGTATCCTTGAAGGTGGTCCCAAACCTCAGTCTTTTTTTCCTTTTTTTTTTTTTTTTTTTTTTTGGTGTCTTTTTTATTTTTTTATTTTTTATTTTTTCAATATATGA
>NW_024412460.1:0-116 GCF_014898765.1 Herpailurus yagouaroundi | reverse complement strand
ACACTCTCCAGTTCCATCCATGTTGCTACAAAGGGCCATATTTCATTCTTTCTCATTGCCACGTAGTACTCCATTGTGTATATAAACCACAATTTCTTTATCCATTCATCAGTTGA
>NW_024412459.1:0-3151 GCF_014898765.1 Herpailurus yagouaroundi | reverse complement strand
TCCATTGTGTATATAAACCACAATTTCTTTATCCATTCATCAGTTGATGGACATTTAGGCTCTTTCCATAATTTGGCTATTGTTGAGAGTGCTGCTATAAACATTGGGGTACAAGTGCCCCTATGCATCAGTACTCCTGTATTCCTTGGGTAAATTCCTAGCAGTGCTATTGCTGGGTCATAAAGTAGGTCTATTTTTAATTTTCTGAGGAACCTCCACACTGCTTTCCAGAGCGGCTGCACCAATTTGCATTCCCACCAACAGTGCAAGAGGGTTCCCGTTTCTCCACATCCTCTCCAGCATCTATAGTCTCCTGATTTGTTCATTTTGGCCACTCTGACTGGCGTGAGGTGATACCTGAGTGTGGTTTTGATTTGTATTTCCCTGATAAGGAGTGACGTTGAACATCTTTGCATGTGCCTGTTGGTCATCCGGATGTCTTCTTTAGAGAAGTGTCTTTTCATGTTTTCTGCCCATTTCTTCACTGGGTTATTTGCTTTTCGGGTGTGGAGTTTGGTGAGCTCTTTATAGATTTTGCATACTAGCCCTTTGTCCGATATGTCATTTGCAAATATCTCTTCCCAATCTGTTGGTTGCCTTTTAGTTTTGTTGGTTGTTTCCTTTGCTGTGCAGAAGCTTTTTATCTTCATAAGGTGCCAGTAATTCATTTTTGCTTTTAATTCCCTTGCCTTTGGGGATGTGTCAAATAAGAGATTGCTACGGCTGAGGTCAGAGAGGTCTTTTCCTGCTTTCTCCTCTAAGGTTTTGATGGTTTCCTGTCTCACATTCAGGTCTTTTATCCATTTTGAGTTTATTTTTGTGAATGGTGTGAGAAAGTGGTCTAGTTTCAACCTTCTGCATGTTGCTGTCCAGTTCTCCCAGCACCATTTGTTAAAGAGACTGTCTTTTTTCCATTGGATATTCTTTCCTGCTTTGTCAAAGATGAGTTGGCCATACGTTTGTGGGTCTAGTTCTGGGGTTTCTATTCTATTCCATTGGTCTATGTGTCTGTTTTTGTGCCAATACCATGCTGTCTTGATGATGACAGCTTTGTAGTAGAGGCTAAAGTCTGGGATTGTGATGCCTCCTGCTTGGGTCTTCTTCTTCAAAATTACTTTGGCTATTCGGGGCCTTTTGTGGTTCCATATGAATTTTAGGATTGCTTGTTCTAGTTTCGAGAAGAATGCTGGTGCAATTTTGATTGGGATTGCATTGAATGTGTAGATAGCTTTGGGTAGTATTGACATTTTGACAATATTTATTCTTCCAATCCATGAGCAGGGAATGTCTTTCCATTTCTTTAAATCTTCTTCAATTACCTTCATAAGCTTTCTATAGTTTTCAGCATACAGATCCTTTACATCTTTGGTTAGATTTATTCCTAGGTATTTTATGCTTCTTGGTGCAATTGTGAATGGGATCAGTTTCTTTATTTGTCTTTCTGTTGCTTCATTGTTAGTGTATAAGAATGCAACTGATTTCTGTACATTGATATTGTATCCTGCAACTTTGCTGAATTCATGTATCAGTTCTAGCAGACTTTTGGTGGAGTCTATCGGATTTTCCATGTATAATATCATGTCATCTGCAAAAAGCGAAAGCTTGACTTCATCTTTGCCAATTTTGATGCCTTTGATTTCCTTTTGTTGTCTGATTGCTGATGCTAGAACTTCCAGCACTATGTTAAACAACAGTGGTGAGAGTGGGCATCCCTGTCGTGTTCCTGATCACAGGGAAAAAGCTCTCAGTTTTTCCCCGTTGAGGATGATGTTAGCTGTGGGCTTTTCATAAATGGCTTTTATGATCTTTAAGTATGTTCCTTCTATCCCGACTTTCTCGAGGGTTTTTATTAAGAAAGGGTGCTGGATTTTGTCAAAGGCCTTTTCTGCATCGATTGACAGGATCATATGGTTTTTCTCTCTTTTTTTGTTAATGTGATGTATCACGTTGATTGATTTGCGAATGTTGAACCAGCCCTGCATCCCAGGAATGAATCCCACTTGATCATGGTGAATAATTCTTTTTATATGCTGTTGAATTCGATTTGCTAGTATCTTATTGAGAATTTTGGCATCCATATTCATCAGGGATATTGGCCTGTAGTTCTCTTTTTTTACTGGGTCTCTGTCTGGTTTAGGAATCAAAGTAATACTGGCTTCATAGAATGAGTCTGGAAGTTTTCCTTCCCTTTCTATTTCTTGGAATAGCTTGAGAAGGATAGGTATTATCTCTGCTTTAAACGTCTGGTAGAACTCCCCTGGGAAGCCATCTGGTCCTGGACTCTTATTCCTTGGGAGATTTTTGATAACCGATTCAATTTCTTCGCTGGTGATGGGTCTGTTCAAGCTTTCTATTTCCTCCTGATTGAGTTTTGGAAGAGTGTGGGTGTTCAGGAATTTGTCCATTTCTTCCAGGTTGTCCAATTTGTTGGCATATAATTTTTCATAGTATTTCCTGATAATTGTTTGTATCTCTGAGGGATTGGTTGTAATAATTCCATCTTCATTCATGATTTTATCTATTTGGGTCATCTCCCTTTTCTTTTTGAGAAGCCTGGCTAGAGGTTTGTCAATTTTGTTTATTTTTTCAAAAAACCAACTCTTGGTTTCGTTGATCTGCTCTACAGTTTTTTTAGATTCTATATTGTTTATTTCTGCTCTGATCTTTATGATTTCTCTTCTTCTGCTGGGTTTAGGCTGCCTTTGCTGTTCTGCTTCTATTTCCTTTAGGTGTGCTGTGAGATTTTGTATTTGGGATTTTTCTTGTTTCTTGAGATAGGCCTGGATTGCAATGTATTTTCCTCTCAGGACTGCCTTCGCTGCGTCCCAAAGCGTTTGGATTGTTGTATTTTCATTTTTGTTTGTTTCCATATATTTTTTAATTTCTTCTCGAATTGCCTGGTTGACCCACTCATTCGTTAGTAGGGTGTTCTTTAACCTCCATGCTATTGGAGGTTTCCCAGACTTTTATCTGTGGTTGATTTCAAGCTTCATAGCATTGTGGTCTGAAAGTATGCATGGTATTATTTCAATTCTTGTAAACTTATGAAGGGCTGTTTTGTGACCCAGTATATGATCTATCTTGGAGAATGTTCCATGTGCACTCGAGAAGAAAGTATATTCTGTTGCTTTGGGATGCAGAGTTCTAAATA
>NW_024412458.1:338-2079 GCF_014898765.1 Herpailurus yagouaroundi | reverse complement strand
GGTTTCTATTCTATTCCATTGGTCTATGTGTCTGTTTTTGTGCCAATGAGTTTTTTATTTTTAATGTATTCTGGAAAACAAAATTATGCCAGTTATATTTGTTGAATTATTTGCTTCATTTGTGACTTCTTTATATTTTTGTTTCTTTTGTTTTCAGTGTCTTTTTTTTTTTTTGTGATAATGATGAATTTAAATCCTAGCCCCTGAAGCTATCCAAGGTTATACTTTATCAAGTTCATGGGACTGTTGTACACATTATATAAAGTGAAGTTAGGGGTGCTTCAATGGCTCAGTTTGTTGGGTGCCTGATTTTGGCTCAGGTCATGATCTTATGGTTTGTGGGTTTAAGCCCCACATCAGGCCCTGTGCTGACAGCTCAGAGCCTGGAGTCTGCTTCAGATTCTGTGTCTCCCTCTCTTCTCTGCCCCTCCCCTGCTTGTGCTCTATCTCCCAAAAATAAATAAATGTTACAAAAATTTAAAAGAATACTAAAACAGGTCTTGCAATTTATGAATTAAAAAAAATTTATTATTAAAAAAGTGAAGTTGCACAATACCACTTAGTATGGAACATACTTTTGAATTGTTTACACATAAGCTGAAGAATTAAAAACAAAATTAGAAGCTACTCAGTTACACTAATTGTCATTTAAGTGTTGTGCACTTAATACTTGATATAGCAGTCAGTCTAGTAAGGGATGTTAAAAGTAAGTTCATATCTTCATCCTGTTGTACCCCATGGTGAAGGTTTCTTGAGTAGGTATGTGACTAGCCAAAGGTACAGGACCAGAGGGCAAATAAAGTTCTACCACAGTTTCTGTAATTTTCACTGATTTTTTTCTTCATCAGAGAATGAACAGCAAGAGTGAAATACTTCTTTTTACATATATACAAGGTATGTTGTGAAAACATATTTGTTTACAAACATAAAAATACTTGGTAACTGTTTTGATAAGAAAATATAATGAATATTTTATATTACACCAAAAAATGTGTTTAGTTTTTTTGAATTCCTTATCCAGAAACACTTGAAAAGGAAGAAGACAAATTATTTATCTTTACTCTCACATGGCTGTGAAGAATTAAAAATGAAGAACATTGAAATAAGTCCAGAATAACCTCAAATATTTGGCCACATAGACTATTATAATCTTCAAAAGTAGGTGTAATAGTGAAGGCTTTATAAGTGGTTTTCAATCCATAAATACAGTAGGCATTTTGGTATTTTGGCCATTTGGAAAACAAAAGCTGCAGCATCAGTAAAGGTCTGAGATGTCCCAGTTTTGTGGATTCAATTCAGTGTATTTATTTATTTTTTTAAAAGTTTATTTATTTAGAGAGCATGTGTGTGCAAGTTGGGGAGGGGCAGAGAGAGAGACACACACACAGAATCCCAAGCACGTTCTGCGCTGTCAGCGCAGAGCCTGATGTAGGGCTTGAACTCACCAACCATAAGATCGTGACTTGAGCTGAAGTTGGGCTCTTAACCAACTGAGCCACCCAGGTGCCCCTCAATTCAGTGTATTTAAAGTTAATTGAAGTTGATATCAAAAATTTTAGAGTTAGGTTTATTTACAGTGTCTTTTAGTGAACAAAGATTTTAATGTAATTGATTTTACATCAATTTACATGTACTGCACCGTGTGTTTAATGTCTTAAATTTTATCTTCTGGTTAACTACCTCTCTTGTTTAACCCTTTCATTGAGTTTTTATTTATTTTTTTTTTATTTTTTATTTTTTT
>NW_024412458.1:0-238 GCF_014898765.1 Herpailurus yagouaroundi | reverse complement strand
TTTTTTTTTTTTCCTTCCCCTCCCCCATGGGTTCCTGTTAAGTTTCTCAGGATCCACATAAGAGTGAAACCATATGGTATCTGTCTTTCTCTGTATGGCTTATTTCACTTAGCATCACACTCTCCAGTTCCATCCACGTTGCTACAAAAGGCCATATTTCATTTTTTCTCATTGCCACGTAGTATTCCATTGTGTATATAAACCACAATTTCTTTATCCATTCATCAGTTGATGGACA
>NW_024412457.1:0-13135 GCF_014898765.1 Herpailurus yagouaroundi | reverse complement strand
CCAATACCATGCTGTCTTGATGATGACAGCTTTGTAGTAGAGGCTAAAGTCTGGGATTGTGATGCCTCCTGCTTTGGGCTTCTTCTTCAAAATTACTTTGGCTATTCGGTGCCTTTTGTGGTTCCATATGAATTTTAGGATTGCTTGTTCTAGTTTCGAGAAGAATGCTGGTGCAATTTTGATTGGGATTGCATTGAATGTGTAGATAGCTTTGGGTAGTATTGACATTTTCACAATATTTATTCTTCCAATCCATGAGCAGGGAATGTCTTTCCATTTCTTTAAATCTTCTTCAATTACCTTCATAAGCTTTCTATAGTTTTCAGCATACAGATCCTTTACATCTTTGGTTAGATTTATTCCTAGGTATTTTATGGTTCTTGGTGCAATTGTGAATGGGATCAGTTTCCTTATTTGTCTTTCTGTTGCCTCATTGTTAGTGTATAAGAATGCAACTGATTTCTGTACATTGATTTTGTATCCTGCAACTTTGCTGAATTCATGGATCAGTTCTAGCAGACTTTTGGTGGAGTCTGTCGGATTTTCCATGTATAATATCATGTCATCTGCAAAAAGCGAAAGCTTGACTTCATCTTTGCCAATTTTGATGCCTTTGATTTCCTTGTGCTGTCTGATTGCTGATGCTACAACTTCCAACACTATGTTAAACAACAGCGGTGAGAGTGGGCATCCCTGTCGTGTTCCTGATCTCAGGGAAAAAGCTGTCAGTTTTTCCCCGTTGAGGATGATGTTAGCTGTGGGCTTTTCATAAATGGCTTTTATGATGTTTAAGTATGTTCCTTCTATCCCAACTTTCTCAAGGGTTTTTATTAAGAAAGGGTACTGAATTTTGTCAAAGGCCTTTTCTGCAACGATTGACAGGATCATATGGTTCTTATCTTTTCTTTTATTAATGTGATGTAGCATGTTGATTGATTTGCGAATGTTGAACCAGCCCTGCATCCCAGGAATGAATCCCACTTGATCATGGTGAATAATTCTTTTTATATGCTGTTGAATTCGATTTGCTAGTATCTTATTGAGAATTTTTGCATCCATATTCATCAGGGGTATTGGCCTGTAGTTCTCTCTCCAAGTAATACTGGGTTCATAGAATGAGTCTGGAAGTTTTCCTTCCCTTTCTATTTCTTGGAATAGCTTGAGAAAGATAGGTATTATCTCTGCTTTAAATGTCTGGTAGAACTCCCCTGGGAAGCCATCTGGTCCTGGACTCCTATTTGCTGGGAGATTTTTGATAACCGATTCCATTTCTTCACTGGTTATGGGTCTGTTCAAGCTCTCTATTTTCTCCTGATTGAGTTTTGGAAGAGTGTGGGTGTTTAGGAATTTGTCCATTTCTTACAGGTTGTCCAATTTGTTGGCATATAATTTTTCATAGTATTCCCTGATAATTGCTTGTATCTCTGAGGGATTGGTTGTAATAATTCCATTTTCATTCATGATTTTATCTATTTGGGTCATCTCCCTTTTCTTTTTGAGAAGCCTGGCTAGAGGTTTGTCCATTTTGTTTATTTTTTCAAAAAACCAACTCTTGGTTTCGTTGATCTGCTCTATAGTTTTTTTAGATTCTATATTGTTTATTTCTGCTCTGATCTTTATGATTTCTCTTCTTCTGCTGGGTTTAGGCTGCCTTTGCTGTTCTGCTTCTATTTCCTTTAGGTGTGCTGTTAGATTTTGTATTTGGGATTTTTCTTGTTTCTTGAGATAGGCCTGGATCGCAATGTATTTTCCTCTCAGGACTGCCTTCGCTGCGTCCCAAAGCTTTTGGATTGTTGTATTTTCATTTTCGTTTGTTTCCATATATTTTTTAATTTCTTCTCGAATTGCCTGGTTGACCCACTCATTCGTTAGTAGGGTGTTCTTTAACCTCCATGCTTTGGGAGGTTTTCCAGACTTTTTTCTGTGGTTGATTTCAAGCTTCATAGCATTGTGGTCTGAAAGTATGCATGGTATGATTTCAATTCTTGTAAACTTATGAAGGGCTGTTTTGTGACCCAGTATATGATCTATGTTGGAGAATGTTCCATGTGCACTCGAGAAGAAAGTATATTCTGTTACTTTGGGATGCAGAGTTCTAAATATATCTGCCAAGTCCATCTGATCCAATGTCTCATTCAGGGCCCTTGTTTCTTTATTGACCGTGTGTCTAGATGATCTATCCATTTCTGTAAGTGGGGTGTTAAAGTCCCCTGCAATGACCACATTCTTTTCAATAAGGTTGCTTGTGTTTATGAGTAATTGTTTTATATATTTGGGCGCTCCGGTATTCGGCGCATAGACATTGATAATTGTTAGCTCTTCCTGATGGATAGACCCTGTCACTATTATATAATGTCCTTCTTCATCTCTTGGTACAGCCTTTAATTTAAAGTCTAGTTTGTCTGATATAAGGATGGCTACTCCAGCTTTCTTTTGGCTTCCAGTAGCATGATAAATAGTTCTCCATCCCCTCACTCTCAATCTAAAGGTGTCCTCGGGTCTAAAATGAGTCTCTTGTAGACAGCAAATAGATGGTTCTTGTTTTTTTATCCATTCTGATACCCTATGTCTTTTGGTTGGCGCATTTAATCCATTTACATTCAGTGTTATTATAGAAAGATATGGGTTTAGAGTCATTGTGATGTCTGTATGTTTTATGCTTGTAGTGATGTCTCTGATACTTTGTCTCACAGGGTCCCCCTTAGGATCTCTTGTAGGGCTGGTTTAGTGGTGACAAATTCCTTCAGTTTTTGTTTGTTTGGGAAGACCTTTATCTCTCCTTCTATTCTAAATGACAGGCTTGCTGGATAAAGGATTCTCGGCTGCATATTTTTTCTGTCTAGCACACTGAAAATCTCGTGCCAACTCTTTCTGTCCTGCCAAGTTTCAAAAGAGAGATCAGTCACGAGTCTTATAGGTCTCCCTTTATATGTGAGGGCACGTTTACCCCTTGCTGCTTTCAGAATTTTCTCTTTATCCTTGTATTTTGCCAGTTTCACTATGATATGTCGTGCAGAAGATCGATTCAAGTTACGTCTGAAGGGAGTTCTCTGTGCCTCTTGGATTTCAATGCCTTTTTCCTTCCCCACTTCAGGGAAGTTCTCAGCTATTATTTCTTCAAGTACCCCTTCAGCACCTTTCCCTCTCTCTTCCTCCTCTGGGATACCAATGATGCGTATATTATTTCTTTTTAGTGTATCACTTAGTTCTCTAATTTTCCCCTCATACTCCTGGATTTTTTTATCTCTCTTTTTCTCAGCTTCCTCTTTTTCCATAACTTTATCTTCTAGTTCACCTATTCTCTCCTCTGCCTCTTCAATCCGAGCTGTGATGGTTTCCATTTTGTTATGCATTTCATTTAAAGCGTTTTTCAGCTCCTCGTGACTGTTCCTTAGTCCCTTGATCTCTATAGCAAGAGATTCTCTGCTGTCAGCTATACTGTTTTCAAGCCCAGCGATTAATTTTATGACTATTATTCTAAATTCACTTTCTGTTATATTATTTAAATCCTTTTTGATCAGCTCATTAGCTGTTGTTATTTCCTGGAGATTCTCCTGAGGGGAATTCTTCCGCTTGGTCATTTTGGATAGTCCCTGGAGTGGTGAGGACCTGCAGGGCACTTCCCCTGTGCTGTGGTGTATAACTGGAGTTGGTGGGCGGAGCCGCAGCCAGACCTGATGTCTGTCCCCAGCCCACCGCTGGGGCCACAGTCAGACTGGTGCGTGCCTTCTCTTCCCCTCTCCTAGGGGTGGGATTCACTGTGGGGTGGGGTGGCCTGTCTGGGCTACTTGCACACTGCCTGGCTTGTGATGCTGGGGATCTGGCGTCTTAGCTGGGGTGGGTAGGCAAGGTGCACAGGGGCAGGAGGGGCAGGCTTAGCTTGCTTCTCCTTAGGTGATCCACTTCAGGAGGGGCCCTGTGGCAGCAGGAGGGAGTCAGATCCGCTGCCGGAGGTTTGGCTCCGCAGAAGCGCAGAGTTGGGTGTTTGCGCGGAGCGAGCAAGTTCCCTGGCAGGAACTGGTTCTCTTTGGGATTTTGGCTGGGGGATGGGCGGGGAAGATGGCGCTGGTGAGCGCCTTTGTTCCCCACCAAACTGAGCTCTGTCGTCCGGGGGCTCAGCAGCTTTCCTTCCCTTTGTCCTCCAGCCTTCCCGCTTTCTGAGCAGAGCTGTTAACTTATGACCTCCCAGCCGCTAAGTCGCGCTTGCTGTCGGAACACAGACCGTCAGGCCCCTCCGCTTTTTGCAAGCCAGACTTGGGGGCTCTGCTTGGCCGCCGAGCCACCCCTCCGCCCCGGCTCCCTCCCGCCAGTCCGTGGAGCGCGCACCGCCTCGCCGCCCTTCCTACCCTCTTCCGTGGGCCTCTCATCTGCGCTTGGCTCCGGCGACTCCGTTCTGCTAATCCTCTGCTGGTTTTCTGGGTTATTTAGGCAGGTGTAGGTGGAAACTAAGTGATCAGCAGGACGCGCGGTGAGCCCAGCGTCCTCCTACGCCGCCATCTTCTCCGATACCATCCTAACTAAAATCGGGACCTGGGTATTTCCCAGTGGTCCCCAGAAAGCACTTGAAAACTGCTCCTGTAAGATATTTTGCAAAAGATTCCTTCACTGATCTCAGTCTGCATAGATGATACAGGGATCTTGAGGCAAGGGAACAATGTTCCATTCTTGATACTGACCTTCCAGTAACTGTGTTCCTGATATATACTTCAAAGCCCTAATTACATTGAGAGACAGTGGTTCTCAAACTGGAAGACCTGGAGTTCTTTGGGGAATACCATGCCATATATTCTGTCATATGACTCAGGCAAAATTTTACAAGCAGAAAATGGACTTAGGATGTGAACTCAAGTCCTTAAGTCTCAAAATATAGAAAATATTTTAAAGAAATTATATTTCTAACTTTATCCTTAAGTATTAATTTGCTAGTCATCCAGGTATTTATTAATAGACAATTGATAGAAAATTAAAAATATTTTGAAAAATACCATGGTAAGCCTTAAGACAAAAATGCAGTGTCTTATTCTGTGTATTTCTCCTTGAGAGCTGGAGAATTTTTTCCCCTGCTATTTATGTACTGGATGGATGGATATGTGTTTAGAGTCCTCTTTCCAGTTTCTTTTGTTCATTTTCTGATGGTCTATGAGTATAAATATATAAATATTTAACATAAAAATTTCTTTTTGTTAATATAAATGTTAAGGAGGAGCTTAGCCTGGGTGGCTCTGTTGGTTAAGTGTCTGACTCATGTTTTTGGCTTAGGTCGTGATTTCACAGTTCCTTGAATTAGAGCCCTGCATCGGGCTCTGTGCTGACAGTGCAGAGTTTGCTTGGGATTTTCTCTCTCTCCCACTCTCTCTGCCCCTCCCCCACTCATGCTGCCTCTGTCTGTCTCAAAATAAACTTAAAAAACATATAAATGTTAAGGATAAAAAATGTGCAAAGCATTATGTAAGAGAAAAAATTTGAAATCACTCATAATCCTGGCATTCAGATAGACTAGCTGTCAAAAATGTTTAATGTATTTCTTTCCAATGTTTTTTCTCTATTTAATGCTCTAGAACTGTATTTTTTTTTTTTCCAGATATGGTATCATAGTGAACATATTTGGTCCTTTCTTTTCCTCTCCCATTTTAACACATTATGAACTCTTTCCTGTGTTGATAGATACTCTTCAAAAGGGTGATTTAACATTTATTTTATCTGTCTTACTTTTATTGGTAGGTTGGTTTTCTTGGGTGGAGGAAAACATAAATCTAAGGTGAAGAGGGATGCAAACAGGCTGTGGAGGCAGGGAGGATATAACAACTCCTGGTTGCAGGTCAGTTTAGGGGTAGGCCACAGTCCACAGTGAGGTGGGCAGATTATTGCCAACCCAAGAGAGTGGCACTTTGCCACAGACTCTGGCTGCCTCATTTCCTGCCTTTCCTGCACAACCTCTTTAAATAGAAGGCCATATTAAACAGTTGAGAATATCTGATCTATTTATTTATATAATCAGTGCCTGCTATCCCTAGCCGTGACTTTCAGGAGAGCTCTGTCTTTGCCTTAGATTCTTCATCTGTAAAGGGAAGGATTTGAATAAACTGTTGTCTGAAGTTCCTCCCAGATTAAAAATGTTTGCTTCATATGAGCAACATTTCTTCAAGAAAGTGAACTGGATTCTTCGATAGTGAAGTTTATGAGCTCTAGATTTTTTTCATATTATAATCTTGTCAAAAGCCCCTCTATAGAAATCTTTTGGCTAAAGCATGGGAATCTTTACACTAAGATTTTAGCTGCAATGACATTTTGTATATATGTGTATATACATATATATATAATTATATATTTGTATAATTATATATGTATAATTACATAAATTATATATTTATATATATAATGGGGGAGCTTAAAAACCTTTATCCACCAGATGGTGCACTTGGACAACAAATTTATCTAAGGCTGAGCATTTCCAAATGAAGTTAAACAGTTTAAACTGAGTCACGAATGGAGTTCCTTTTCATTTTGTATTTTTATCATGTCAGTATATCATTTATCTTGAAATAAGAAGTAATTTAAAGCCAGAACACTGTGTGTGTAATTTTCACATCCAAGGTAAAATGTCATTATTCCAGACATGTTTTGGTGCAAAGAGAGAACTATTGGTTTATAGGATCATGACTTTCAGATTTTAGTTCTGTGAAATAAGGCTTCTAGTTAATCAAAACTCATTATCTGCTGGCATATTATGGCTGATCTTCAGTGAATGAAGTCTTAACCTGCATGATCCCATATTATGCCATCCAGACAGGGGAGGTGATGGTATTTCCAATTCACTAGTCATATTGCATCTAGAATGTTCCATCAGTTCTGGAAGCTTTTAGAGGGCTATTGCCAGAGCAGCATACCAGGAATTGTATAGGAACTGCCAATGGAAGAGAATTAAAGCCCGGATGCAGGGTGACCTCAGAGTATATCACCGCTGCCTTCAAGTGTGTTGCATGTGAGAAGGTTAGGTGAGATCACTGTAGGGAACATCAATTTTGTCTCTGGAAGAACTTTCTGAAGAATACATCTCTGCCCCAGAACAGATTGGGCTGCCACTTGAGATAAGCAGCTGTTGACCTCAGCATGTTTATGGGAAAAACTGTTTGATCTTATGTTGGAAATGATTTTGGGTCCTGAGGAGGGGTGTAATCCCTGAGATTATGGTGAGGACTAAAGGTACAGAGGCCCTCAGACATATGAGCCATGGCGAGGGGTAAGGATGCTAAGGGTTGTGTGGGTACTAGATGATCAGTAGGCCCAGAGGGGCAAATATCTGTGGGAAAGTATTAGGGAAGCAGCAGTAGGAATTACTGAAGGGGCAAGAACATGAAGCCAAGAGGTGAAGAACCAGAATTTTATTACTGAATTTGACTGGTGATCATAAAATCATTGATTTTACCTGGAAGGAGTGTTGGAAATCATATGATGTAGTTAACACATTTATAGATGAAGAACCTCAGACTGAAATGTGAGGATTCATCTAAGATGACACATACTTAGTGGCAGAGTTTGGGAGGCCCTCGTTCCCATTCTCTTTCTACTACTCTACAGTGGTACCAGGAAGGAAAATTAGAACTTTGAACTGTGTTGTGTACTCTGGACCTCTTCCTGTCTTGGGTTAATATCTGCCAGGGTCTTCACTGGATGTTTAGTATCTTCAGAAGCAAGCTTCTTCTGTTCCCATTGCAGCCCAGGCTTTGTCTGCAGGCGTATAAAAGTACTCTGATAAGGCATGTCCATTTGAAGCCCCATTCTTACTTTGGAACCACTCTTCCCCATTAAAAAAAAAAAAAAAGGAAGATGAAGATAATCTAGATTTCATCTTTATTATGGCTTTTAAAGACATGGAAGTGGGTATTTTTTTTTAAAGGGATTTTATAGAGTAGAAAGACTCATGTAACTCTGCTGTAAAAAAGGAACTATTGATCCACACCTTCTGCTTCTAGAATCTGTTTTAGAAATGATCAGATATATGGGTCAATATTTATGCACCAAAATTATTTTCCAGTGTTTCTTAAAATTAGAGCAAAGAATGTAAAACTTTGTGTATGTTACAAAGGAAAATAATGATACAAATTCTTATAGACATGAAGTAATATGTACAATAAAATAGATGTTAAGAAAATGTTCATAATTCAATGGTGAGTGAATAAACCAAAGTAACTGTGTATAGCTATATCCCCAAGATCTTGAAATGCCCACATTGGGTTTCTAGTATTGTGTAGAATTCCCATGATAAATCATCCAATTGACCATGGGCAGAGAGTGGCTGGTCTGGCTGAAATGGAGAGGTTGTGGAACTGCTCCCACACACCAGTTTCCTAGCCTGGATTCCTCAAAGTGAGTTACCACCTGTCAGTGGGCTTTTGGGGTCACTGGAATATAATTAGAGCCACAGATTCCAGAAGTCTGATTCTAATTATGTTTTAATTTAAAATATTTCTTTTTAGAGAAAGGTATAACTAAAATTATATAATGGTTTTCTTTTGTTTGCAGGTTTATAAGTAAGTTTGATCTCTTAAAAACTTATATTCCAAATTTTCTACAATGAGAAAATATAGTTTAATATTCAGGGAAATTATTGTTAGTTCCCCCATTTTCACTGAAGGAATAATGTTGAGCCTGTGTATATGATCCAGAATTTTACACTGTGAAGAATGAAAATGAGATCATTGTTCATGCCTTAGATTGTTTTTATTTATGAACAATGAAAGGGAAGCTCAATAGTTGCAGCTCTCTGCCAAGTGTTATGAGAGTGTGTTAAATCTAAAATTGCTTTAAGTGAGAAGTTACACCGAGAGAAAAATGAAGCAAGGTGGAAAAAAACAACTGGGAGAAACAGAAGAAAAAGTAGATGGAAGTCTATAGAAGAATTTGGAGAGACAGATAAAATCTTTTCTAAATTGGGATTTTCCTGGAATTATTAATAAGTATCAAGTAGTAAAGAGGGTGAAAACAGATACTAAGTACTTAGGTAGTCTCTGTCATAAAAGTGTATTATACAAATGTTTTGAAATACTGTGTTACACTATAGTATAATACACTTAAAACAGTTGGATGAACAAGGGCTTGCTTAATCTAGAAAAGTATGAATACATTAGTAAAGATTGTTGTGTTTTTAATTTCCCATATGAAAAAACTAACTTACCAGGGTATAAGTATGGGATTTTCTTGTTTTATTAAATATGGAGACAACTGATCCTCTTTAAAGGAGAACAAGGCTTCATTATGGTTCAGGTCCCCTTTAGGATACTCTTCAAGGGCCATGTGTCGATGTGTAAAATAGGTTTGAAAATTCTGTTTATTACATCTGTGATTTTTTTTTAATAGACAGCAGATCTTTGAGTAAATCTATTAGTCCTGCTCTTAGCCGAAGCCAGTATTTACAAATCATCTTCTTGACAAGTAGTCCTTTAAAAAAATAGAAAGTAAAAAGCATACTAACTTTCCTTTCCAGTTATTGAGGGATAGAAGGAAGTTTTTACTTCCTTGATTATATAAAACTAGGTGGTTTAGAGTTGATTTTCTGGCTCATTGCTTGGCTGTGTGGCTTCAGAGTAGTTGAGCCAGAGTTGGTTAAAGTTTTCCATTCTCACTCTTGAATGGCAGCTCCTTGATTATGAGCTGTGAGATCTTAGGCAAGTTATCCAGTTTCTCTTGGCTGCAGTTTCCTCATCTATAAAATGGCACTGATAATAGATGATTTTAGTGTCTGCCTCAGGATAAAAGATGTTACAAATGAAATACCTTGTGGCCTGTTCCATAGTATATGTTGGGTAAATGTTAGCTGCTGCTGGTGGCACTATTAAAGCAAGAAAGGCAAAAATCCTGAGTCTGTAATGAGATATGCAATAGCTGATTCCAGGAGGACTGGGAAGATTCTGTTCTGCAATAGTCATTTATGTGTAAGTCCAGGCCAGCAGTTGAAACTTTCTAATCATCTGTCAAAGCCTGTCAGAACCATAAAGGATGTTTGCTTAGGGATTAATGCTTTAAAAAATACCCCCGTTCTTTTTATTTAAAAAAAAATTTTTTTTTCAACGTTTATTTATTTTTGGGACAGGGAGAGACAGAGCATGAACGGGGGAGGGTCAGAGAGAGAGGGAGACAGAGAATCGGAAACAGGCTCCAGGCTCTGAGCCATCAGCCCAGAGCCTGAAGCGGGGCTCGAACTCACGGACCACAAGATCGTGACCTGGCTGAAGTCGGACGCTTAACCGACTGCGCCACCCAGGCGCCCCTCCCCCGTTCTTTTTAAGATATAGACCATCATCTTGTCACTGGCCAGACAGAATTTGGTGCCATGGTGTGTGTATCAGGAGAGATCTACTTTATTGTGATTTTTTCTTTATTGTATTTTTGGAATGTAACACCTGATTATGTGCAGTGTATTTAAGTTTTAAAGCACCATGATACATCGAATACCTCAAACGTACCATGCAGTCCAACAGTAGAATGTTAACAGTACTTGGCCATGGATTACTCTCTACAGCCCTTCCTTGCTACCCTACCCTATCACCCAGGGGTGCCTTAATTTTGTGTTTGATTTTTTGCCTTTTAAAAACATAATTTTCTCACAGATGCGTGTGTGTGTGTGTGTGTGTGTGTGTGTGTGTAGTATAAAAAATAAACGTTACTATATATGTATATACAATATATTTACAATGTATATACAATATAGTAATGTTTATTTATTTATTTTGAGGGAAAGAGCACAAGCAGAGGAGGGGCAGAGAGAAAGGGAGAGAGAAAATCCCAAGCAGTTGCACTAATAGTGCAGAGCCTGTAATGGGGCTCAATCTCCCAAACTGAGAGATCATGATCTGAGCCGACATGAAGAGTTGGATGCTTAACTGATGCACAGGTGCCCCACAGATGCGCATATATATATATATATATATATTTTTTTTTTTTTTCAGATCAGCACATTTTTTATTTATTTATTTTAGTATATGAAATTTATTGTCAAATTCGTTTCCATACCACACCCAGTGCTCATCCCAAAAGATGCCCTCTTCAATGCCCATCACCTACCCTCCCCTCCCTCCCACCCCCCCATCAACCCTCAGTTTGTTCTCAGTTTTAAAGAGTCTCTTATGCTTTGGCTCTCTCTCCCACTCTAACCTCTTTTTTTTTCTTTTTTTTTTCCTTCCCCTCCCCCATGGGTTTCTGTTAAGTTTCTCAGGATCCACATATGAGTGAACACATATGGTATATGTCTTTCTCTGTATGGCTTATTTCACTTAGCATAACACTCTCCAGTTCCATCCACGTTGCTACAAAGGGCCATATTTCATTCTTTCTCATTGCCACATAGTACTCCATTGTGTATATAAACCACAATTTCTTTATCCATTCATCAGTTGATGGACATTTAGGCTTTTTCCACAATTTGGCTATTGTTGAGAGTGCTGCTATAAACATTGGGGTACAAGTACCCCTATGCGTCAGTACTCCTGTATCCCTGGGGTAAATTCCTAGCAGTGCTACTGCTGGGTCATAGCTTAGATCTATTTTTAATTTTTTGAGGAACCTCCACACTGTTTTCCAGAGTGGCTGCACCAGTTTGCATTCCCACCAACAGTGCAAGAGGGTTCCCGTTTCTCCACATCCTCTCCAGCATCTAGAGTCTCCTGATTTGTTCATTTTGGCCATTCTGACTGGAGTGAGGTGATATCTGAGTGTGGTGTTGATTTGTATTTCCCTGATGAAGAGCGATGTTGAGCATCTTTTCATGTGCCTGTTGGCTTAGATGCATATATTTTTAAGCAATATATTCATTTGGCTTATTTTGACCTTAATAGAAATAGTATCACTTTATGTAGTCTTTGAGACATTTTTTTACCCAACAATAGGCTTCCCAGGATTATTCGTATTATTTGTGAATAATTTTCGGTGCTGTATAATATTCTATTTGGTGAATATATATTTTATTTTTTATTATCTTGCCAGGGGACATTTTCTGTTTCTTTTTTAAATAATAGATATTTCTGGGTGATACAGGTGAAGGGCATTAGAGTACACTTAACATGATGAACACTGAGTAAAGCATGGAATTGTTGAATCACTATATTGTATACCTGTAACCAATATACTGCCTGTTAGCCCTACTGGAATTAAAATTTAAAAATATAAATAAATATTGCTGTTGTGAGCACATTTCTGTGCATGGTTCCTAGTGCATGTGTATAAAAGTTTCCCTAAAGCAGTTACCTTGGAATGGAAGTGCTAGCTTGTGGAGTGTTCAACATTATCACATACTGTTGACTTGTTTTTCAAGAAATTTGTACCAATTTACGTTCCTCCAGCAGTGTATCATCATTTTTAAGAAAGCTTTGTTGAGGTATAATTTGTATATTACAAAATTTGCCTATTTTAAGTGTAGAATTTAATGATTTTTGTGTAACCAGCACCTTGAGTCCAGTCTTAGAGCATTTCTGTTGGCTCCAAAAGCATCCTCATGCTGACATAAATTCTCTTCAACATTTAATTTTGTTCATCTTACTTATTGTCAATCTTTTTCCGATAAAATATCTCATATGGGAATTTGCATTTCTTTGAATACAAGTGACATACAATAGCTTTTCATGTCTTTGTTGGCATTTATGATTCCTCCATTGTGAAACATCCACTGCCTATTTTTCTGTTAGCCTGTTTGACTTTTTCTGATTATTTGAGTTTTTTTTTATTTATATATGAAATTTATTGTCAAATTGGTTTCCATACAACACCCAGTGCTCATCCCAAAAGGTGCCCTCCTCAATACCCATCACCCACCCTCTCCTCCCTCCCACCCCCCATCAACCCTTAGTTTGTTCTCAGTTGTCAACAGTCTCTTATGCTTTGGCTCTCTCCCACTCTAACCTCTTTTTTTTTTTTTTTTCTTCCCCTCCCCCATGGGTTCCTGTTAAGTTTCTCAGGATCCACATAAGAGTGAAACCATATGGTATCTGTCTTTCTCTGTATGGCTTATTTCACTTAGCATCACACTCTCCAGTTCCATCCACGTTGCTACAAAAGGCCATATTTCATTTTTTCTCATTGCCACGTAGTATTCCATAGTGTATATAAACCACAATTTCTTTATCCATTCATCAGTTGATGGACA
>NW_024412456.1:0-1012 GCF_014898765.1 Herpailurus yagouaroundi | reverse complement strand
GTGTATATAAACCACAATTTCTTTATCCATTCATCAGTTGATGGACATTTAGGCTCTTTCCATAATTTGGCTATTGTTGAGAGTGCTGCTATGAACATTGGGGTCCAAGTGCCCCTATGCATCAGTACTCCTGTGTCCCTTGGATAAATTCCTAGCAGTGCTATTGCTGGGTCATAGGGTAGGTCTATTTTTAATTTTCTGAGGAACCTCCACACTGCTTTCCAGAGAGGCTGCACCAATTTGCATTCCCACCAACAGTGCAAGAGGGTTCCCGTTTCTCCACATCCTCTCCAGCATCTATAGTCTCCTGATTTGTTCATTTTGGCCACTCGGACTGGCGTGAGGTGATACCTGAGTGTGGTTTTGATTTGTATTTCCCTGATAAGGAGCGACGCTGAACATCTTTTCATGTGCCTGTTGGCCATCCGGTTGTCTTCTTTAGAGAAGTGTCTATTCATGTTTTCTGCCCATTTCTTCACTGGGTTATTTGCTTTTCGGGTGTGGAGTTTGGTGAGCTCTTTATAGATTTTGGATACTAGCCCTTTGTCCGATATGTCATTTGCAAATATCTTTTCCCATTCCGTTGGTTGCCTTTTCGTTTTGTTGGTTGTTTCCTTTGCTGTGCAGAAGCTTTTGATCTTCATAAGGTCCCAGTAATTCACTTTTGCTTTTAATTCCCTTGCCTTTGGGGATGTGCCGAGTAAGAGATTGCTACGGCTGAGGTCAGAGAGGTCTTTTCCTGCTTTCTCCTCTAGGGTTTTGATGGTTTCCTGTCTCACATTCAGGTCCTTGATCCATTTTGAGTTTATTTTTGTGAATGGTGTGAGAAAGTGGTCTAGTTTCAACCTTCTGCATGTTGCTGTCCAGTTCTCCCAGCACCATTTGTTAAAGAGACTGTCTTTTTTCCATTGGATGTTCTTTCCTGCTTTGTCAAAGATGAGTTGGCCATACGTTTGTGGGTCTAGTTCTGGGGTTTCTATTCTATTCCATTGGTCTATGTGTCTGTTTTTGT
>NW_024412455.1:356-7200 GCF_014898765.1 Herpailurus yagouaroundi | reverse complement strand
TCCCAATGTCACCATCTCTGGAAAAGTTTGGTGAGAAGTGCATACGCTGGGACTAGATGGGCCTGAGTTTAAACTCCCATGTGACCACACACTACATGTATGATCTTGGGCAAGAAACTGGATCTCAGAGCCTCAGTTTCCATATCCTACATGAATGAACCTGACAAGAGTTTATTATGAGAATTCAACTCCTGAACAGACAGACAGACAGACACACAAACACACACACACACACACACACACACACACACACACACACACGCAGTACCCAGCATGTCTGGCACATCCTCCACGAAGGTTAGTTTGCTCCCTTCCTTTTTTCCTACCTCCAGTACAATTCCATCTCTATCCACCCCGTTGCTGCATTTACCACTTGTCACTTCCGGAACGTGCCCAAGGTTTACGCCTTGCTGCTCATGTTGCTTATGGGCTGAGCACAGTGCCTGAAATTCAGTGTGCCCACAACAACGATTTGGCTAACAGATTCCTGTGCCAGTAAAGCCACAAGTACTGTCTGCTCTACACTGATGGACGGTGACAGAAAAGCACAGGGTCTCTCTAGGAGGCCATACCTAGGTTGCCCAACTAACGAAGTCACTGTCCCAATGAGGCTATTAGTTCAGCGGTGAGCTGGGCGCCGCATGTCTGTTATCCGAAAGCCTTTACAAGAACATTTTTAAATTGCCTACTTTGGGCCGGAATGACGCGGAGAAGCCTCAAAACATGGGCCCAATTAGGGCCCTCACGCCTGTCTCTAGCCACCAGGAGTAAAGTTATCATCTGCCACGTTCCCGAGCACACACTCAGGACCGCCAGGCCGCGCGTACCTTCTCCCTGGGTTTGATGTATTTGTGCAGCACGCCGCACAGTTCCAGGTAGGTTCCGTACCACTCGAAAGCTTTCTTTCCTCGCTGCTGGAAGAACTTCTCCCAATAGTCCACGGAGCCAAACTCCTTGGAGCTCTTAGGTAAGAGGTTCATATTCTCACTGTCCGACCAGGCTCGTCTCTCCTAGTCCCTGTGAGGTACCATCGGATGGGCTTCCACGCACGCTGGTCCCGGCACCCTCGGTGGAATTCTTTCCACGACTAATAACCACATTGATTTCTCCCCCGCTCAAACCCTAAGGAGACGACGCTTACACACCACCCGCACGCACGACACACTGAACCAAACCCACGCTCAGCCCTCCTGCCGGTTGCCAGCCCCAGCCCCAGCCCCACGTGCGGAGCCCCTCACACTTGCCCACAGATGGGCTTCAGAACTGGCAAGCACATCCGGGTGCGCAGCGTCGCGATTGGTCGGCCACCCGGGCCCTCCCAGCGTCTCATTGGTCACTGCTTTTGGTTCCTGGCACCTCATTGGCTGCGAGTTGCACGCCGCACGCCTGCGGCAGCGCCGCAGTCCCCCAGCGTTTATCTACGCGCGGCAGCAGGGGGCGGGGCCGCGGGCGTGAGGCCGGGTGGAGGCGGTGTCGGGGCCTCGGCGGCGGGTTTGCGTCCGAGCGCCGCGCGGGGGCAGCCTTCCTGGGTCCCGGCTTCTCCGCCGCCTCTGAGAGCGCGCGCGTCCCGGGCTGTGTGTTCGCCTTCTCTCCGAGCCGGCCCGGTGGCCACTTCTGATGTTGAAGGGCCGAGCCGCCTGACCGAGGAGGCCCCGGAAAAAGAAAACCCAAAGAGGAGGCCCCAGGAGCTTAGAGGGAGTGAGGGAAGGAAAGAGTAGAGCCCGACCTTGACAAAAGAAGGTAGTCCCATCCAGGTTATCTGCTGCATCTCCCGCCCCGCCCTCCCTTAGTTTAACGACTTTACTTGTGTCATTGAGGTTTAATTTGGAGAAAATTGGCACTTGGCGGTACTTTTTCTGCACCAAAATGCACGATCCCACTACTAATGTAATGACCTGAAAATTCAGAAGAGTAACAAGTATGTATTGAGAGGTTCCGACTCACCCTGTACTCCCCCAAAAGCACGGTATGCAAAATGTAACCCTCCTTTTGAGAAACAGCCTTCTTAGGTTGTCATTCTCATGTCATCTATTAGTAGGTGCTACCGCCTACTTGGTGTGTTTAATGAATAAACTTTACTTTCAGATGCTCGTCTTATTGTAATGCCCCAAGGATGTTCCCATAAGGGCACAGGTGCCAAATATGTGCCTTGCTGGGCTTTCCAAAACACTGTAAATTGCGGGGGGAATATACAGGCCAGGCAGGGCATAGGGCCATGGAATGAGCATCTAATAGTCTGGACTTTACTGTCACAGGTAGCCAAGTAGACTCTTGATCCTTAAAGTGGACTTAAACTTTGGTTTGAGAGAGTAGTTCTAAAACTTTGGCATGCATCAGAATCACCTGGAAGACATTAATTAACAGGTTGCTGAGTCCCAACCCCACGGTTTCTGATTCATCAGGTGTACTGAGGTCTAAGGATTTGCATTTCAATGATGTTGGTCCAAGACCACACTTTGAGAACTACTGTTTTAAATATAAATAAGAGAAAAGTCAAAATGAATTTAGTTCCCTCTCCACAACTTTAAAAGGTTAGTCTAAAAGCCCTCTACAAGGTGACATCAAAGAAAATCTATTTTCATGTAGCACTTGTTGAGTTCACTTTTAAGCCTAGCAAGAAAAGAAACAGAAGGAGCCTCTCAGGTGGCTTCAGCTACTCCATCATGCAGGGTTCCTAATGAGTGAGGTATGGGCTCTTTCAGAAAGGACTTAATTGAGTGTTGAGGCTGCTGATTTGCTTCAAGTGCTACACAACACCAACGGAAAAAACAGATAAACAACAAACAAAAAACACAACTCTGCCCTCTCCCCTGAGAATTTACACAATTCATCAAACATTTAAATCGCCTAATATGAACCAATCTTTGTGATAAAGCTAAGGATGCAGTGGTAAGCAAAGCAGTCACGTGGAAGACACGCATCGAACAATGACAAAAACAAACTGTCGTGAGGGTGTGATGGATGCTGTGAAGGAGAAGTATAAGATTCTGTAACAGCAGACACCTTCCAGACCTCTGTTGCCTGACCAGAGAAGGCTTTCCTGAAGAAGGGACAGAAAGTTCCTATCATCTGTCAGTTTGGGTACCACCGCACACCCCATCTTGTTCCAGTAGTATCTGCACGACGGAGGTCAGAACCAAGCATCTTCACCCTCTGATGATCTCTTCCCTCTGGTTCTGTTTTCCTTCCTGTTCATGGCTTGCTATTGGGAAAGTTGGTAAGTAGTGATTTCTGTCGTAGCCCAGGCACCAGCCATTTATTGAATGCCCTAAAAATACAATTATTGTTCGCAGTATGTTGCAGACCAAGAGCCTAGGAAAGCAGTGACCACCCAAAGACTTTAAGCTAACACTTGCTAGAGGTTTCCTGAGAGTGTATGAATGATTAATGCAGAAATACTTCAGATACAGCAGTAGAGTCTGTCCTTTAAAATACTTACATTTGAAACTTATTTCTCTCAAGGTTTGACTATAAGTATAATTAATAGCTATGTTATCATTAGCATAGTTAATTTAAGCCAGGTAGATATTATGGTTTGTGTTTTATTAGGATCTCCAGAGTGGTTACCAGTATGTTTTAAAATGCAAATTGATTGTAGGGGTGCCTCACTGGCTAAGTTGAAAGAGCATGAATTCTTGATTTCAGCGTCATGAGTTCAAGCCCCACTTGGGGTGTTAGGTGTTTATTTGTTTTAAATAAACAAAAAAATTTTTTTAATGCAAACAGTGTAGAAAAGTCACTCAATATTGTGGGTTTTTTCCTAAAAGTATAAATCTAGACCTCTGAATATATAATTTGCAGCTTGTATTCTTACTTTTCATTTAACATGAGGTTTTTGGTACCATTTTAAGATAATTGATTGTTGCTAACAAATTTGGAAAATGAGGCATAGATATTTAAAAGCAGTCCTCACAATATGGGGCCCAGAGGATGGGATTGAGCATGTGGTAGGCAGAATAACATTCCCCCGAAGACGTCTATGTCCCAATTTCCTGAACTTGTGAATAAGTTAGTCTACATGGAAAGGGGAATTAAGGTTACTTGTCATCTGAAATTAAAATAGGATTATCCAGGCATGCCCAGTGCGATCAGAAGGGCCCTAAAAGTGGAAGAGGGAGACCATAGATTGGAGGCATGAGAAGGATTGGTGCAGCATTGCTGGCTTTGAGATGGAGGAGGGGTTGTGAGACAAAGAGAGGGCCTTCCAGCCTATGGGAGCCGGAAAAGTCAAGGCAATTCTCCCTTAGAGCCTCCAGAAGGAACTCAGCCCTGGAGACACCTTGATTTTAGTCCGGTAAGACCCCATCAGGCTTCTGACCTCTAGAACTGGGAGATAATCAATTTGTACCATTTAGGTTCCTAAGTTTTGGTAACTTGTACAGTCATAACAGGAAAGTAGTACAGAGCACACCCATGGGAGGACATGTGTGGTTGGGCAGAAGGTTACAGTGTGTGGATGCAGCAGAAGACAAAACTGGGAACTGAGGTGAGCAGCAGGTTTTGAGAAGTCTTCCACTTTGAGCATTTAGATTAAAGCTGTCAGGCCAGAAGATGCCAGCGGAGAACTAGGGTCATGACAGTTAGAAAGAACTAATACAAAAGATGTTCTCGGGAATGACTGAAGCATTTGATGTCTGATCCTATAGAGGGGGTATAAGACCTGAGGACTGAAAATGGCTTCCACATTGGCCTCTGGGTGACTGGGGAAATTGCCTATACAAAGGAACAGGGAAGGAGCAAGGAGGTCATGTGGAGAACTGTTGCTTGAGAGGAATTTAGAGGTCATCGTGCTAGCCATGACTGGGTAGAAGCCAGTATCCCCACCCTGCACGCCTATCCCAGGGCTCATACATACCCTTCTCAAATTCTGGCAGAGGTATCCAGTTGGACTTAGTGGTCCAAGTAATGAAAATACTTCATGAGTAGGGCGTAAAACTATTTAAAGGGAATCTCTCCTTGGTGTCTAGGAAGTGACACATATAATCCTGGAAACAATTTCACACTGGAAGTCTTTGCAAATGAGTTTGTTTTTCACATTTGAGAAAATAAAAATTGAATGGTTTCCTATGTCTTAGAATAATGGAAGGCAAGCATGACTTTCTTAAAGGTATTATTTACCTGAGAAGTAATTCTCAAGCTGACATTGGATTTGTAAGATTGGGATAATCATAATAGAATTTGTTAGTTTGCGTAGCACTTGGGACTTGCCAAGAATTTCCTCATACAGTACTTGAATTCATGAGATGGACACACACACACACACACACACACACACACACACATACACCCATAATTGAGACAAAACTCTAATTGATTAAAAAGAAATTTAAAAGTTAAGTATGATGGAGTGAATTCAGCCATGCCTGGCTCTGAGTATTATATTCAATTCCCAGGTTTCTCCTTGTTCAATAGTTTCTTCTGTCACTGTGGACACCTGTAGGGGCACTAGTTTACTGACATGGATGGACTGCATATCGACTTTGGTGGGGGAAAGGAAGGGGCATAGCATATAGTGCAAGTTGTTTGCCTTTGGGGCCAGTGGGCAATAACATTTTGAAAACTAGAAAAGGTGAGGACATGCTGTTAAGGATGATGGCCTGTGCCTGGTGCATGGGACCTCTATGTGAGGAGGCTGACCAGGCCTCTTTCTGGTCCTCATCTTTGTTTTTTTGCAGCCTGGATACTGGGAAAGATTACAAGGGCACACTATTACAATGTTTTCTCCATTATTCTATTCTATTCTAAACTTGAGTTCCCTTGCAGGGAAAAAAAAAAAAAAAAAACAACAACCTTGGAAACCAAGTTGTTTTTTCCACACTCTAGCACTCAGCACATCTACCATGAGATTCTCATGTATCCCATTTTTATTGGATATTCTCTGTCCTCCGTAACAAAATATTTTGCTCCCATTAAAGAAAAGGACATTAAAATAGCACTTTATGAATAAAAATCCCTTAAGCGCCCCACCCTAGATAATTTTTTTTTAACATTTAGGTCGAGATCCTTGAACAAATCTAGGAGAACAAAATTCCCATTATTCCAAGAAAGAAGTCCTCTATAATCCTTCTGTAAAACTGAAACACTTTTCTTGCCATGAGGGTGCAAGAAAGTTCTTCTCCTAAGAGGAATCCCAACTTATGGTGCCAGAACTCTTTACTGCCCCTGATCTATCTCATCTCTGATCAGTAGATCTTCATGCTGATCGCTCTGATTTGAAGAAGGAAAGGAGATTTCCTCAGTCTGTCACAATTACATCCAAACAGCAGCTCTAGTGCTTGAAGGCTCAACAGAGAAATGGCCTCAGGAAACATGGTGTGAGTACTTCTGGAGATAGATGGCATGAAAGGGCACCTAAGTGGCTTAATTCAAGGCCCTTTCCTTATGTCAACCTATACAGCATAGAGGTAAGAACATGGGATTTGGAATCAAACATCTAACCGGTTCTCAGTGTGTGAATTTGGTCAGACTTCCTGCCTTCAGGTCCTTTGCCTAACGGCCTCCACTGTTCCTGCCCAACACAATCCATTTGCTACTCAACGCCCACCGTGAATTTTCAACTATATATCTAATGGCATCTTTTCCCATTGAAATATACCTTACATAACAAAATTCACCATTTAAAAATGTGCAGTTCAGTGGTTTCCAGCATATTCACAATGCTGTACAATCATCACCACTACCTAATTCCAGAACGTCTCTGTCATCCTGAAAAAAAAAACCCCTCCCTATTAGCAGTTAGTTGTATTTTCCTCTCCCTGCGCCCTCTCTCAACCACTGATCTACTTTCTGTCTCCATAGATTTGCCTATTCTGGAGATTTCATAAAAAGGAGTCATATAGTATGT